>NC_137027.1:13182649-13477649 GCF_032717465.1 Coenobita brevimanus
TCTCTCTCTCACCAGACGAGTTTATTGAGCTTCGGGTAGATTTCTCGTCGTCATGAATTTTATCCCCAGGTGGTACAGTATTAGATACCGGTACAGGTGTCATTGCAAGGTTAATTAGGCTCCATAACACCTGCCCTCATCTTTAAGGGGTTAATGTGTCTGTCCCATCATCCTAAGAGGGTTTTGATAAGCTGTAAGAAATCGTCTGAATCCAACAAATAGAAAGTGTAAAAAATGCTGTTAACAAATTATAGCGGTTTGTCCTACGTGCCACGGTTCTATTCCCGGAGGTGGCCAGATGTTTTTATATCATGTAAACGTTTTTATATTTTATTATTATTACCTTCAGACGGTCTTATACGGCTCTGGGTAGCGTTGTCTTATGGAAAAGCTCAGTGAAATTTATGTCTAACCCTTCCAGTTAGAAAAATCAGTGACCCTACCCGACCTTACCTTAAACTTCCATACCAAATCTAATCTACTTTTACTGACTCCCCTACCCTACCCCACCCTACCTAATCTACCCTGTATAACTGAACTCTATCCTAATCTACCCTGCGTTACCCTGACAAACCTAACTTACCTTGTTGGACTGCCTTACCCTACCCTATCTGATGTACTCGTACTCTATCTGACTGTACCCTACTAAACCTAACCTACTTTGCCTAACTGTTGTACTTTACCCTACCCTACCTTACACCACTTTACTCTACCCTACCCTACCCTACATTACTATCATCTACCTTACCCTACCATACCTTACTTCATTTCTGAAACCTACCCAACATTGCATCCCCAAGTGCACCATAATCCATGCAATGGATAGCCTTTTTTAATCACCCGTGCTGTTAAACCCTTTATTTCTCCCTGGTTGACCCCTTGCCACCGTAATGGGAGGTGGGAGACTGCTTTAGCTCATCTCGCGGGCATTGCCCGCTCGTGTGGACAGGGCTTTAGAATTGGTCATACTGGACTCGCCCGTTTTTTTATGTCTGGTGGCCTCCCTCCCCTCTGTAGTCATTGTAATACCATCCTTTCCGTACGCCATATTTTCGTTGATAGTCTTCTTTATGCTCTTCAGCAACGTATTTCCTTTCCTTTCTTCTCGTCTTCAACGTCCCCCCCTTCTCGCAGACTTCCTCCGAGAATCACCGTATTTTTCCTTCCATAATAGCATGTCCTTCCTTGCCTCTATTGGTCTTCTTTCCGACATCTAATTCCGTTCCCCACTTCAGTAGCCCCATCTGTGATATGGTTTACTTCTTCCATTGACCCATTTCTTTCACAATGCCGCGTCTGTGCTCCCGGCCCTCCCAGCGCACGCAACATGTAGCCGATGATTCGGCTTGTGCTGGATTGTGGGACCAGGTTCTTATTGTTCTTCTTGGATGGAAATTAACTGAAGAAATCTAGCCAAAGCAGAAAATTAATATGCATGAAATAAAGCATGATGAGGATAGCATAATAGTACTCATTTCACTGTCTTGGTTCAGAATTTCGCCTTTTTGTAACAATTCATGTAACTGACAAAAAAAAAAAAAAAACTTCGACGTCCCTCCGCCCCCCCTTTCTTGAAAACTTCCTCCGAGGATCACAGTATTTTTCTTTCCGTTACATTCTCATTGCCTCTCCTCTACACACACGAATTCGTCTTCTACTATTCCCGAATTTATCCTCTCTTTGCCGACCTCCGGATTTAAGCGATATTTTAATTGTCTCGGTATTTTTCTCTTACCCGTTTAATGTCCTTTTTAACTCATTTAGGGATTTTGTGTGATATCTTCAGTTTTCCCAAATTTTCCTCATTTTAAATATTTTCAGTCTGTGATGCGACTTAGTACCATATGGTCTTTGTTACCTGGTGCTACCTTTTCATTTCACTTCTTTCCTTCCGTTATATCGTCCTTCCTTACCTCTTGGTATTTTTTCCGACTTGTAATTGGTTCAGTCTGCTTTCATTCCACATTGAGGCAGTCTGTGATTTGTTTCTACACTTATGCAGTCAGTCAATATATTGAGTCAACACCCTCTGCGATATTGTAACTACACACTTTCGCAGACCCAAACAGCACCACAAATCGGATCCATCACACCTTAACAGTCATTTTAGTCACTTTGCAGTCCGTTAATACCTTCAGCATTCCAGTTATAAAACAGTCATTCCACACCCTCACTGCCCTAGTCAGGTAACGCGCTCACTGTCACTCCATAATTGTCATTTAGTCGATACTGTCAGTCCACAGCATCTGTCAGTCCACGGCATCTCCGTGTGGCCACAGCATCCCTGTCTGGCCGAAGCATCTCTATTTCAGTAGTCATGTTTGTAATATACTTCTTCCGCTAATACATTTCTTTAACCACGCTTCGACAGTGTTCACGGCCCGTCCAACACACGCAACTTGTAGCCGATGATCCGGCTTTGAGCTTTATTTTGGCACTAGGTTCTTATTGTTGTTCTATATCCATTAAATAGCATTTCTTCGTGACTAGCATCATATACTAGTCCATTGTTACTGTTCGCATTTGGAAGGAAGAAAAGTTTCTTTTAGGCCAAGATAGTGAAAAAAAAAATGAATTATATTAAAGAGAAAGATTATTTTACGGCATGATATCAGTCTTTTTGTCTCGATCTGGGGTTCAGTGAACCATAGAAGCATCGAATCCCGTCAGTCACCCACTAGCCGTGAGAGGGGGAAGACGCTGAAGCTGGATGTTTATTTTGTCCGTTAATAGTGTTCAGTTTCCCCATCTTGCCGAGATAAACAAAGGTAAGCGAGGATATTGTTCATCAGTACTTTGATAGCTAATCGTTCTTTCAGCTGAATCAGATCGCGTTTATTAGTGCGAAGAGCGGTGTGGAAATAATTTTATCTGAAGTGTGTGGCGGGACAGACAAATGAAGTGAAGGAGTGTTGTGGCGTTTATGTGGATATGGAGCATGTGGAGTTGTGTAGAGATACAGACAGACAAGTGGGAAGTAAAGAAGCGTTGTGTTGTTATGTGGATGTTGAGTTACCTGGAGAGAGAGAGAAATGAGGAAGAGAAGGAGCGTTTTGGTGTTGATGTGGATGTGAAGTTACGTGGAGAGAGAGAGAAATTAGGATGTGAAGGAACGTTGTGGTGCTGATGCGGACATGGAACATGTGGAGTTGTGTAGAGATAGACAGACAAATGAGGAAGTAAAGAAGCGTTGTGTTGTTGATATAGATGTGGAGTTACGTGGAGAGAGAAACAAATGTGGAAGTGAAGGGCCTTTGTGGTGCTGATGTGGATAAGGAGTTAACGTGGAGAGAGAGAGAGACGAATGAGGAAGTGAAGGAGCGTTGTGATGTTGATGTGCATGTGCTGGAAAATGTTGGGAGAAGTACCCTGAGATTATTTGTGAATATGGAGATAATGGAGAATGAGAGATTGAATAGAAGAGTGTATGTTAGTGAACTGGAGAGAGAGACAGAGGAAGTGGTGGAAGGATGTGGTGGAGAGGTAAATGAGGATAGTGTGAGCCGGAGAGAGAACAGAGTGATCCTAGAGGACAATGTGACATGGAAGCAGTTTGTGTGTGGCTATTTCTTCCAACATTAAGGCGTCTAGTTATATATAGATGAAGAAATATTACGTCCATAGTAGATTATGGTCCATTGAGAGATGATCTATCGATTTGCTGTTATGGCCCCATCTGTTGAGAACCTGACCTTCCATTCAGATGAAGAGAGTGATGGCGAGAATTATTCCGCGTAGCAATTCTTCATGACTAGCATAATTTTCCATCGTTAATCTGTTGTTAAATATCAGCACTGACAATGGCGAGAGGGCGATAAAAAATAATAATAATAGTAATAAAAACAAACAATAATAATAGGAAGGAGAACAATAACAAGAAGAAGAACGATAATAATAATAATTATAATAATTATAATAATAATTAGAACACCGTAAAATTGTCCAAGGACAATTTTGATATAGGCAAACTTCCCACAGCCATAGCCTACTGGAAGCCCAGCTATCAAGGGACCTATTGGTCAAGGTCACCGATCTTGTGCATGTCACCTTAGGTCATCATAGTCTACAAGTCCACCAGGTTTGGTTGCTCTAGCTTTAATCCTTCATGGAAAATTGTGTGGGATTCGGAATATCCAGAGAAGTCCCAAATTTTTACCCCAGGCGAGTGAAGGTCACTGATCTTGTGCATGTCACCGAAGGTCATCACACTATAAATGCACCAAGTTTGGTGGCTCTGGCTTTAATCATTAATGAAAAATTAGGTGACATTGGGAATATTCGGAAAAGTCCCACTTTTTTGCCCCAGGCCATTTAGTCGATTGAAACCATACCTCCCTTCAGCCTTCGTCCGCATGAATGCCATTGTATAGGAGAATTTCAGCTTCCTAGCTTAAACGGTTCTTGAGATAGAGAGGCTGACTTACTTCTTTGTGTTTTCGGATAATATCTGGAGATCCAGCTGACGGATGGTCACCATATATGGCCAAAAGAAGCAGACAGCCGTCCGACTAAGATGACCAAGTTTTAAGGCTCTAGGCTAAATAGCCCTTGCAATAGCGCAATTCTAAATTATGTAACACTAATATAGTAATAATAATAATAATAATAAAAAAAACTTCCCACAGGGATGTGGGAAGTTTTAATAATATGATGATGATGATTTTTGTCGACAGATAGACGAACGGAACAGCAGGAAATTCACAGCAAGCCAGGAAGAAAAACAGGAAAGCCTGCGACGAAGAAATTTAGCCAGGAAGAAAGCTGCAAAGAGTCAGCCAGGAAAAAAACTAGGAAAAAGACACAGAAAGCAAGGAAAAGCCATGAAGAAAGCCAAGAAACAGAGAGGAAGAAGGCTAGGAAAGTCAGGAAAAAATCAGGAAGAAAGCATGTATGAAAGCCAGTCAGTAAGCTAGGCAGCCATCACTTCTCTCCCGGTAAAGGTAAGTCATATTACTCTCGGTATGGTGTCACTATCATTTATGTTAGATAAGATTTAGGTTATACAGACAGATGGATAGATAAATAGATAGATATATAGACAGATGGATAAATGGGTGAATAGATAGGCAGATAGGCAACTTCACACTGTCACATTTCACACTAATACACTTCACACTGCCACATTTGGCATTGCCACACATTACTACACTTCATATTGAAACACACACACACACACACACACACACACACACACACACACACACACACACACACACACACACACACACACACACACACACACACACACACACACACACACACACACACACACACACACACACACACACACACACACACACACACACACACACACACACACACACACACACACACACACACACACACACACACACACACACACACACACACACACACACACACACACACACACACACACACACACAACCTGATGTAACTTTTCTAACACTGTTCCTAAGGTTAACCCCTTCAGTACAGTCTTATCCATCTTAGAAGAGATCTCCGGTCACTGATAGAGTTAGTGGAGATTGTTTACAAATTATTTACCCACTGCATTCATTCCTAAGCCAAGTATAGTCATCATATTGTGCCAAGGAAGATAATAAAAAGGCGTCATCGTCCTAAACAAATAAGAAATTTTCAGGTAAACATAAAACCACCCCAGAATATTACTGCACCAGTTTCGATCCCATTTATAGATTGTACGTGTATGATATTTTAAGTATGAACTCAGAATGTGGCATCCTGGCTTGTCTATCTGATGCACACGAGATTTCCATTATTGACCGTCAAAAACTGGGGTCTTTCATACTTTTTTGGCCTCTTAGTTTTGAGAGTATGGACTAACATTGTATGAGACATTGAAGGCAGTCTGTATTATTTTTATGTATACTTTTTTCATGCAAGGAAGAAGGAACCAAAGGCCATTTTACTTGATACCCTGATGATAGGTCTCCCTAATTTATTTATTTATTCATGTTTTTTTAATTATCGTTGTTCCCCCCCCCCTTTTTTTTTCTACTTCTTCCTGTACGCCTCGTTCCTGACAACAATTAATAATACAATATACGGGTACTATTTTTTTTCAGAGAGAAAGAACCAGAGGCTGACCATCCACGAAAGTTTACACTAAAGGTTAAGTCAAACAGAACCAAGCCACAGTCAAGACCATGATTGGATACACTGCGTTACAAGAATGGAGATGGAAGGCAGGGAGAGTGGCAGACTGAGGATGAATGCTCCAGAGGTGAATTTTTGGCAGTGCAGGTGAGTGATTACAAGACACATAACATTTTCACATCACTTCATCAACCCTTTCATTCTGGTGACATCTCTCTCTCTCTCTCTCTCTCTCTCTCTCTCTCTCTCTCTCTCTCTCTCTCACCAGACGAGTTTATTGAGCTTAGGGTAGATTTCTCGTCGTCATGAATTTTATCCCCAGGTGGTACAGTATTAGATACCGATACAGGTATCATTGCATGGTTAATTAGGCTCCATAACACCTGCCCTCATCTTTAAGGGGTTAATGTTTCTGTCCCATCATCCTAAGAGGGTTTTGATAAGCTGTAAGAAATCGTCTGAATCCAACAAATAGAAAGTGTAAAAAATGCTGTTAACAGATTATAGCGGTTTGTCCTACGTGCCACGGTTCTATTCCCGGAGGTGGCCAGATGTTTTTATATCATGTAAACGTTTTTATATTTTATTATTATTACCTTCAGACGGTTTTATACGGCTCTGGGTAGCGTTGTCTTATGGAAAAGCTCAGTGAAATTTATGTCTAACCCTTCCAATTAGAAAAATCAGTGACCCTACCCGACCTTACCTTAAACTTCCATACCAAATCTAATCTACTTTTACTGACTCCCCTACCCTACCCCACCCTACCTAATCTACCCTGTATAACTGAACTCTATCCTAATCTACCCTGCGTTACCCTGACAAACCTAACTTACCTTGTTGGACTGCCTTACCCTACCCTATCTGATGTACTCGTACTCTATCTGACTGTACCCTACTAAACCTAACCTACTTTGCCTAACTGTTGTACTTTACCCTACCCTACCTTACACCACTTTACTCTACCCTACCCTACCCTACATTACTATCATCTACCTTACCCTACCATACCTTACTTCATTTCTGAAACCTACCCAACATTGCATCCCCAAGTGCACCATAATCCATGCAATGGATAGCCTTTTTTAATCACCCTGTTTTATGATTTTTTTTTAAATGATATATTGAAGTAGGGTAGGATCGGAGCTGGGTGGGGCGCAATGGGATAAGATCGGTGATGGGTGGGGTGCAGTGGGGTAGGATCGGTGTTGGGTGGGGTGTAGTGGGGTAGGATCGGAGCTGGGTGGGGTGCAGTGGGATAGGATCGGGGTCGGGTGGGGTGCAATGGGATAGGACCGGGGTTGGGTAGGGCGCAGTGGGGTAGGATCGGGGTCGGGTGGGGTGCAATTAGATAGGATCGGGGCCGGATGGGGTGCATTGGGATAGGATCGGGGTCGGGTGGGGTGCAGTGGGGTAGGATCGGGGTTGGGTGGGGTGCAGTGGGATAGGATCTGGGTTGGGTGGAGTGCAGTGGGGTTGGATCAGGGTTGGGTGGGGTGCAGTGGGGCAGGATCGGGGTCGGGTAGGGTGCAATGGGATAGGATTGGGGCTGGGAGGGGTGCTGTGGGGTAGGATCGGGGTTGAGTGGGGTGTAGGGAGTTGGATGGGGTGTGATATTAGCTGTAACGAAGTAAATAAGTCGTTCTCATTCCGATGGTTAACAGACTGTTTCTGTCCTATCATTCTAAGAGGATTTTCTTAAGTTCCTTGAAATCGTCTGGAGCTGGCAGAGTAAGTGTTAAAAAAAACGTCTGCAGATTTGGTGCTCTGTGTTCTACACGCCTCGGATCGAGTCCCTGAGGTGGCCAGATGCTTTTATATCATGTAGACGTTTTATATTTTATTTTTTATACCTTCAGACGATTTTAATCAGCTTTAGGTAGCCTTGTCTTATGGAAGGGCTCAGTGAAATTTAGATCTAACTCCTCCAGTTCGAAAAATAGATATGCGTCATCGTACTGAATGGACATGGACTTCTCGCATTCCCAGCACAAGATGGCGCCACCTCTGCCTTGTTGCGAATGGAAGAGGTCCAGCGGACGACACTGCTGTTTTTACTCTAGCTTGACCTAAAACTGCTACCTTTCCATCTTGAATGATAAGTCGTAACTATAGATTAACTGGACGGAGTTTTTTGTGTTTTTTGGGAGGCTTATTTCCCGTAGCTCAGTGGCAAGTGAGACAATACTACGGCCCTGCATCCTTTTCATGGCATTTCTTCGGTGACTAGCAGCGTATTCTCATGTTAATGTATTGCTACAGGTCAGAAATAAAGATGGAGAGAGGGCAAATGCTGTTTTACGCCAAGTTAAAGAGAATAAATATTGTATTATCTCTCCCAGGCTCCTATGACTCACTCATTTGTATAACATCGTCCCACCGTCAGCTGGACAAAGAGCACGCCCGAGCATTAGAGGATTAACGTAGGCATTTATTAACCACTTGATGTTCGGGACAGTTCTAGTGACATTCCAACTGAACCAGATGATTTTATTTAGCCGAGTGTGATTCATGGGAGCCTGAGAGAGTTAATACAGCCAGCATTAACCCCTGCATGACCAGCATATTCTTTACAGCTGATTCCAGGCGATTTGGTCCAGCCGAGTGGGACATACGATTTTGAGAGAGACAGTAAATAAAATAACACATTGGGAGTTAAAGTATTGTAAATTAGAAATAAAAAATAAATTAAGAAGTTCCAATTTTTATTTGCTTCCTACATATGGGTCGATACACGATGCTCTTCATTTCATCGTGACTGGCATTAAATTAGTCTTTTTATATTCCAAGTGGTTCTGGATTGTAGTAACTCTTCCTTAGAAACTCACTCTGTACGTTAGAACTTAGTATCGTTTTGTTGATTGACACCAAACAACCAAAATACAGTAGGAGTTCTGGGCGCAATCTTAGCGGATACGTGGTGGCTGAGTGAGAAGAGCGCTGGCTTGCCAATGCTGATGACCTGGGTTCGAGTCTCTGGCTAACAGAGGTTATTTAAAACATATGGCAGTGTCCTTAGTGGCCTGTCATTGAACCCGGGTTCGACTCCCGGTTGATATAGAGGTACACTTGAGCCGTTTGGCAGCCACTTAGTGGTCTGTCGGTTTGCGGTAGGGTAGGCAGTCACGTAGTGGTTGCCTGGAAGGGGGAATGTAAAAGTAGGCACATATTCAAACATACACATTTACCCACTTACACATACATAAACATTCACATATACCTCATTTACACAAGACACCTCACACACACAAGACACACACGCACCTCACTCACACTAAGCACACCTTACACTAGGCACACACATCCTAAGACAGGCAGGGGGGGTTATACGAAACAGTAGGGGGTGGAAAGTACAGGGATTTTATTTCGAAGTCCCCAAAAAGGTATACCCTTTTTGGAACTTCGAAATAAAACCCCCCTTCTTTCCACCCCTTACTGTTTTGTATAATCCCCACTGTGTCCGTCTTAGGGTGCATGTGTGTGTAGTGTGAGTATCTGGGTGTGCTTGTATGTATATGACTGTGTGTGTTTGTGTATGTATGTATATGACTGTGTGTGTCTTGTGTATGCGAGTGTGCATGTATGTATATGACTGCGTGTGTCTTGTGTATGTGGGTGTGTGTAGCCCCCTTACAGGCAGCCACTGCGTGACTGCCCACCCCCGACAGACCACTAAGTGGCTGCCAAACAGCTCCAATTTACCTCTATATCAACCAGGACTCGAACTCGGGTTCAATGACAGGCCACTAAGGACACTGCCATTTATTATAAATAACCTCTATTTGCCCGGGTCTCGAACCCAGGTTATTAGCATTGGCAAGCCAACGCTCTCCTCACTCGGCCATCACGGCCCCGACAGGAATATGCCTGGAACTTATAGTGTACTTTGGTTGTTTGGTATCGCTAATAAACAAGGGTAAACTGAAGTATATTGTGCAAATTAAGTCGCCAGAATGGCTTTGATAATACTGTAAAAGGAACCGGTATTCGGATCTCCTTTGAAATAAAGTCGTACATAAAAGGAATAACCATTAACTACGTTGAAAATGGATTGGACACAGGCAGGCTTTTTTAAGTCTTGGATGTGTTCTGAAACTTGACAGAAAACTTAACTTGGGGGAAACTTGCAAATCAGTTCTATAGGCATCAATGAAACTTTGAATAGTATTCTTACGCCACTATAGACCTAAATTTTGAGGATTTTCTGTATATACTGGTTACATAAAACTTACTAAGCTGGGGCAAGTTGGAAAATCTGTTTCATAGGTAGCAGTGGAACTTTCAATGGTCCTTTCAACTCTACTGTATAGCCCTAAGTTATGAGGCCATTCTGTATACACTGGTAACTGGACAGCTTTTCAGTCTAAGATCTTGGATAAACGCTTATGAACCTGATAGAGGACGGATAACTAGGCTATTGGTATAAAACAAAATACAATGCCGGTATGTAGTAGTACTGTGCTGTTATAAACCATAAACAAGTAATTATAACTAAAGGATGACCTGGAGGACTAGTGTACAGGCGCTTCACCAGGTACCTCTCCTAAGCTGTATTAAATAGCCTGGCAGTAGCAAGAAACGCTGCTGGTACTACGTGAAACTAGCATTGTGCAGGATTAAGTCCAGCCAAGTTAAAGGCAATTAGGCCAAGACACTTATCAGTAAATAGCACCTGGGACTCAAGCTGTCATGACAAGTTACTATAGTTAACCATTATGTACATTTTTGCGCTTATTAATAAAGCCTAAGTGATGGAATTCCTTGTTTTGCTTTCCACATATGTGGTTTATCAAGTTTTCTAAGTTGAATTAATGGGTTTTGATCCGTAGAGTTTTAATCATACTCAACTGGGACTCGTAAAAATTCCCAAGTTGAAATGTGGGGTTTATATCCATCAACTTTTTACCCAGTTCCATATGATCTAAAAATTTACCCAGTTCCATATGATCTAAAAAATACCAAGTTCAGTTGTGAGCTTTGCATCCCTAGATTTTATGCCATAATCCACAACACTCTTAAAGTCACATGTTCAACTGAGTTTTTGTGCTGCTAGAGTTACTATGGATTTTTTTTTTTTTTTTGTAGTTCCATCTAAGTGTTGTGAATTCTTTTGTAATTCACAATTTTTGTAACCATAATGTAAAAGGTCAAATAAATTTGATATACAACTTGTTTTATTATCTTAAATTTTCTTACAAGTATTCACACTTGCAATGCATATTTACGAAGTACATTAGCAGCTATGACGACAGCATGTTAAGTTACTGTGGAAGGAAGTGTCTAATAGTATATTTCAAAAAAAGGTTCAGGTATGTCACAAATATTTCGGGTATTATCAAAGCATACCAGTGAATTTTGTGCAACAAGCTATCTCCATCTCCTGCTGGCTTGCGCTCCTACTCTCTACCCTGCTCACTCTAGAACAAACAATACACACTTTAATCACACCCAAAGAAAAAATACAACCTGCAACCTGTCCTGTGTAGTGATAACATGCTCTCTCCGCTCTCTCTCAGATGGAGCCAGCTCTGATTCTCTCCTTCATATCTTCATACCGAGTTGTCTGACTGAAAGGCTTATGCCTGTATGCCAGATTCCTTTAGTTTAATACCACACTAGGTGGCGGCGCGTCATGACTGCGGTATATATCTTTTATCTGTTTGGTAATTCAAAAATGCTCCCTTTCCAAAAACAGTCCAGTTTCTTAAAACTCTCAATACTTGGGGCTGACACAACATCCTCTGGTAGAGTTCCAATCATCAACTGTCCTTCTTGAGAATGAGTGTTTTCTTACATCAAGCCTTGAGAACTGTTTCTTCAACTTAAAATGATGTCCTCTTGTGCTGAAGTCGTGGAGCTCAAAAAGTATCCTCTCTCAGTTCTTACGTGAATGTTCATTATTTTATACACTTCCATCTTGTCATTCCTTTTCTTCCTTTCGTATAGTGAGAATAACCCCAGTGCTCTAAGTCTTCCTTGACAATCCAGTCCAATAATTTCAGGAATCAATCGAGGTGCTCTCCTCTGTACTGCCTCCAAACTGTCGATATCCAACTTAAACCCCGCTGACCACATTGAAATACCATACTCCAAGATTGGTCTAGCCTTTTAGCAATACAATCTGACCAGCATTTGACTATACAGATGTGTAAATGTTCTTATTACTCCCAAAACATTGCTGGCTTTCCTGACTGTGGCTGCTACTTGCTTGTGAAATGTTAAATCCTTGTCCACTCGAATCCCCAAGTCGTCCTCCACCATGGTCTCTGATATCTTTTTTACACCATTTTGAACTGCCATAGTATATCTGCTCCTTCGGTTATTTTTTCCAAAACGAATCACCTTACATTTATCTACATTAAACTCCAGCTGCCAGTTTGATGTCCAGGTACACATATTATCTATATCATTTTGTAGGGTTTGGATTTGAGTGTGTGTTTTCACCATACCATACAACTTTGTAACATCTGCAATTATCTTCAGCATTGCCTTAACTACATCTGGCAGGTCATATATATGTATTTGACAAATAATAATGGTCCCAGCGCCCTACCCTGCGATACACCACTTGTCACAAGCTTCCACTTTGAGTACTCCCCTTCGACGATTACTCGCTGCCAAATTCCAATAAGAAAATCTTTTATCCATGACAGTGCTTCTCCACCAAATTCATATGATTCTATTTTATTAAGCAACCTAAGATGTGGAACTTCATCAAAAGCTTTACTAAAGTCAAAATTTATTTTATCAAAAGGTTCATTCTTATCCAACATATCAGACCATTCCTCCATCGCGACCAGCACCTAAAGTATGTATGATCTGCCTGGGGTAAATCCATAGGGCCTACTGTTTTTCACAGAATAAACCATTATCCATCATGTGTTTAATCATCACATCCCTGACAATGGTCTCCATAACTTTACATAATACTGAAGTTAATGTAACTGGCCTGTAATTGTTGGCACAGTTCCTGTTACCACTCTTAAATATTAGTGATATTGGTGATATATATATATGACCTTTCCTCCAGTCATTAGAAAGTTCTTCCATCATTTCTGAAATGTGACATATCTCAGAAAGTCTTCGCTATGTGGCTGCTTGCTTCTTTTAATACCTTGGGATGTAATCCATCTGGTCCGGCAGATGTAAAAGTATTTAATCCATTAAATCTCTTCTGTTTATCCTCCTAATTTACATGTATAATACTGCACCTACTATTGCATTTGCTCTCCATCTGTGGTATATTCAAGATGTCTTCGGTAGTATGTACACTGCAGGAAAATTCTATTTATCTATCTATTGCCAGACGCCTCAATCCCGTTTGGGGTGGCCACAAACAAATCGCCTCCAAGTCGCCCTGTCCCCCGCCATTTCACTGCCCTGCTCCCAACTCACACCCCCCTCTCTCATATACCTCTCCACCCCATCCCTCCATCTCATCCTCGGCCTCCCCCTCCCTCTTCCCCCCTCCACCTCACTCACATACACTCTCTTCGTCAGTCTTTCACCCTCCATCCTCTCCACATGGCCAAACCACCTCAGTGTGTTCCTCATAACGCTTCCTATCACATCCACATCCACACCACAACGCTCCTTTATATCCTCATTCGTCAGCCTCTCTCTCCACGTGACTCCACAGGCTCCTCTTAAATAACTCATTTCCACTGCTCTCACTCTTGACTTGTGTCCTTCCAACAATGTCCAAGCTTCACTTCCGTACGTTAGAGTTGGTATCACAATACTGTCATGTAGTAACTTTTTCACTTCCATGCTCACTTCCCTGTTTCTTATCACTGCTTTCAAGGAACCAGCAACCTTTCTTCCCAGCTGTACCCTTTCAAGCACTTCACCCTCCAAACCTCCATCCTTACTCATCACACTACCCAAATACTTAAAAGTACTCACATTTTCAATTCCTCAACATCCAACCTCTCTGTACATTCACTAACTTCACCTCTCTCAAAGACCATCACTTTACTCTTCCCTACATTCACCTTTAGGTTCCGTTTCTTACACACTCTCTCAAACTCATCCACCAAGCCTTGCAGCTCCCCTTCGTCTTCACTCAACAACACAGTATCATCTGCAAACAACAGTACAGGGAGTTTCCAAACACTATCCTCTCTCACCAGGGCCACTCCAACATCCACTACCCTACCTTGTACCTCTTTTATTACCCCATCCATGTACAGATTGAACAACCATGGAGACATGACACATCCCTGTTTCAAACCAACTTTCAAAGAGAAAAATTCACTTAGTTCACCATCCACACGCACTGCAGCCTTCGCACCATCGTACATACTCTTCACAGCATTCAACAACTTCCCATCTACTCCATATATTCTTAACACTTTCCACAATCCTTGTCTATCCACCCTGTCATGTGCTTTCTCCAAATCCATGAAAGCCGCATACAACTTCTTTCCCTTCTCTAGAAACTTTTCCACTAAAGATCTAAGAATGAATATCTGATCTACGCAACCTCTTCCCTTCCTAAAGCCTCCCTGTTCTTCTCCAACTAATTTCTCTGTTCTTTCTCTAACTCTGTCTATAAGTATCCTACCATACACTTTTCCTATTATACTAAGAAGACAAATGCCCCTATGATTACCACACACTTCTTTTTCCCCTTTTCATTCCGTATATTAGCTTTCCCTTCATTTTCACAGCACAATTCACCATCACGGTTGAGTAAATCGCTCACTCCTGTTTTAACTGTTAATTTACTGACGCATATTTCCAAATTGCCTCGGGATAAGTTTACAGTTTTCTGAAATATCTTTTACAAAATTTTTCTTAAGCTGTCTAGATAATTTCCTAAGCTTGTTCCTCATCACAGTATAAACACGATAATTTTCCTCTGTATTATAGAGCAAATAATTTTTCCAAGATCTTCGTTTACCACATAATGAATCCATCGCTTCTCTGAGCATGTACACCTGTCTCCTTTCTTTCCTTCTTGTCCCGCTCATTCTTTCTTTCGGTATTTTCTTATAAACTGAATCTTGTAACTTGTTCTTAAAGGCTTCCCACATTCCACTTGCATTCTTCTTTTGAAACTCCTCTCTGTAATCAAATTCCAAAATTTAATCGCCCGTCTTCTCATAATCACCCCTCTCATATTGTATTTTCTTCAGTCTTTGTTTTTAAACTTACATATAAGATCACTAATATCATAATATGATCACTCAATCCCAAAGGAGGAAAGTAGTCTATGCCATTTACCAATTGTTCCTATGAGGTAAAAAAAGAAAGAAAGAAAAAAAAAAAGTCTAACAGACGGTTCCTGTCCCATTCTATACCTCGTGGGTCTGTTTACATGTTGAAACAAAGTTATCCTTTATAAATTCTACAAATCTTGAAGACAATGCACTTGGTCAGTCTTTGCTACTTGAAGTCGTGCCAGTCAATTCATGTAATGTTGAAATCTCCCACAATGCAAGTCATTTTATAACTTTTTACTGGGTTCGTAATTCACACAATTCCTTAAAGTTCTCCTCTGTTCCCGAAGGACTTCTCTATACACATCCCAATAAAAGTTTTTCCCTATTATTCACTGCAGTTTCAATCCACATACATTCAGAGGTAGTAAATTTTGCACCTGGTTAACACAATAAACATTCTTAACATTAATACAAATACCACGCCCACCATCGAAAAAATTATGAAAAGGGTTTGTGTGGCCATCCAAGAGAAACTCACTTATATTCACTGGTGTGCGAACAAACTTGGGCTTAACCTCAATTAATGCTATAATATCTGGGTCATGTTCCTTCAGTAAAAATTGTAGTTCTTCCTTTTAGTTACCTAAAGTATTTCCATTTCCATACAAACATTTCAGATTCTTAGATGCTGACACTAAACTATTTACGATTTTTTTTTTTCTCATCTCGCCATCTCACCTTCAGACTGGCTCGATCTTCGAAAAATATTATTATTTCTGCTTTTCTGCACTATTTTGCTCCTATAAATCACCACATCCTCACCTTCATTCCTTCTTAAGCCCTGTCCACACGAGCGGGCAATGCCCGCGGGCACAAGCGAGCAGTTTGCTTGTTGACGGGCTCACCGCTTGTGCCCGCGGGCAATATATGCATTTGCCCGCGGGCACAAGCGGTGAGCCCGTCAACAGGCAAACTGCTCGCTTGTGCCCGCGGGCATTGCCCGCTCGTGTGGACAGGGCTTAAAGGCCCGTCCAGACGATCGAGCAATGCCCGCGGGCACAAGCGAGCACTTTGCCTGTTGACGGGCTCACCGCTTGTGCCCGCGGGCAAATGCGTAAATTGCCCGTGGCAATTTACGCATTTGCCCGCGGGCACAAGCGGTGAGCCCGTCAACAGGCAAACTGCTCGCTTGTGCCCGCGGGCATTGCTCGATCGTCTGGACGGGCCTTGAATTGCCACGGTGAATTTACGCATTTGCCCGCGGGCACAAGCGGTGAGCCCGTCAACAGACAAACTGCTCGCTTGTGCCCACGGGCATTGCCCGCTCGTGTGGACAGGGCTTTAGTAGTTCCTCATGCAGTTCTTTTCTTAAATCCTGAGCAATATTTACTTTTTCTAAATTCTTTGGTCATCCTTATATCAGAAGATTTATTTAATATATTATCATACTTTAGTTTTGACTCAAATACAATCCTAGTAGGCCTTGGCTTAGCTTCTTTATTACCAATTTTATCCACCTTCACTACATCCTCATCTTTAATGTCCACTTTACCTGCTAAACAAATCTTCTTGACCAAAACAATGTCAGTATTCCTCTTTTCTGCAATTTCCTGTGATGAACTTTCCTTCATTTTATGTACTACAATATTGTTTCTGCGTCTTTCCCTCTCTCTTTCCTCTAATATTGCTGCAAACCCATTTATCAACATCACTTACACTCACATAAGATCTAAGATTTTCAACACTGGTTGGTGTACCTTTGATATTGCCTTGACTAGCAGCTGCATCAATTTTACCCTCATTTTCCTAAACTCTCACTTCTAACCTTGTCAGTCTAACCTCTAACTAATTCTTCTAATCAATATTCTTTGAAATATAGTTTTTCAATTCCACCATCTCTTCCCTCAAGGCAGCTTGTTTACTCACCATCTCCATTTGTTCTAACTGAAATTACTTCCTACCCCTAAATATCTTATCACACCTCCTTTTGCAAAAACTGCAATTCCAATGAAGTTGTGATCCAGCTGCATCATTTACCATAAAATTATAAAATTGGTCTGGGAAGTCTTCACATCTGATATGGAACCAGATGTAACAGACCTCACATGCAAGCACTTTATCTCCTGCCTTAACTGCTGTGCCATATATCCCACATCTCTCCTTTCTCAGCTAGCCCTTGTTGTCCACCTTCCCATGGCTAATCTGGTCATGTCGATCTGCATTCCCATCTCTCTCCCTTCCTAGCATCAGTCTCTCTATCGTCTGGGGAAATACAGGAACATTAAAGGTGCCTAAGGAGAGGGTTGCCTACCATAGCAACGGTATACAAGTGCCGCCAAAACTCCTTCTATCATCCCTACTACATTACCTACAAATACACATAACAGGGTAATATGCCTTCATAACTGAAACAGAACAACACTTTGAAACATTAAACAGTACTTCCATCACAAACATCTATGCCGCTGTGTACACTTTTAATACAATTATTCAAAATACAGACAAAAGAGGCAACAGAGAGAGAGACAACCCCAACTTCACACCAGAAATTCAAGGTCTCATCAGTCAACAGGACACACTACGACACTCCCCAACACCCGATACACAAGACACCGTACAACAAATACAAGAACTCAACACTCAGATAAACAATAAAATATCATAACAGCAAACACTATATTGGAATAATCTCCAAACGTTTGATCACAAAACAAACACCAGCAAACTCTACAAAACACTATACAGCATCACACTCTCCAACAGCAGCACTACACAATCACACACTGCCATCGCAACAACAGACACCATACCTGCAAACAAACAACAGGCAAACTCATCAATCAATCACTTTTCACATGTCAGCCATCTAAGCCCCAATCGAGACGACTGACGTGTCATCCGAGACAAGAGACAGTTCCCCACAGACCCAGACTTCGCACCTTTCACATACAACCAGACGAATCACTTCATTAGCAACCTTAAGCACTCATCTGCCTGTGGACCAGACAACATAAGCATCATACACCTTAAACACCTAGGACCACAAGGCATACAAGGACTCACCAACATATCGAACTACAGCTACGCACACAACAATATACCCAACATCTGCAAACATGACACCATCATCGCTATCCCCAAACCCAACAAAGACCCCACGTTAAGGTCCTCACACCGCTCCATCACACTCCTCTGCACCACCTCCAAAGTCACTGAACGAGTGGTATTACAACTAGTTACACCTTACACACACCCCCTAACCCCATCACAACATGGTTTTAGGCCACTACACTCCACAAGCACACTTCTTACAGACCTTACACAGAGAGATTTTGATGGCAAGAATTCAGCTAGCCCACTACACAGAACATTCCTAGTCACACTAGACATTAGCAGAGCTTTTGATGCCATCCCCCGCCACACCCTCACAAGCAAAATATTCAACGCAAGCATGCACAATAACACAAAAAGATGGCTGGCAAACTATTTAGCAGGCAGATGTGCACACGTAACATTTGCCGGTCAATCTTCGAAAACCAGAAACTTCACAAATGGCGTCCCCCAAGGACCTGTTTTGCTCCCTACTCTCTTTAACCTATACATACATGACATACCCACACCCCACACACCACAAATACACACAGCTTCCTACTTAGACAACATAACACATGTACACACCGAAATGCAAACACAGCCACACACATCCTCCAACCCTACCTCAACACACTGCACGAATGGTTCATCACAAACAGGTTCAAAATAGCCCCAGCCAAACCTACGTGACCCTCCTCACAAACTGGAAAACAGAACATAGTCACATTCCACTCCTCACCATAAACAACACTCTCCTACCCTCCACCCCCCCACACACACAAAATCCTTAGTGTAACATACAATACATCAATGTCATTTAAACAACACATCACAAACATTAAAGATAAATTAACACCAAGACTCAACGCCTTGAGGTCACTTCCCCATACAACATTTGGACACAACAAGACACCACCACCACAGTATACAACATTATACGTTCAGTGATGAATTATGCAAGCCCTGCTTGGGGTTCTAACCTCACAAAAACACACTACAACACTCTACAGACCATACAGAACAAGGCCCTAAAAATAATCAGCGGCTGCACAGCTACTACACTCACAAACCACCTACACCAATAAACCAAATTTTCTCAAAGTCAAGGATCATCTAGACATGAGAGGCATCCAAATTCTCGCTGCAGCCTCCACAAACCCACTCCATCCACTACACTGCATGGCAGCACATCCACACACACCAAGGAACATCAAAACAACACTCAGCACACGACTTCATACACAAATACTGTCATCTCTTCCCCCTCGCCCGCCTCAGGCCAGCTTCCAGAAGCATAACCATATTCAAATCACTCGCTGCTCCATTCAGCCACTCAAAGACAACACCCTTCTGAATCCTATCTCCCTCGTGAGGACAGGGTCCACCTTGCCAGGCTGAGATGTGGGCATCATCCAGCCCTCTTCAGTTATCAAAAGAGGCTGGATGACTCCATCGCTAATGACTGTCCAGGATGGAACACAGCACCCCATACTATTAAGCACATTATGGAAGACTGCATTGCACACAATTAACTGCAGCAACAACCTTGAGAGCTCTGTGGGAAAGCCCGGTCTCGGCCGTGGCCTTCCTTAGGGAGTCGGGGCTGTTCGGCCAGACTGCCTGGGGAACAACTATTGCTACTACTACTACAAGGTCGTATTCTATGTGGCTTTGAAGGCTTCATAACAACTCCTCCTTGGCGATTTAGTCAACACATTTCACTTTAATTTTGTTACTGATGCAAACTATGGACATTATAAATAGCACGCAAAAGAAAGCTCGGGTGTAAAGGAAAATAAATCCTAAGGGAAAGGTGCTATGAAGTTTCCTACAAGACTTTTGACCCAAACACTGATGGTACCTCTGGGCTACCATTCTTGCTCTTCTGGACTGTCATCATGGTCTTGAGTTGTTGTCTCTTGTTGTCATCTCGCCATCCAGGGTTGCCATATGTCGTCCCGTATTGCCACTTGTCATCCCAGGTTGCCATCTTGTCTTCAGCTGTTGCCGTCTCGTCATCCTAGGGTGCCATCTCGTCGTCTGCTGTCGTTTCATTATCATATATCGCCATCCTGCTCCCTGGGGTTGTCTTGTCTTCTGGGGTTGCTATCTTGTTGTCTTTGGTTGCCATTCTAAGACTGTGGAGTTGATGCTCTGCGGTTGCCATTCGTTTCTGTGGAGGAAAATAGCAATTAGACAAGTACTTTTCTGTCTTAAGTACTACATTACAAGCACTTGACATATCACATATTGTACCCTACTATGTCACAGGGGTTGACGCCAAAAAGGGACTGCGTCCAGAAAACTTCGTCCCCACCAAGGTAAAGAGAATGAAAGGTAGTTTCATGGGGGGATGAGGGGAGAGCTAAAATGCGTCTCAGTCTGCGCATGACGTCATAGTTAATACAGACTGAAGCTCATCCTGCTCAACACACGCCAGTCACACACACACCTGCCTGTGAATAGGTACTCTGTTTTCTGTTTTTAGGGGTGGCTATGGCAATACAGATAATTTTGTGAACATGCCAACAATTTGTATAGTTCGTGGATGCAAATCCATTCATGTGAAAGGTGACAAGAGAATACATTTTCATGCACTGCCGAAAAATGAAGAACTTAGAAAAAAATGGATTGAATTATGTGACATAAAGAAAAATCGGTCATCTGGTTTTGTATGCAGCCGTCATTTTGAGAGTACTGCCTTTGAACGCAACCTTAAGAGTGAATTGCTTGGTTTACCAGTGCCTCCTGGACAAAGGAAATTCAAGAAAGGAGCAGTGCCTACTCTTCAACTACCGAGTTTAACAAGTAAGTTCCATTACTGTGTGAGTGTGTTGAGTAGCGACCTGTGTGAACATTCATAATACAAAAGCATACCATACATACAGATGGTTTTCTGTCAAGCTCCCGTTTTCTTCCACCACCCCCACCTCTCTCTCTCTCTTATTAACTTTGACGTCACAGAATCTGCGCGGCTTGGGGGTGCTGTACTTACCTCTCAGTATACTCTTCTCTTTACCTTGGTCCCCACTATCTAGTAACGGACTTGAAGCGGTACATGGTGCGGGCTCTGTCGGTGCAGTTTTGGGTAAGGGTTGGGGCTCAGATCTGTGCCAGAGGGTACAGGGCATTGTGATTCCCAGGCTGTGGCTTCTGCCCAACAGAGACGGGCCCAAACATTGTAGTGCCCCAGGATTTTGTATAATGGCGGGGCAGTTACGGTGCCAAGGTGTGCTTAGAGAGTGCCCCTGTTGCTGTCCTGGCAGAGTGCCCTGAGGCCATTGTCAAAGTCACAGTACTGTACCTGGCCACGGCTGGTTGGCTATGTGTCCTTGACCTCCTGCCTTGACTCGGGTGAACATTGACGGTAGGGTTGCGAGAGGCAGACCAAAATTAATCTGGGACGAGGTCAGTGTGTGGCCTCAGGGATAAGGAACTGAACAGGGAGGCTGCTAGAGATTGAGCGGCATGGATAGTCGCCATTAGGTGACCAAGGACGACGGATGTCAGCATCTTCGAAACTTTATAAACGAAACTAAACGTTAAGCACCATACATCAACAAACCTATACACACACACACACACACAACCACATAATTCACAGGTTTATATTCAAAGTGGCAGAGGAGGCTTCGTTATTCCCTTTCCGTAGCTATTTACTTTTACTCTGCATATTACACCTTGATATCCACTTGTATGTTCTCTCTATCTTTTCTCTTCATAATTTACATAATCTGAATCAGCGCTAGGTGAATGTGGCAAAATAAATCGCTTAGGAAGAGGTGCAACGACTACTGTGCAACTTGGATACACCTCACAGCCACACAACTATTACACTAACATCTTCCTTCACCACACCCACATACACACCTTGACCTCTTCGCGAAAATAACAAAATTCTTATATTCTTGTTGGTTCGGCAGGAATTTTCGTCTGATGAGGAGGCTCCCTAACACCTCTTCCTAACCGATTTATTTTGCTCATTACACATTATTACCCCTTTCCGTGTTATACAAATCTTTCCAATATAGCCATACTCCGCATAAATAACGTACAAAAGGATATTAACCACTCATATCCGAAGTTAAGTAGCTAAGGAAGAAGTGCTAGGGAGATATTTTAACCGAATATTCCGACCCTGAAACCAGTGAAAATTTATCTTTATCTTTGCAATCCTGAGGCGACTTTATTCAGGGAAGGGATGACAGCAGTGAAGTTGGAGGGGGAGGTGGTGGCTGCAGTGAAGTAGATGGGGGAAGTGGGGCAGTCTAATAGGACTTATGTGGTAAAATAGCACTGAGAGAGAGAGAGAGAGAGAGAGAGAGAGAGAGAGAGAGAGAGAGAGAGAGAGAGACAGACAGACAGACAGACACAGACAGACAGACAGACAGACAGAGACAGACAGACAGACAGACAGACAGACACGGACAGACAGACAGACACGGACAGACGGACAGACAGAGACAAAGACAGAGAAAGAGAGAGACAGAATTAACTAAACATTACGTAATCGGTTTTAAAAAGTCCTGGAAATGATGATGCAATTATTTGTGTAGTTCTGATCTGTGCATACTTTTTTTACAGGCTCAATGCCTTCGCTGGGTGGTACAGTGGCTGCATTGGAGAGAATTACTGAGGGAAATTAATGCCTGCAACTTCGACAGCGCAATTCCGGCATTACGCTTTCCATATAGCACAATTTCATTTGACATTTTTTCGGTCTCTACATTTTTAGTCTTAACAATGAAGCCATATTATCTTGACTTATGCACTGATACTTTCCATTGCAAGTGAGAGCAATCTAGGTGAACTTTCTGCACTATTTCCATTACAGTTACTGCATGTCCACTACATTTGTTGCAGGTATTATGTACAGATCTTATGATTCACACATGCACCAATTAACCTTTCCTCCCATGGCGTGAGGTAATGTTATTGTATTTACGAATATTTTCGCACTGTTTCTATTACAGATAAGGCATATGCATGAATTGTTGCAGGTATTATTCAATAACTGTATATCTCACATATGCACTAATCTTTCCCTGCAGCCTGGCTTTACAGGCGAGGTGAGGGCAAGGCATGAACTATAGTTTAAATGAAACATTAACCTTTCAAATACATGTACGGTATATACAATACTAGGTTTGAAATCTTGTAACAAACATATGCACTAATCTATTCCTCCCACTCTGGCTTTGCTAATGTTGTAGTGATGGCAAGATGATGGGAAGGGATGGGAAGCGATGGGTTGGGTGGATGGGGTTAGTGGCCAGGAGCAGGGAAGGTATGAGGGGCAGATTAGGCGGCGTAGCTAGGCCTGCGGTAGTATAGGTTCTCTTGCTTTAGGTTAGGCTTGGTTTAGTTAGGAATTAAGACTGTCTAATGGGAATGTGGAGTTCTTATCTTTGGCTTAGTTGGCTGTTGGTTGCATGGTTGACCAGCCGGTCTTGTCTGTGGACTGATGTAGGACAACGTAGGTTGTCGAAGCGGTGATGCATCACCGAGGAGCGACAGTAACTTCAGCAGCTACAGATCTCCATCTTCAGTAACAACTTCAGGGATGAGAAAGGTAACTGGATATTCCTGAAATGCAAATGAAATACTTAGCTAAATATAATACATGCCATAAATTGCCAAGAATGACCTCTTGAGTAATTAAGCTGAGCACCTAGCACACCTATCTAATAATCTACTTTTTAGAAATAAACCAGGTTTACTTCAGCGTTGTGAAATGCCCTTTAAATATAGATTACATTTTAATAACTGCCTGATTCTCACTTATTTTGATAGGCGAGAGGAGATGAAGCGTGGACGTTCGGACTTCCCACATGATGTGCTGGGGAAGGAAGCCAGCGGGGGCGACAGAGCAAGAAAGCGTGGGCAAGAGGAGGGAAGCGAGCCAGGGCGAGAGAGGAAGTGAGCGGGGGGATGAGGTGGAGAGGATCCACCAGCCAGTCATCTGCCCTACATGTAGCGCCTGCTAGAGAACCACTTCAACGGGATGCTGGGTTCGTACTTATCAAGGATTTTGTTCAATTCTCAGGAAAAGCACGGCTCCTTTAGCAGTTGAAACTACTGTCAGGATTAGTGTTCTTAGATATTTACATTTACTCGAATTCGGTTGGGAAATATTTGATCTTAACTCCTTTAGCAGCCTAGGTATATAGATAGAACTCCTTTAGTACGAGTTTTCATATGACCAGACGATTGTAATGTTTGAGATTTTCGAGCTGGGGTCATATATATAACCTTCATCAATCCCCGGCGGCACATGACCAAGCAGTTGCGCCCACAGATTAGAGTGATTAATCAATCACTTCATATCCCCTTTAACTGAGAATGAATCAATAGCTTCTTCCTTACTTTTCTGTGCTAGACTTCTTTAGTAACAGTTCGCTGACTGCTAATTTAAAAATTCAGCAGCAACTTAGCAGTGATACAATTCTGAATGTATAAGCAAAACAAGATATAACATAGAATGTAACTGTAAAGGGTTATTTTAAGACACACAAAAGATTATCATTTGTGGTAATGCGATGAAAATTAAGATTTTATAAAACAGTTACGGAACATTTGTACTCGGGTACCGAAATGCTGATTCTTGGCAATTTCACTATCTGTTTATTCCATTGCAGTAAATTATGACAGACATTACTGGTCAGATTTTATTCATTAAACGGGAGCGCCAAGAGGAGGAATGTGGTCGGTGGATCAGCGAGTTGCCAGCGCGCGTCAGGCGGAGGGCGGACCAGGAAGTACCGCGAGAGTAACAAAGTAAAACAAACGGCAACAGACCTAGTGGCCCATTCGAGACAGAGAATACTGGGACTACATATATCCCTCTATTAATAGAAGATAAAGACAGAAAGTTTTGGAGGATATATCTACTGGAAAATGACTGCAAAGAAAAAGTGATTCTAGATGGGAGAGCAGTGAGAAGAATGGGAAGGGGTGCATGAAACTGTGAAATATGACATATCATAGGAAATGTGGCAGCACAGAGACAAGCATCTGGTAGAAGAAAAGGTGGAGAGACTTCAGGAAGGGTGTGACTTAAGTAGTTGTAAAACCCAATGATCAATGCTAAGGAAATGTGTTGCAAGGCAGTTAGGTTAAGCTTTCTTTGGTATGGACAAGATTCGCAGGATTCAAGCTGTTGGTCGCTTACTTTTTTTTGACGTTAGCATGGAGAAATTATAAGAAATGAACATAAGCGTGCAAACAGGTGCGCGGTGTGTGAAGGAAAAGACGGAAAGCCAGGGAACTGTTTGGCTGAGTAAAATGTCCGTAACAATGACACCAAAGAACTACGTAAAAACAGAATGGCTGAGAGACAAAGGGAATCTGGAGGTACAGAGATACAAGGGTCTCTAAGAAAAAGGAAAAATCAGTAAGTCGAAAAACGAAGGGAACTGGGGAGGCAACTGTACGGTAATTTTTTATTTTATTTTTTTATTTTAAGGAAGTGATGAATATGAGTGGGGAGGGAAGGTGGACGCAGCAGCCGTGGAGGTGGTGGAAGCGGGAGGTGCAGTTTTGTCGGAGAGGGAGGTGGGAGCGACTGTGTAACTGAAGGAGAAAGTTGAACTGGACTAGTACTACAGCAAAAGAGGATGGTGGGAGCAGCTGTGCAGTTGGAAGATGAGGTGGGAGCAACAGTTTAGCTGATTGTGTGTGTGTGTGTGTGCGCGTGTGTGTGTGTGTGTGTGTGTGTGTGTGTGTGTGTGTGTGTGTGTGTGTGTGTGTGTGTGTGTGTGTGTGTGTGTGTGTGTGTGTGTGTGTGTGTGTGTGTGTGTGTGTGTGTGTGTGTGTGTGTGTGTGTGTGTGTGTGTGTGCGTGCGTGCGTGCGTGTGTGTGTGTGTGTGTGTGTGTGTGTGTGTGTGTGTGTGTGTGAGAAATTTGTCCTGTGCATACTAATTAAATAATGTGCCTTATATGTCGCAAAATCAATCATTTCATAATATCTCACAGTACGATCGGTAACAGTACAACTACTTTCAAGACCCAGGGAAATCTCATCCTAGGCGTGTGAATTCCCCGTGGCTCCTTACAGCTGGCTTTTCCTCTTCCGCTGTCCAGGGCCATGTTATCCTGAAAATAAAAGGCAAATTCAGTATAAGAATCCACTCAGTCCATAATAGCGGAATGTACTTTTTCGATGGAATGCGTAATTATCACTAATCCTCGAGTAATTCCGCACTATCTCAATGAGGTTATTGTTCTTGATAATTAGGTTACAGAAAATCGGCCTAATCTGAATTCCAGTATCACAAGTTGTCCGTAGAAATGCATCTATTTACGAATGATTAGAAATTCATCTGATTACGAATAATTAATCGTCATATATTCCTTTAATGGTTACAAACTTATGTGGCGATTACAAAATGAAGCCCTACTCAAATCAAGCTTAATAACTTGAAAAACAACAGTCAGTACTCGAACTATTATTGCTGGGATGGGGCCGGAATGAGGAAGACAAGCATCCACTAGTTCGCGGGGAGAGTGTGGAGGGGGGATAGTTTAGCCTCCCACTGCAGTCTTTAATCTTCGGAAAATTACTTCACACCGACTATCTTTAATCATTAACCTTTTCACTACAGTTTGTGCACTTCTGCTTTTTATTCTAGTTAACACCACCAGATTTTCTCCAGCTGAGAGATCGTACCAGTCACAGAGTCCTCGAAATCTACCACATCATCCTTATATCTATTACTGTTCTACCCAAGGAACAAATTCGACCAATACTTGATACACATGTTAAGTCCTGGGATCTCATGACAGTGGATTATCATCAATTCGACTACTCCAGAAGCATAGAAGTTTCTGGACAGACGCCATAACCGGCCACAGCATCACCGGCTGTTCCCCTATCTAACTATCACATCTTTGCTCCTGGCTTAAATTAATGCATTACTTATTTGCATGCATATCAGCCTGTGTTTAGTAACAAACTGTAGCTTTTGATAAAAATACTCTACCTTTAATTAATAAAAAGAGAGCCTGCGGAGAACCCTTCCGCACCCTTCCTCCTCGACAGCACGGCCAACACTAACTGCGAGTGATCGGAAATACAGCCTCTCCGTGACGTCATCATTCAAGACGTTTTCTTCTAGTGCCTAAGATGATAGAAAACGAGATGTTGGAGCAGCAAATCAAACTGACTCTGAATGTCTTTGTAAAAATAATTAAATACTCTGTATTTGTCAATATACAGTTCGAGGTTCATTGTATTCATGTCTGCTTAGCCTTGAGCGACAGTACTTCTTACAGTAAACGTCGATTTAGACTAAAAAGTTATATAATTACTTTTTCCTTTATGAATTTCGGTTGGATTATATGTAAATTAGTAATTAGATTAATTTTACTGACTCAACTTAATAAAAGTGTTTAGCGTAAGACGGAAGACTATATTATGGTCGTTGTGATCATGAAGGCGTTAATGGTACCAGCATTAACACCCGGGCATCTGTGATTTACTCTCTGCCGAATAAGATCATCTGGCGTTGCCTAGAATAGAGTACAAATGTTTCCCCGACCATGACTAGGTAGAAATGGACAGAGAATATACAGGCACACTGTGGCAAAAAACACAGAGAGGCATACATATAGGGAAAATTCAGTTTAGTGACCCGTTGACCCTGAGGACGTTTGTATTTGTGTCTTCTTGCAGCTTCCTTTTTTTTTTTTTTCGCTTAGGGAAGCCCATTAATAAATGCTACCCTTCTCGCTTTCTTGGCCTAATTTTCCAAATTTCCACATGCAGTACTGTGTTGTAACATTGACATTGCCATGAGCAGGTCTCTGTTCGGCTAATCACCAAGAAGTGCTATGGAATGGATGTAGAGCCGCAGTGTTGTCTATTTCTGAGAAGTCAAGGTAAAAGAAGTATGGTGGACGGGTAAATGAAAGGCTGTTTGGTAACCTGTCAGTTCAAAAAGTTTAAGTTTATTCAGTCCTGCAATGTGAATTCAGATTTAGGGATAGTCTTGAAAGGGTCATAGTGAAATGTAGTTTTGAGACTCCCATATTGCAAAAATTTAGCCTCTACAACTTCCAGTGAGGGGTATCTATCATTCAACCCTGGCCAGACTGCTCTTGAATCAGTCATGCAAAGCCATAGTGTCCCCCGCGATGTATGGTTCACTGATGTGGTGCTTTTAAGACAGTGGAGTTTGGTGAAATCCTAACGGGTGAGAATGGCATTAACACTTTTCATGATAGGGATAACTCAATTTTCTGTTCCAGGGAACCCCAAATGTTTCTACTGAGCATGAAGTAGGTCACAGGAGATGGACAGGGTTCAGTAATTCATGTGTTGCACTTGCCTTTCTGAACAGGTCATGGTGGAATGCAGTTTTGACTTTCCTACTGGACAATAAAATCCAATCTCTAAACATTTCACCGTGGGATATTTAACCTTCATCCCTGGTCATGCTGTTTCTGAGTCAGTCACGGAAACCCAAGCTGTCCCGTGGAAATATTAGGTCTATCGATGTGGTGGAGTTTTATCTGCGGAGTGAATCAAAAGGCTGGAAAAGGGGAACTGCACAGCACAGGATAGACTGGGTGTGTCATACATCCTGTTCAGAACAAACACACAAACGCACACACACACACACACACACACACACACACACACACACACACACACACACACACACACACACACACACACACACACACTTCCTTTGTGCCATCATGTTACCGTAACCTGCGAAGAGAAAAGATTACGTTTTCCCCGTGTTACCAGAATGCTTACTTGCTCTGTGTGGTGTCTGGTAAAATACTGAAGAAAGGATGCACATGGTATTAACTCTCAGATGGCCGGAACATTTCTACTAACGAAGACAACTCTTCCATCCCCACCACTATCATCATCACCACCATCCCCATGACTATTACCATCACCATCACCACCACCATCAGTAACAGTAACACCTAACTTCCAACAATCACAGGATACGGAAATAAACAAGGGGTCATGGCATTATCTATAATTTTTTTTAGATTCAGATATCATCATCACTACCATCATCATCATCATCATCATCCCATTTCCCACAAGTACTCTACACAGAAGCAAACAGGGAGTCATACGCAATATCTATAACTTCATCTCGGTTCAGCACGCCACTCATCCGGAAACAAGGGAGGTGAACCTGACTCACTCTCTCTGTTTGGAATGCCGACCAGGGATCCCGCTTTATATGCTGACGTGAGTCCGGGTTATCGAAAGGGGACTGTGCAAATAAAGTGACCTGGCTCTACCCTGAACATTCATTGGACAGTGGACACGAACACTGATATCCAAGTGAAGCGTGTGTGTTTGTCTTTATCTTTATCTCTAACGATTAATGGATATGGAGTTCAACGTGAAATTAATGCAACAGGAAAAATAATACGTGTCTTTGATAATCACTAATCCTTTACATGCATGTCTGATATTTAAATAAAATATCATCATCGTCACCACCATTATCATCTTATTTAGAGCAAGTACAGTACGCTTAAATGGACCTGCTATAATCTTATTAGCTAAAATTTATAATTAATAACAAACAGTTCATTCCATGTCTGACTAATAAGGATACTACATCATACATCATAATTACACTCGGTCAAGACTCATGCACTTCCCTGTCTGTCCCTGTTACTTCCTTCAACTCCATCGCTTGTAACTATAATCCATTTGAGATCAGAATGACATTTACAGTTGGTGGAGTTAGAGTGAGGGAGTATGGGTAGGTGTGGAAGGATACGAGTCATGGTCAAGTGTTATTTTGGTCTGGAATGGACTATACAGGAGTTGTGCAAATAAAGTGATATGATTCTAGCCCTACCGTGAATACTTAATCGACAGTAGACACGCAACGCTCACAGTCGACCTATTCGTGGAGAGAGGCTATACTGCTGAGTTGCACTAACCCCTGCACTGCGACGACGTCATTTGCACATTATTCTTACCACTACCAGACTATGATATTAACCTTGGGCAGGATCCCTGGATTTTGGGATGTTAAATATGCCATGGGTATTTACGAAGATTTTTTATTGCGTATTTTAGCAATATTTCCTCGAAGGTGCTTGTAAAAAAGCCACCGCAACGTGATTTCATGCAACTTATGGGACATTGCTCTTAATGAACAAATTTCAGTTATCAGCTTTAGTAAGGTGATGGCCAGTTCAATGTATTCATCATTTTGTCTGGCGATTTTAACCAGTCCGAGAGAGAGACATCTCATAGCAAATCAGTTAACGTAAGGCATTACCCGCAGCTACGCTGTGCTAAGTAGCTTAAAGGATGCTGAATGAAGTGGTTGTGAAAAAAGTACCACTGAATAATAGTTATGCATATATTTATTGTTTTCAGTAGTGTGTTAAATATTATTTCCATATAATCTGAAGAAAATTTTCATGATTTTACTTTCTTCCAGCATGGAAGGGGATGCTTCATCTCATTTCAAATACACACGAATGTGTGTGTGTGTGTGTGTGTGTGTGTGTGTGTGTGTGTGTGTGTGTGTGTGTGTGTGTGTGTGTGTGTGTGTGTGTGTGTGTGTGTGTGTGTGTGTGTGTGTGTGTGTGTGTGTGTGTGTGTGTGTGTGTGTGTACAGAAAACAGATTGAGAGAGAGAGAGGGAGAATATACATAAGTCAGCATGGTAAATTTTCCCCTTAATAATACTCAAATTCCTCTTATTATTCCCTTTCCCTCTTGTTTCACTCCCCTTCCACCATACACACTTTTCTCCTTGCTGCCCCTCTCCCATTTTTCTCTCCTCTCCCCTCAACATTCCTCCAGATTTCAGCCCTCTGCTCCAGTTTACTCTCTTTTCCTCCCTCACTTATGTTTACCCTATTCTCTCTCTCTCTCTCTCTCTCTCTCTCTCTCCGGTAATCACAGTGGTTGTCAGTAAAGAGAAGTCCAGACCACGAGAAGCTTAGTAAATGCTCCATCCAACTATTTTAGCTCGGAAAGTCTCTCCTGAGCCAAATAAGGCCGTCTACATAGTGATTACCTTCCTCAGCAAGTTATTATCGAACTCTTCCTGGGATCGACCCAAGAGTCAACGTCACTGAATTACTGATTTACTGTGGGACCAATTAACCCTTGGTAGCCCCTATTCTACGTCCAGGACAGTTAAAATGACCTTCTTGGGACCTCCTTAGATGATCCCCAGAGGCTCCCTCATTTCGGGTCCTTTTTGGAGTTCCTTCAAGACTCATTTTGTGTTTAAGGTCCTTTATTATGGTCCTGTTTTGGCTAAGAGTCCAGTGAAACCCAAGCAGGCCTCCTTGCGGAGTGTTATCAATTTTTATTTTGGTAGCATCACTTGTCGTTAGCCCTTTCCTCGATGGTCCGTCAGCACACAGCAGGGCATCTCTAGTTCTACTAATCAAGTCTCAGTTTCCCCTTATATGTTAATGATGCACACTCTATCACTGCGGAAACGAAATAAGTTGCATTTAAGTGAATGCTGAGTTGCAAAGTGCCAAGTTAGTCGCTAAAGAAGGGTTACTAAGAGGCTCCCTGTGCCACCAACGGATTGTACACGATGAAAAGTCTGCTGAGTTTCTAGTTAAATCAATTCTCTACCCTGACTCAAGTCGCCCAACAATTGAGGAGTTCGGGGTTACTGATCTTTGTCAGGTTACAACAAACGCACCATAGCAAAGGGAGCTAATGTGTCAAAGTGGAAAGGGTGCACTGAAGGGTGAAGCGCGGAGGGCCGGGAATGCAGTGAGGTCCTAGGCAGAGAAAACATGTGGCAGAATTTGGAGGGCGTTGGAAGTTTTAAGGTGTTGGGATGAGGTTGCAGAGTGTAGGGGAGTGGTGGAGAGAGAGAGAGAGAGAGAGAGAGAAAGCGGACACATGAAACTATGAATACAAACACATAAATACTTAAACTGAAACATCATGAATCATCTTTAAGCTTCTATACAGCAACGTTAACCCTTTCAGGACGATGACGTTTTGTTTATTATATTCTCGTTACTTCCGAACGATTCTATTCAAGTTAGGAATAATTTCTGACTACTAGATTGAAAATTCCTTATCAGCGCCTTCAGTAATATGGCGATTATTTACCTTACTAATACTACATCCAGATTATTATTACTATTGTTATGATGATGATGATGATGATTATTATTATTATTATTATTAAGCTGAAGAGGGAAGTTATTGTAGTGAAGAGGTTCCTGATTTGGCTTCTGGGTGCGTGAGTAGCCTAATGAAAGAGCATGATGGAATGTTAATGTGAGAGCATGTGATAGTGACTGATGGGGAAAAAGCGTGTGTGCTTTTCAGACATTACCCGAGGGTGTGCAAAAACTATATATATATATATATATATATATATATATATATATATATATATATATATTCGGTGTATGTGTACAGACTGATAGATAGGTAGGTAGGTAGATGGACAGATAGAGAGACAGGCAGACACAGAGATAGACAGACAGAGAAAATGTTAGAGAAGGTCAGAGGCATAAAGAGAAACACCCCCTGTAATATTTCTTACCAAAACAGCCCAGACCCCGCTCTGACTATCGTTTCCGGCAAAGTATATGGTTGGGGAGAGCGCTAGGGGTTGTGGGAGGAAAGTGGGTGGAAAAGTGGGGAAGGAAGCATGGCATGGATGGGGATTTACAGATGGGTAGACAGACGGATAGACAGGCTGATGGATGGATAGAAATTAGAGAGAAATAAAAGTTAAATAGTGAGAGAAACAAAGATTAGAATGGGGTAGTGAGGAGAATGAGGGGAGGAGGAATGCATAGGGAGGGCAGGAGGGGAGGGGAATGACACGAAGCAGGAAAATGGTTGGGGCAGGTAAGGTATAAACTCGCCTAATGGAAGAGAGTGAGTGGGGTATTTGCATATTAACTCGATAAGAGGTTGATAGGGGGTGGAGAGGGAGAGAGTGGGAGAGAAATTTTGTTTGGTGAATAGACAGATGGAGGGATGAATGATTGGATGGAAGTAGATAGACAGATGGATGGACAGATAGATAGATGGATAGATTGATAGACTATATATAGATACATAAAAACAAATGGAGAGAGAGTGATTCCGTGGGTGATATTTCCTATTACATAACTGCCACATAAGAAGATGTTTCTATTGCAATGAAACCACTTGTACAGATGAATGCAAGATTAGTTCCCTGCCAGAGACCGATATCCTGTTCAGAAAATTGCTATTATACAGTCAGTAAATGAAACAATGTTCGCAGTTAGATCTGTTGAATTCGAGTATCAAAAGCTAGCAAAAATCGACCCAAGTCTTAACTGGACTAAAGAATTTATCGGATGCTTTGACTTTTATTTTTATATTCGTTCAAGTCGCTTTATAATCTAAACTAATGGTAGTGTTTGTGTGACATTAACTGTGCATCACTGATATGTAATAAAAAAAAATGTATAGCTGGGGTGGATATAGTTATAAAGATAATGCAAGATCACGTTACAGCAACAGAAATACGTAACAGGAACAGAAATATAGTAGAGGAGGCACAACTCGTCTTTGTCGCGATTATTACCCAGAATAACAGGAGTATATTTCTGATGGTAATTCTGTCTGCATAGTAACCATTTAATAAAAAGTTGGTATTACTGTGGTGAGAGCAGTTTTACACAGGACTGAAAAATTAAGAAGCAGTGAGAGACATACGGTTGGGGAGACATCACATAGTCCAAGTCGCAGTCGTAACCTAGAATAATAGGAGTGCATGTCTGATTCTAATTCCCTTCGCATAATTACCGTGTGATAAAATGCTGGTTATGTTGTGGCAGAAACAGCTGTACACTGGAACGACAGATAAGGGGGCTGTAATTAAGATGATAGCGCCATTTTAAAGAGACTGTTTAATAGTGCTGTTAACCTGACACCAGCAACTCAAAGTCCGTCTTCTCGTCAGTCAAAGTGGCTCCCTTGCATTTCTTCCTTATTACTTTATAAATTTTTGACTATAACATCGTCCTTATTCTCATCCTCCTGCAGCTTATTTCACGTAGCTCATTGGCAGAAGACAAAGCTAGGTTCCACATCCTTTCTCTAGCTTTTCTTCGTGAATAGCACCACATTCTAGTGTTAATCTATTCCTTCAGCTCAGTATGCAAAATGGAGAGATGGCAATTTTAAGTCGTTAGAGTAAAAAGGGTGCAGTAAATTAGTCCGTCACAGGATATACCCCCTAAAAATTATCCCTCACCCTTCTGTTTTCACTCCATGGGCCAATTTCTCGCCATGGACTTACTCTCCCCCTATTCTTTTTTACCATTATAGGACTATATGCAGCTTAGGAGGAAGGTGAAGCACTAATCTGGCCTACTAACAAACCCACATACGACGTTTCAGTCTTCCACAGCGTATGAGGCTTCTCTCTCTCTCTCTCTCTCTCTCTCTCTCTCTCTCTCGCGGGAACACTACCATTAGAAACCGGAAAAATCTAGGTGTCTCTCGGTTGTTAGTTTCCTGAGCTGTCCACTTACACAGCAGCCCTGGGGGGTCTCAAGGGCGAAGGGTGAGAAGAGGGGCAAGGGGGAGGGGGAAGTAGAGGGTTCCAAGAGGGAAAGGATTTAGTGGGGATCTCAAGGAGGAAGAAGAAGTATGTTGTCTCAAGGAGGAGTGGGTAAGTAGGGGGTCTCAAGGAGGAGAGGGGAGAAGAAGGATCTCAAAGGAAATAATGGAGTAGGGGATCTCAAAGGGAAGGATAGAACAGGGAGTTCTCAAAGGGGAGGGGGAGTAAGCGGCATCGAAGGAGGATCTCAGGATGGAATGGGAAGTAGGGGAAGGGTGTCATTGAGGAGGAAGTAGAGGTCTCTAAGGGGAGGGGAAGCAGGGGGTGTAAGAGGGGTGGAAGGAGTAAGGGGTCTCGAAAGGGAGCGGGCAGAAGGTGGGGTTTAAATGTGGAGGGGAGAGTTGTAGGATCTCGAGGATTTCGGGTACTTTATTTTATTCTATTAAAGAGGCTCTGTGGGATCTCTTCCTTAGTGATTAATACGCTTGTTCTAATTACATATGCTCTCGCTTGGTCCATGTATCTTTTTCCCATTGCATAGTTACTAAATAAAACACACACACACACAAAACATTTGAAAGAATAAGTTCAGGCTGTATCTAACCCAACCATTTCCAAAAGTCTATCCGAGGCTGAATATAATCTCCAAAAGACAGCAAGAATAAAATGAAAAAGACGTTTCCTGCCTCAAGAGGGCAATAGTGGTTGTTGTTGTAGCTGCAGGACCAGGTTCATCTGAATGTGAATCCCGTGAACTGCAGGGTGAAGTTGCCTCTCTTGCAGTCCACCAGCCTCCTTTAGGGGGCTAGGGAGGGAGCTGAAAGCCGTTTATGTAAACTGAAAGCATCACTGTCCATTATATAATTATTTGCCACCTTGTGAGTCCGTTCCTCTCCACACCTCAAGGAGGTGCCCGACGAGAATACAGGCCCTTTTGTGTGTGTGGCTACAAATGGGGGGCTCACGTGGCCCCGGAGACTCGCCAGGAACAACATAATGGCCTCTCGGGGCGGCAAGGAGTCTTATGGGGGACTCCAAGAGGCTGAGAGGTCTTATTTCGTCCAAGACCCGCCTGAGATTCCCCGGATGCTTCCAGTGACTCGTGGAGGTGGCTGTGTGGCTCTTAATGGCGAAGGGAAAATGGGGTGTTGAAAACAGTGTACTGAATGAGTAGCATGAATGAAGAATACATTGGCATAATTATTAATCTCCTTGTGTTTAAGTAGTTTTACGTACATTATATTTAATTTTTTGACGACGTGAATATGTATCAATATATTCGAAAGTTATGCGTGGTTGGAAACTTTCTGAATAACAGGCTAGAAAATTATGCTACAATCAAACACTTCACGTTTCGACATAGACTTCTACTGACAACGTTTCGCTGCTAAAAATATTTTAAAGGATGACCATAAAATATGGGAACCAAACCTTTTGGCACAGTTAATGCACGAGAACACTATGAATTATTACAAAAATAATTAATACATTTTTTCTGTTCACTGTTTCCTGACTTCATGGAAATGTTACAATTCAGTGAATTGTATCTTTATGTCAAAAGGCTTTCCAGTTACTCGTCTTCCTCGAACATAGAATGGGTCGGACTGAGACAAACAGGAGGGGTGACTTGACAATAGCCAGGACGTCGAGAGTGACCAGGCTAAGGTATACAAGAGCGAGGCCAAAGTCAACACGGTGATATAGAGCGCTCTGGCAGGACACTGTGAAGGAGGGACGGAGAACGCACACACGATTCCTGTCTCTGTTGATACTTTACTTTGTCTTTGTCTACTGCCCGCTGTTCTCTGCCCCGTAGCGAGAGAATGGTTAAGGATTTAGCACTGCACTGCTCTTAACTATATCAGCTAAACAGTCTCAGATATCAGTGTCTATTTTCATGTATTTGTCACCCTTTTTATTCCGTCATTTCTCTCGTGGAAAATACTTAAGATATGATTCCCCATCTTGCACTTTTCGGTGGTGGGATGCGTTGTATATTATAAACAGCAAATTAGCAGTAAACGAACTGATGTGCTCTGGACTGTGTCAACGAGGTTAGATTAGGATTCAATAGTCACACATGTTACAGCTCTTTTATTTTTGCTCTGTTAACTTAAACAGTTAGTAAAACGTGCCTCAGTGCACTAACTACAGCGGGATGGTTGAGGAGTATGACACGAACAAAAACCTTGAAAGAAATTTCTAGTATTTTGCTTCTAAATGGTAATCTTACATTCTTCTTTGTGGGAATACTAAAAGACGCCATTAATACTATTTTCCTGACGTGTCACAGCGTAAATAATTGTTCTGTGTACTCGTAGTGATGTGGTGATGTAGTTATGTGTTCTCATTGACTGATTCCTGCTACCTCCAATGGAATTTATTCTGGTACGGGAAGCCACTTGTAGTGAAGTGGGAAACGAAAGCTACTTGTAACCTCTGAATTTCAGAAAAGTTTCTCAAAAAATAAATTGAAATATTTTGATTGCAAGGATCTACTAAAAAAATCCGGTATCCGACAATTTGTACAAGTTATTGTATATCCAACAACTAGCACTTAGACTTACTTAAAACATAGATTTGCAATCTATGCAGTCTATTTTTCAGTGTATTAGCATTGGAAATGTAGTCTAATTTTGACTGTCAGTCATATTATCATAAAACAAATACTGTATCACTGCGTTTTTCTGCCAGTGCGCTACGTGAAATAAGGTGCAAAATGACGAAAATCCTGTGACAACTTAAGATGCAAAGAGTATGGGTAATACAACGACAACATTTTCACACGTCAGAGAATTGTTTTTAACCCATTTTCAGCCAGAACGTCATGCATAATTCATTCCTGATGGTTCCCCACAATTATCTTTCCATAAAATCATTTTGACTATGTTGAAATAAAACATTAGAGGTGTTTATTTTACCCGTACTAGAACACAGACTCCTGAACTCGCTATCAGCTGAATAAAACCTTCTACAAGTATCAAAAATAAATTACAGAACGTCACCTCACGGAGAAATAGTTAAAAATCCCCCACAGAATTGCCGTAGCCCCACTGAGCGCCGTCCACCGCTCATTTTTCTGGGATGCGTCGCCCCTTAACTAGGCTGCATTTGCATAAATATGATAGCGGGCCCTAAAAGGAAAAACATTTGCTTGCTCAAAAATATACCGCAGTCTTAAAAATCTAGGAGAAGGTGCAGAAATAGAGCTTCCGCCGACAGTGTTGTGGGTGCGGGTGTGGGTGTGGGTGTGTGGATGTGGGTGTCTATGTGTAAGTTTGTGTGTGTGGATGGATGTGGATAAGGTTGTGTTCCTGGGTGTTGTATCGGTGTATGTAAGTGTGAATTGATGTGTGTATGTGAGTGTGGGTGTGGATGTGGGTGGGAATTTGGATGTTGTTGCGTGTTGATCTGTTAGAAGTTTTGAAAATCTCGAAGGCACACAAACAGAGTTTTCGCCAACAGTTTCGGTGTGTGTGTGTGTGTGTGTGTGTGTGTGTGTGTGTGTGTGTGTGTGTGTGTGTGTGTGTGTGTGTGTGTGTGTGTGTGTGTGTCAGTGTCTACGCTAGTGAGGCCTTAGAGAGTCATTGTTATTAGCAATGTGTATCTTAAGGACGCAAATGAAGCTTTGAGATAGTGGATCTGGTTACCAATAATACCTAAAATATATGTGACTGCAACAGGATAATGCCCCTGTCTGTGAGTGAAGAGGAAGAGAGTCCCAACAGTCTTCACTCTTTCTTATTTTGCAAAGCACTATAATATACTTTCCATCATCTTTATATGCAGGAGTATTTCTTGTAGCGGCCGTTCAGTCAGTCACTCCCAAACCTTTTTGGCATGGAATATGCTTCACTCCCGCAGGCTTTAACTACAGCCCATAAAAAACGCCTAAATGGCCCTTCATCTCTCTAGTTTAGAATAGTTTGTTGTGCACACTACTGACCACATAAATGATCTTAAGTGTAGTGTTTCCCTAAAGTAAGCGTAAATACACGAATTAACTCGAAAAGTTTGGATATTTTATTGTTCTTCAACTTCGATGCATCCCTCATCCATTATTTAGTTCTTTATTGCTCCTTCAGGGATGCAGGGGCACTGGACAAGGCTATTTAGTCCAGACACTAGGGGCTAAGGCGACCCAACCACTCCTTGAATATAAATCCATATAGGCCTCATCTGGTTGGAGCACCTAGCCTACTTCATCAGACGCCCAGATCATGGTTATATGAGTACCATCGAACAGAAGAAATATATTCCTGATTTACAGCAGATCATTTAGTGGCACCACAACATTCCATGAGTGGATGGTCAGCAGCTCCACTTATCCCATACTTAAAAAACAGCTAAAGAATAGACACTGCCATATTTCAAGAACTGTATAGACAGTTCTTGTATTACTGAACAATTTCATTGCTAGGATATCTTAACAAGTATTTTCATTACTAGCCTTAATATCAACGTAAATCCGTACGCTGCAGTTTGTTTTTTAAGGCTAAGGAACGACATCTACAAACGCTGTCAGATTTGGGCCGTAATGTGCGAGAAAAACAAGGTAATATACTGCTGGTGACATACAGTGAGAGTTTAAACTTGTGCAGCGCCCTCGGCATATCTACAGCTGTCCAGAGCACCACATCGCTTACGTGTCGTTGCTGAGGCTGGGGGAAGTATTTTTGAAGGCACACGAGACCCCAGCATTGCTTCCTCGACGACGAATTTTGCATTTCAAGCCTTAACATTGTTTTATATGAATTTTATATCACTAATGTCGATATGACTTGCGTCAGTACCATACAAGACGATATCCAGGTGTAATGTGCAAAAGTAAATCAATTAGGAAGAGGTGTTAGGAAATCTACAAAGCCAGACTACTGCCCTTGTATTCGTAATCTCGACCCAAACACATACTTCTTATTACTTCAAATTAGGCAAAAGTAAAATACTAGGTTATCTACTGTATAATTTATGCCAACTGTGTCGATTTTGGAAAGACGTGAAAAACATAAAACAGACTCATTGGGTTAAGATCGCCAAAATACAGTGCGTGAAGTGAGCGTGGGAGGCTGTGTGGGTGTGGATGATGGGATGGTGTTGATTAGGTTTCAGAGGTGGGTGTGGAGTGTGGTTGGTAGTGTATAATGGAATACACACACACACACACACACACACACACACACACACACACACACACACACACACACACACACACACACACACACACACACACACACACATATACACACACACAGACACACATACAGCCTATTCTGTGGACGTATTTCAGGCCAGCAAAATATTATCATAATCAGTAATGTTTTCATCTTCACAGACACCCCATAAGCATCCTTCTCCTCCTCCCCATCATCATCATCTTCATTAACAACATCATCTTCATCAACATCTTAGTCAGCATCATCATCAATCATCGTCATCAAAATCATCATCATCATCATCATCATCATCATCATCACCACCACCATCATCTTTTTTCCCAGTAAAACATGTGGTGAAATAGATCCAAGAACAGGAATAGAAACACGAAAGCAGAAAAGAAATCATAATACCCGAGACTATAGCACCTCAGGGCATATAATTACTGGCTGATTGTGACATCCTGAAGGGCTTAATACCTAATGCATTACGTAGGCTGAAAATCTGTAGAAATTTTGCTTGATGGAACAGAAAGTGAGGGAATAAGAAAGTGGTGTCGTTCTGAAGGAGTTATTACCTTTAGTTATTATGAAGTTATTACTACTCGACTGAGAAAAAAAAAAAAAAACTTGAGGGAAAAGACCTATAGAGGGAATATATGTCAATAGAACGTGAAATGAGGAAACGAAACATGAAAGGGGAAAAAATACCTGCAGAAAGAATTGGCTCAAAGGAGAAAAAAAAAATTAACTCAGAAGACCAGGAATTAAGGAAACGAGATTAGAAAGGTGAAAAAAAAAATGAAGACGTTATTTGGTTCCGTGGATCAAAAATTGAGGACAGAAGGAAAAAATGATAATAAAAACTTAGCTCAATGGAAGAGAAAATGATGAAGTGAAATAAAAAAAACTATAAAATCAAAAGCTGGAGACGAAATTTAGCTAAATGGAACAGAAAATAATGGAACGAAAAAGAGGAATGAAAAATAAAAATAAAAATACTCCGCAATGGAATTCATCTCAAAGGAAAAGAAATTATGGAAATAAATAAAAAAGAGAAAAATGAAAACTGGACCAGAAATTAGAGAAATGAAAGAAGAAAAGGGGAAAATGAAGAACTGCAGACGGAATTCAGCACAATGGAACGGAAATTGAGGAAAGTTAGTGTATGCAAATGAAGTGTTCTCCGGAGAGTCTGGTAACCCGGGCCAGCTGCAGAGTAAATGAAATTACGTGAGTCCAGGGAAAACGGAGTGTATTTATAAACTCTCCTTGACCCGTATTCTCGTCGGTCGAGGAAGCTTCCTAACACCTCTTCCTAAGCGGTTTATTTTGCCTCTTACACCTTACTTTCCTCCTCTGTGTTATATAAATCCTTCCAGCTTCGCCATATTCTGCATAAGTAACACCTTACTGTCCTCTGCTGCGTTATATAAATCCTTCCAAGCGTCGAGACCTAATTTACATACCCTCTTAAGCTCCATCCCTTTATTCCCAAGAGGTCCTGTTTCTTATTTCATTCTTGGCTCCACTAGACGATTTTATTCAATTTAGGAGAGACATGTTGTAGTGAGGGGCTTAATGGAGCCTAAAGATAATACCCCCGCTTTGGAAAGCCTCCTCAGAGCTGTATAAAATCGTCTGGAGAAAGCAAGAAAATAATGAGAAAAAAATACGACTTCAGGGGGCTACATGTGCATAGGATCGCTTGCATACACGCTTGTCTTCAATCACTCAGAATCCATCCACTTTACAACCACGTCAGGGTCAATTTTATACTGAAAACAAACTAGCAAACACAAGGATTCACGATAATAAATAACTGTATAAGGACTTGGCTTGGTATTACTGGTTAGGATTCTTTTGTGAATGAGTGTGGACCGACGAAATGTGTTTATAAAGAAACTGGACTAAATTATGAAGAGTAAGTGTTCATAGTTCTGAATGTATTTTGTTTTTTACTGCTCTTTACCTAAATGTTCATTTGAGTCTTGTTGCGAGGTGTTTGGAAGCTGTAAGAGTGAAGACAGAAGTGACCTACACACACACACACACCTCCCCTCTACACACACATATACAACCTCCCCAACACACACACACCTGAAGCTCAAGAAACTTCATGAATATACTCCCACGTTGTATTGGCTCCTGTAAATAGTTCATAGCCAAAAAGAAAATTGAATTGCTATTTCCAAAAGGGAAAGGCATTATCAAATACGCGGTGAAGGGTAGACTAAACTTATACGCCAAGGAAAATTAGGTTGATACGTATGAAAATTGCAAGAACTGAGAGCTCGTTCAGTTATAAGCGCGGAGTCCAATTTCTAAACACTGCATGGCAACGAAGGGAATGAGTAATTCTTTAATCATTTTTAGTGGAAATGAACTGGTGTTTCTGGTTTTTATGTAGGATGAAGACTGTATATAAATGTTTTTATGCAGTATAGGTGTGTGTGTGTGTGTGTGTGTGTGTGTGTGTGTGTGTGTGTGTGTGTGTGTGTGTGTGTGTGTGTGTGTGTGTGTGTGTGTGTGCGCGTGTGCGCGCGCGCGCAGGTTTCCTTATGTTTGTTTATTCACTAACTTATTTATTCATTTATTATCTATGTAATTTACTTACGCGTTTATTACTGGTTGAAAATTATTTTAGTGTTAACGGTGGTAAGGCAAATGATGTAAAACGTTATGCAGAAATTCCTAGAGTGTAAGAGGAATTTATAGAATTGTGATTCCAGTAGCGTAATCCTTTGGAAAAGAAAAATTATAAAACACGACTAACTGCGGAATGAACAGATATACCGTTTATGATGAGAAGGCCGCACAGGAAATACCTTTACTGTATCAAATTAACCCCGTGAATAGGACAGATATCTTTTTCTCTCTTCCTGGTACCATGATAATTTAAGTTTGAGAAGGGCTCTCGTGCTGAAGGGGTTTCTTAATGCTTTATCTAACTCCCCTAGCTCCATAGGCCAAACATAAACTGGCTAACGTCGTCAGGAAAGAGCAAGAATAAATTGAAAAAGACAACCCAGCGCTCATATGGATAAATCACCATCAATTAGGCTGACCCTGAAAATGGTTTTGGAATAAGAATTGTGCAATATCACGGTTTTATTAGCCAACCGGTAACACAAGATATTTTGTGTACAGTTCTGTCTTTCTATAGCTAGATGCCTTAATCCTGAAAAGGGTGGCCGTAAACGAATCACTTCCTTGCCACCTTGTCCTCCGTCAGGTTTTCCTTCCCTCCTCATGTAGTTCTTTACCCTATTCCTCCATCTGCTCCTCGATCTCCCACCACTCCTATTCTTCTCCAGCTCACTCACATGCCCTCTCCTAGTCAGTCACTCATTCTTCATTCTCTCCCCACGACTACATCATCTTAAGGTACTTCTCGTGATATTTTCCAGCGTACAAGTGCAAACAGTAATATCACTCCAAGTTGTAGCCGAATAGAAAGTCATGGAATTCCAATATTGACGAAATATAAAGCGACAGATAAAAGTTATACAGCTCAGCCTGGGGACCTGTAAACAAAGAATGGCTTAGTTACAAAGAAAATAATGTAAAAGAAATACAGTGACAAGAAATCTGTAAAAAATGAACACTAAAGAAGTAAAAATGAAAAGATGAAAAGTTGTATACTTTTGCCAGGTATTTAATGATAATATGAACATACAAATGCCATGCAGTTAAAACGAGAACAGAAAAAAAAAAAAAAAAATATTGCTTAGCCTGGCATTTATCTCTGACAAGAATGAAAACAAAATTGAGTTTCATAGACAAAATAACACAAAACCAATAAGGGAATCTTTATATTGTTTAGTCAGGCATTCCCTTCGAGGCCAAACAAGAACTATGCCAACACTAGAAGTCTCACATAGGAGGCGAGGGTTGGAAGGTGTGTGTGTGTGTGTGTGTGTGTGTGTGTGTGTGTGTGTGTGTGTGTGTGTGTGTGTGTGTGTGTGTGTGTGTGTGTGTGTGTGTGTGTGTGTGTGTGTGTGTGAGAGAGAGAGAGAGAGAGAGAGAGAGAGAGAGAGAGAGAGAGTGTGTGTGTTGTAAGTGTGTGTGTGTGTGTGTGTGTGTGTGTGCTTGTATCTATCTATCTATCTATCTATCTATCTATCTCTGGCGTACAACACTGTGAGACAATATTTACCAAAGGTTAGCTCATTCAGTATGTTCAAGTTTTTTTCCCCATATTCTTCCTAGTTCCAAACGATTTTTCTGACCCAAAGGTTTTACGAACTGGAGTGAGACAAGATCCATCGAGGTTTAACTCTTATCAAAGACACGATTTTCTTTCAGTTTTTGTGGTTAATGTCACACTACTTTATCTTAGGTCAGGTTATTGTATTCATCTTAGGTTATCCTTCTCGTAGTGATGAAATTAATGAAGGCGATATCCAACTCCTACAGCTTTAATTTTTTCTCGTAAGCTAAATATAAAACTTTACACAGACAGTACCCACCCCACACGTGAATTTTTCTTGCTGTCTACAGATGAGTTCAGTGTTCGAAATGGAATGGTTGGATATAGCCTTCGAACTGAACTTGGGCAAAATTCATCCATCCATCATAAAATAGGATGTTGTTTAATTTGTAACTTTTTTGGAACAATGTTATGGATGTTTTTTGTTTTCCTGTGTATCAAATAAATCCGTCGTCCAAATTCTATGTTAAGTTTGTTCTGTGTGGAACTTTTTTAGGGAACAATGGTATGGCTAAACCACAGTTATGTTGTGTAACAGGTATCAAAATGTCAACAAATATTTTAGAAGACGTTGCAACAAAAATTTCCTGTTGTCATTTTGAATGTGCATGGCCCCTTGTTGCTCCCTGAGATGAATATACAGATAATGTTCCAAAGCTATTACTTACTGGAGTGGTTACTAAATATATATTAATCAAATTAAATATCGACAAAATTCATCTATCCGTCATCCTGTCCATTGTTAATTCTAGTTCCTGTGACTTTTTTTCTCTCTCATGTGGATCAAATCTAACCACCATCCACTCCTACGTTATCTCTTTTGTGTGTATCTCTATTTGTTAGGAACACTTTTAAAGTTGAAAGTAATTTTTCTTGTGTAACAAATATTATGTCAAGATAGTTCCGAAGAGAGGAAGGACAAAATTTCCGGCAGCCATTATGAAAGTGCGCTGCCCCTGTTGCTCCCGGGGCTGAGTACACAGATAATACTGAGCCCCAAACATGCCTCTCTTTGAGGATTTACTGCCGGGGGACTCGCCACATATTCAGCAATGTTACCCACGTAGGCTCTGGGGACCTGGTGGGGCGGGGGCAACTTGATGGGGTGCGGGAGAGAGGTGATTCTGCACTGTGATTGTTTTGCATAAGGCTGGAAAGGTTGAGGTGCGGTGTGTGATTTGTGTGGGGAGGATTGTTGTAGTGTGTGTTTAAAAGGAATTGTGCGTGTGTGTGTGTGTGTGTGTGTGTGTGTGTGTGTGTGTGTGTGTGTGTGTGTGTGTGTGTGTGTGTGTGTGTGTGTGTGTGTGTGTGTGTGTGTGTGTGTGTGTGTGTGTGTGTTAACCAAGCGAAGAGCACACACAAAGAGACACAGGAAGAGATACCAGCACAAAAAAGAAAGGGGGAACCAGAAAGAGACGCGGGAAAAGAAATATTGATACAAATTTCCAAAGACAGCCAGTTTGATCTACGCAGCTTGTATTTTGAGTGGGAATATCTGCGTAGAGGAATTTCTATGAGCGTGTTGCCAGGGTACACAATATTTTACTACAGGGAAATATCTGGGAAAATGCAAGGAACTCTGATGTTTTCCATTCTCCAGTGTGTGTGTGTGTGTGTGTGTGTGTGTGTGTGTGTGTGTGTGTGTGTGTGTGTGTGTGTGTGTGTGTGTGTGTGTGTGTGTGTGATTATGCAAACAGCAAATAATACGTGTTGCAGGGAATATTCGCATGCATGTATAATTACCCATGAAATTTATTAACCCATGTTAATATGCCAGCGTAATATGCAGTATGAGGCTATGTGCGTATATGATTCTGACATCACAGTAAATTGCCTCTGAAATACATGGAGAAAATCCTGTCTATGTGTCAGCTTTAATAGAGAACCTTATCAACATTAATGTATTACGAATCTGACACTCCACGAAATTGCTTCTGAAATACATAGTGCCAGTCCTGGTTAAATGTCCAGTTATATTGGTTACCTTATCAATACCAATATAATTTGAATGGAATTATACGGACGTGGAATTATCAGTGAGCCATTGAGCCAGAGTCGCTTATCAAATATAATCGGTTCTCCCACGCCTGGAGATAAGGAAGGGCGTTTCGTAACCTGGTGTGGCCTCTGTATTAATATCTGTTTTAACTACGATGTCATCTTTTACTATTTCATATTTCTGATCTGCTTCTCTATAGCCAGTTGCCTTAACCCCTAAAGGAGTGGCCTCCAACAAATTTACTCTATTGTCTTCCTTTCCTTTGTTATCAGGCTACCATCCCTACGACTCACACACCACCCTCGTTCATACATCTTTCCTCCCCATTCCTCTACCTCATCCTCGACCTGCCCCCTCCACTCAGTTCTTGCCACTACCCATTTATTCAGTTTAGGAAGGGTGATCAATACTAATAGGGTTGGAGATGATGGGAGGAGAGGTTCATTTGCCGTTTTCGAAAAGATCTGGCACATCTCCTGCAGTTAAGAGATAGGTGGCGCTGCTAACAGATCATGCAAATGTGCTGAAGATCATGCAAAGCTGAAGCCTGGTGCATGGAAAAGTGGAGACTGCTGAATAAAGATCAAACTGAAACTGATTCGGGTGGGGAAAAAAGTAATGCAAAAATGTAGTCTGACCAAAAAAAAAAAAAAAAAAAAAAAAAAAAAGTGAAATGGTGTGAACTTGTGAAAAAATAAAAAAAGTGATATTGCAAACTAAGATAACGCAGTGCTGGAGTGTGTTAAAAAAAGGTCATGCAAATGCAATGTTTTATGAAGGAAGGCCGTGTAAATATAGCGTCTGCTAAAACACACACACACACACACACACACACACACACACACACACACACACACACAAACGAGATTGCTAGTAAAATAGGATCATGCAAGCAGAAAGTCTACGAAAGAGCAGCTATGTAAAGGTGTACTGAAGCTGAGAATGTTCACGCAATACCGTAACTGAAAAAAAAAAAAGTTATGGAGAAGTGACTGCTGGTAAAAGAAATCGTGAAGCCTGAATTGTAAAAATATCATGCTAGAATTTATTTTTAAAAAATTTAAAAAAAGATAACTGATTTTTTTTTTTTACCTCGACAAAGGTAAACAAAAATCTGGTGAAAGAGGAGATTTTTCAGAAGTTACATCGTGTGAATAAATAATCGAGATGAGATAAAATATAATAATAAATGAATATCGTAAGAAAAAGGTTATACAACAATGTAATCATTAAGAAAAAAAAGTTATAATGCAATATCTGAAGGGAAAAAAATCTGACAGCGCAACAGACGAGAAAAATATAACAAAAATTACAACGGACAAAAAAAAAAGTATCATTTAAATCCATAATAGATTGGGGTAATAAATCTTTAACTTAAGCAGATAAATAATTTTGTCATTCACCTACGCTCCCAAATCTCTTCCCTGGAATCTAATCTCGTAAAACCTCTGTCAGGAAGGTAAGTACCGAGAGAGAGAGAGAGAGAGAGAGAGAGAGAGAGAGAGAGAGAGATGGGAGGAGAATACTGAATGCGAGTAAAAATGGTGTTGTGTGGGTAGGAGAAAAGAGAAAGAGCTATTGAATGTAGGTGACTAAAAAGACTGAAACATATGTGAATATAAGAGGTTAAATACATTACAATTAGGAAAGGCCTCTCGTACAGAAGACGTTATTGGACGCTATATTTCACCACTACATTAAAACACACACACACACACACACACACACACACACACACACACACACACACACACACACACACACACACACACACACACACACACACACACACACACACACACACACACACACACACACACACACACACTCTTAAGCTGAGTAAAATGGTGTCGAGATATAAGCAGCCAACTAGGGTGTGATAATCAATTGCTTAAATCTAAAAGGTCCCTCTATCGATCCATCATCCATCATCCACTCTAGTGTTGCCTCATCACCAGTGTAAGGATCCAGATAAGTTCATTGGTCCAGACATTTGAGGCATCAGTATAGATATTTAAGACATCGGTCCAAACATTTAAGGCGAGAAGGTCAGACATTCGTCCCTGCGCGTTAATATGTGAGCATCTGTGTCCAGCTTTCTCTTGAACCTGAACCCTTATGTGCCACATCCAAGTGAAGCAAACTGGCCCACTCGATCACCAGACATCGATTTAATGAGTATGTGGTTGTGGTGTTTGGAGGCTCGTGCAAAGCTGGATGATATTAGCTGAAGAATTAAAAAAAGAAAAAAAAATGTTTATCATTGTGAAGAGCTTACTGGAAATTCTAACTCTTGCAGCCCAAGAGAACGTTCCGAAGATGAATAAAATCGTCAGGAGATAGAATGAAATAAAAGGTAATCGCATTCAGGTGTAGGGGTAATAAATTTTTCACAGTGCATTACAATTTTTCTAATAATGAAAATGTGCCAGGTACTGCCCGTTCATTTGGCCTCGAAATGGGGGGGGGGGAATAATTAATCTGGAAAATTGGAAAGTCAAAAATAGGAAACGACCTTGTCAGTTCTATGCACACAAAAAATAATATTTGTATTTCAGGCGGGCGAAATATATATAGGCGGGGCGGGTGTTTTGCTCTATACGAAGCGATTTAAATGCATTCAATGTTGCTAATTAACTACCATTAGTAGGATTAGCCCAGAAATTCACATAAAGAAGTTACATTATGTTCATAGTAAATAATCTGGCTCTGTCATGCAGATAGTATTGGGGAAAATGAGGGGAGAAAATTCCTTTAAAAATTAAATCATCATCATCATCATCATCATCATCATCATCATCATATCATTATCATCACTATTCCATCACTTTTCCCACCTAAACAGATGGGACGAACCAAAGAACAGAAAATACATATATATCTAAATTTATATATGCAACAAGCTAGCAAAAGGAAAGTGACGGAGAGGATACAAATTATTAAAAGATTATCTACGCTATCCTTAAATCAACCTCTTTCCTCCACATACTCCTACAATACAACTCTTAAATACAGCTTTTTTTTTGGAGTTTATCCTTGCAGTTTCCTGGCGATTTTATCTATCTTAGGAAAGGCCTTTTATAGCGAAGGGCACATTGAAGGGTATCTCTAACTCCCCCAGTTCGAAAAGTCTCTCCAATGTCAACTAAAATCATCTGGTGGGAGCATGAATGAAATATAAACTACGTCACTGTGTCAAAGGGGTTAGAGTCACTCTAAGCTTTATATGACCTTTATTTTTCTGAGCATAAACACTGCCAGTACAGCTGAGACAGTATGTGTTTTAAAGACCTGTTAGATAATTACATCTGCACACGTAGGAGGCCTCCTTGTAGGCTTGTGCATATTTTAGCTTTTAATATCTGTTGGTTCTGCAGAGTTTTGCCATTTTGTCAAACTATCAGCTTTAATTTGTATCTGCATTTAAGTATGCATATTGGTGTTCAATAGTAATCTAAGATAAGGAATAAGCACAGACAATCAAAAACACGAAACTGTCAGTAGCTCTTTACATAATACAACGACATCATTATTTTACAGACTAATTTCCATTGATAAGGAATATCAGTTTTGAAGCTAATAAATGTTTCCTAAATTTCTTTCCGATAAATTTTAAGCGCAGCGAAATTTATGATCAAGGTTATGCATTCGTATTATAACAAGCTTTTGGGGCCGGTAAATAAAACATGAAGGGGGCAAGCGCAAAGGCAAGAAAAAAAAAACCGCCTATGAAGAATATATAAAATGAGTAATACAAAGAGAACTTTTGAATGTGCGTAAACAGAAAGAGTGCGAGGAGAAACCAGCAAAGCAGTCGGAAAGAACCTCATGAAAATTTGGATCAAAGAGCTTGGGGACCTTGAAGGCAACAAAAGAAGGGGTTAAGTACGTTTTTCCGGCCCGTGCTAACAATAGACTGGGGTGCAACAACAACAGCAGCCCAAGTATATAAGGGGAATTGTTCTAAATTATTGTTTCACCCTCTTAGTCCCTCCCTCCTGTTCTAGGCTATACTACCTCCCCTTCTACCCCCACCATATTAGATTATGTTTTCTAAGGTCCCCTTCATTACCAGATTTTTTTTTCTTACACATCTCCATATCATACTCTCCTTCTGAGTATCCCCAGCTAATGTGTTCCTCCCCATTTTGCTCCCTTTACTACACTCTCATTCTCCCTTTCCTCTCCCTCCCCCTGACATCATATTCTCATTCTCCCCTGATATTATACTCTGCTTCTCCCTCACAGAATGAGCCCTTTCGCCCTACCCTCCTAAAATATACTCCCACTTCCCGTGCTTCCTCAGTATACTACCTTTTCCCCCCTCTTTCTATCTTCTTTTTTCCTATTTCTTCTTTCCCCATAACCCCACACATCAAATTTCCTCTTCTCTTCCACACCCTTAAACAACCATACTACAGTTTTCCCCTTCTCTTAATCCTTTTGTATCGTTCCCCTTAATACTATGCTCGTTTTTTCCATTCATCTACCTCTCTTCCTCCACTCTGTCCCCCCTTATACCACTCTCTTTCTCTGGCCCCCTTCTATCTCCACCCACACATAATGTCTTTTTTTCTCCCTTTCTGTCTCTCCCACTGTACATCGAGCAGCTTCTCCCTCTTCTAACCTCATTCCATATTCCACCCCCCTTCTCGATCTACCCTACATCCCCCTCCACATTCCCTACCACCCCCTCCAACTCAACCGCCCCCATCAAACTCCCCCTCTCACCATCCCCTACATCCACCACCCCAACCAAACTCCCTCTTTTCCCCTCACGCAGCCAACCTACCTCTCTCAACAATATTCATAAAGCTTCCCAGAGCCCGAGTTTCAAGCACCAGGGTGAGAGTTTATAAGCCAGCAAGAGTCATAACTCGGCCCTCCAGCACGCGTTTCTCAAGCACCGCAACTTGGCTCATATAAACCTGTGCTTGCTACTTGTGTGAGTGTGGGTGTGGTTTTAGTTTGTGTGTGTGCGTGTGTGTGTGTGTGTGTGTGTGTGTGTGTGTGTGTGTGTGTGTGTGTGTGTGTGTGTGTGTGTGTGTGTGTGCTTTGGGTTACTGTGGAGAGATAATATGCATTTTTCTTGTCTACCTATGCACCGTACTTGCATACCAAAGACCTAAGTGTGTGCTTTGGGTCTGGTATGAATGTGCTTTGGTGTGTGTGCGCGTGCGTAAAGCTCAGACTTCTGCCCCTTTCCATCCTTTCAAGTTAAGCTCTTGACTGATGTGCGCGTTAGAGTGTGTGTGTGTGTGTGTGTGTGTGTGTGTGTGTGTGTGTGTGTGTGTGTGTGTGTGTGTGTGTGTGTGTGTGTGTGTGTGTGTGTGTGTGTGTGTGTGTGTGTGTGTGTGTGTGTGTGTGTGTGTGTGTGCGTGTGTGTGTGTGTGTGAGAGAGAGAGAGAGAGAGAGAGAGAGAGAGAGAGAGAGAGAGAGAGACTCCCTTACTAAGAACGAAACACACACACACACACACACACACACACACACGTCCTTCCCTCCTCTCAAGATGCAAGTAGAAGATGCGTGTTGGTGCCAGTATACGTGAGGGAGGAGCCAAGAATGCAAGAATAAACAGGGTAAGAGGTAAGGCGGGCAAAACAGGCGCCTCTAAATTTCATCGTCATATATTCCAAGGCAAACTTTGTTCATTTAAGCCTTATCTCTTTAGTGCTCCTGCTAAAATACTGCAGGGTGCAAGCAGATTTAATACAAGCTTTGTTTTATAGGCACGTAGGTGCTTCTCTAACGCTTGTATCATCTCTAGTTTTTTTTTTTTTTTTGTTCCAGTAGTTAACTTGCACGATTTTTCACCCCAACATTTTTACTGAAAAATTGCTGTGCACTTTACTGCTAATCTAAAGGTAACAAACACTATTATATTTTTAGTTACTCGTGCTAAATGCTTGTAAAATGTTATATATGGGTTGTTTGTCCTGACCATCTTCAAACTTACAAAACTGAAATTACAGTGAACGGTGCTATTTCTCTACTTCTCATCGGCTACAGTAACTTCCTGCATGTTATTCAGTCATCATCATAATCATCATCATATCCCATACAAACACTGAAATTCCATAAAATTCTTTGTGTTGTCGTGTGCTTATTTGAATTTCTCTAACATCTTGACTGAATAAATGTAAATGCTGTCCTGCCTGGCTCTGAGAGTATTATTAAGTGAAATGATGGTCAAGTCTATTTTACAGTACTGGTATTTTTTGGTCTATTTAATACCTGTTTAGTTTTATAAGATATGCTGTATAAAATCCAAGAACTGACTCTGCAGTTCAGTGTACTCTTAAGAAGGTCTCTCTATCTCTCTCTCTCTCTCTCTCTCTCTTCTTCTAGCTTATTCCACAAAATTATTAAACACATGGCAGGGGTGACTGACATAAAAGGGTGGCTTTATGTGGCTTTACGAGACTCTACTGTTTCCCCACCTGACCCCAAAGGCCAACGAGGGAGGCAACACACGCATATAAATACACATTCGACCAGCCCCGTCACTCTCTATTAACTTTTATGGCCCTACTTTATTTCAGGGGATACACAGGCTGGAATAACTAGGTGTGTGTCTGGAATAACTTGAAATAGCTTATACTGGGACAATACGGCTTGGAATACCATTGAATATCATTGACTGAAATAATCTGATCTGGAACTAAAGGCGAGCTCCGTGGAGCGCATCTCATCGACAAGGGCAACGTTAACTGCAAATCCAGTCTTCAAAATGGGTTAGATTTTCTCATTAATGATTAGGGTTTCGCAAATCTGTGATACGATTCGGATCGGTCTCAAATGTTAATCGATGGTTCCCTGGGACATGGGCTATCTTCCCACCAAACATGGTCCAAATCTCTCCTTTAGTTTTTTAGTAATCCTGCTGACAGACAAACAAACTAACAAACAAACAGGGATGAAAGCATACTGTCCTTATCAGATAGAAAAACCTGGAATAACCTGGCTTGGAATACTTACAGGGTAATACAGGCTCGAATAACTAGGGTCTTTGTGTTTGAAATAACTTGAAATAACTTAGAATAAACTGTTCTTTTAGTACTATATTTAATTTCAGGGGATACATAGGTGTGAATTATGTGTAACTTGGTTTGGGATATCTTGGAATAACTTCCATTTCCATTCCATTGCCAGACGCCATGTATCCCAAACGGGGTGGTCAAGGGCTTAGAGTTAATTGTTTAGAGGAATATTTGGCATATATTAACTTTCACTACTCTTGGCAAACGTAGCCTGGAATGACTAAATGTAACTTGGTCTGGAATGACTCAGAATAATTTATACTATAATGGTTCAGCCAAGAATATATATGAATATTGTAGAAGATCTCAAAATAAAATTACTTAGAATAACTTGGCATTGAATAAACTGTCCTTGAATAACTTGCAATAAATTAACCTTGTATATCTCGACTACAAATAACTTACAATAACCTGGGCTAGAATAACTTGGAGTAACTAATCCTGAAATAATCTGAAGGAACTTTGCTTAGAATAACACATAATAACTTAGCTCGAAAATCTTTGAAATGGAATAAATCGGTCTGGTGCATCGTGAAATAATTTGTTTTGATCAGCTTCCGAACGGTATAAGCTAGTTCCTGCCTTACCCCCCCCCCTCAAAGCATCTTCCCTGAGTAATGTAAAATATGTGATAACGGGGATCGAACACACACACACGGGCGCTAATGCAAACACAAACCCAGATACACACACAGGAACGTACAATTCTCTCTCTCTCTCTCTCTCTCTCTCTCTCTCTCTCTCTCTCTCTCTCTCTCGTCGCGGTTGAATGCCAATTATTTAAAAAAAGCAACAAATCGCTTCTGAACAAAAAAGGCCTACGCTTCACATTTCATATTTTATATTGCTAAAAAGCCAAAAATATCCAAAAAATTTTAAATCAGCTTTTTGGTTGAGCCGATTATATATATACTGCAATTAGAGGTCGATTGGTTGAAGGTGTGGTTGTATTATTTTCGCAGAGAGAGGTCGTTGATGAGTAGGGAGGATATGCCTGAAGGGGCTTTTGTTTTTGTGGCAAATTCTTGTTGCATATGGTGTTGGGAGGCAGAGAAATAGATAGGCAGATAGACATAGATGGATAGATAGACAGACAGACAGACAAATAGAAATAACAGACACTGATTGATTCATTGGCTGACAGACAGACAGATGGACACAGATTGATCGATGAGTGGCCTGAGAGATTAATAAATAGATGAACAGATAAATACAAGGACAGAGAGAGAGAGAGAGAGAGAGAGAGAGACAAACAGACAGACAGACAGACAGACAGAGACAGACAGACAGACAGACAGGCAGACAGAAACAGAGAGAGAGAGACAGAGACAGAGACAGAGAGAGAAGGGGAGGGGGAGAAGAAACCAGGCAGAAAGAGAAAGGTAATGAAAGGCTATGGGACAGTTCCGTAGAATTTCAGGTAAGTGGCTACACAGAGCACACAGACCCTAGGACCCAGCTCTCTGGGTTTTAATATTAATGGAAAGGCACACTCTTAAAATATGGATGGCATAGAATAAGATGTGTGTGTGTGTGTGTGTGTGTGTGTGTGTGTGTGTGTGTGTGTGTGTGTGTGTGTGTGAGAGAGAGAGAGAGAGAGAGAGAGAGATGAGGTAATGGAAGAGGAAAATTGCCGGCGGAAAGTGAAGGACATTGGAAACACTGAGGGGCCCCTAGAGGAGGTAATGAGGACGGCTGGGAGATTGATGGAAGGGAAGAGAATAATGGTGAAGGAAAATGGGGATGGAAATTGGGGTGGGAAAACGAAGAGGGGATGGACAGGGAAGAAAGAAGGAGAATGTTGGGTGGGAATGGAGAACAGAGTGACGGAGAAGAAAAACGGAGGCAGGAATAGTTAAGGAAAAGAGGAAATGAAGAGAGAATACAAAGAGTGAGACAGTAGATAATTTGAGGTGGGATTTAGTGAAATATACGTAGGTGGAGAATTTGACGATCACCTCGACATAAAAGATAATGAAATAGGTGCGCTCGGAACAGGTCAAAAAGGTAATAAAATGAAAAATGTGAGACAAAACAACAACGCATAATGACATTAATGAAAAATATAAGGCAAAGGAACAAAGTATAATGGCATGAATGAAGTATAAAGAGAAGGACTGTGCAGTTTAACTCTGTAAATGAACATAGGGCAAAAAAATCATTTTAAATAGAACTATGACTACTGGTTGCGCCAGCGTCAGGAAGCCTGACAGTCACTAAGGTTTTATAATTTTCACGGAGCTTGTTACCTCGACCTCCTTTCTCAAAAGTACACACAAAAAAGAAAATGAAAAAATGAGGAAAAAAAGATGGATGTAAAAAGCCCTAAATATTTCCGTGGCTGTGAACTGGCACGCGGATTTCATGCCTTCACTCTTCCCTGTTAAAACTGTGTGTTCCCGTTGCTGTTTGGATAGGTAATTACGCGTGACAGGGCTGGTGTGGGTCCTAGGGGGATGCACCTTTCACAGTGGCAGGGGTGGCGTGAGATATATGGTGTGGTACAGTTCATAGTGGTAGGGGTTGTAGAGGGTGGTACAATTTACAGTGGCAGGTGTGACGAGGGTTGTAAAGGCATGGTACAACTCACAATTGCGGGGGTGATGTAGGGTGTAGGGAGTGGTACAATTCACTGTGGCAGGGCAGGCGTGGGTTGAAGGGATGGTACAGTTCACAGTGGCAGGGAAGTCTGTTTAGAGTCTTATTTTGTCTTACCATGTAGAAGCTCATATAAAATATATTAATCATCAACTTCCCAAATGTTCCTATTTGCCCAGTCCTAACCCTGATCTTCATGGACCCTCTCATTCAGTCTCACACTCAAATCAGAACCAGGAATCAAAACCACAGACTCCCAAACCATAGAAAAAGAATGCTCTCGCCGTATATATGAAGTAAGCAAATAAAAAAATGTTTCCCGTGGCATTCTCAGTTCAGCAAACATGGCAAATGGATAATGGAGCGAATATAAAGTAAGCTTTGGATGACTACTACTACCACAACAACGATCATTATTACTACCATTACCGCTACGACAACGAGACGATTACTGCAACTACTACACCTACCACCATCCCAAGACTACTACTACCATCACCACCACCACCGTTATTACTACCACCACGAACCACCACCACCACTACTACCATTACTATCACCACCACCACCAACACTACTACGACCAGCGCCACCAACACTGTCACATCACTTCTATCACCAACACCAACATTACCACCATCCCTACTACCACTACTACCACCACCATTACCAGCCATCCATTTTGAGGCCAAAGGTGATGCTGAGGTGAAGAGGGGAAGAGGAAATGGTTGGGGCAGGGAAAGGGCAGGCCAGAGGAAAGGGCGGGGACAGGTCAGGCAGGAAGAAGATAGGCTTTACAGAACTTAGAAATATGAACGGTCAGTACATTTGCATTGCATTGTGCTGGAGAGGAACACTTTCATGCAGTGGCATCCATATAGCCGGACACCTATACAAACGCCCCTTAACTCCTTCCATATTCCCCTAAAGGAAGGCCGATGGACTGCAGAAAAAGGCACCTTCAGTCTGCAGTCCACCTGTTTCACTTCCAGATGACCTTGGGGCCATGAAAACAACTATTTTATGCTGACCCAAGTTAAAATGTTTTGGTTGTCCTCTCTCTCTCTCTCTCTCTCTCTCTCTCTCTCTCTCTCTCTCTCTCTCTCTTTCTGTGTGTGTGTGTGTGTGTGTGTGTGTGTGTGTGTGTGTGTGTGTGTGTGTGTGTGTGTGTGTGTGTGTGTGTGTGTGTGTGTGTGTGTGTGTGTGTGTGTGTGTGTGTGTGTGTGTGTGTGTGTGTGTGTGTGTGTGTGTGTGTGTGTGTGTGTGTGTGTGTGTGTGTTTTCACGAAAACCGGGTCTGACATGCATGTTGATGGCTGTGCTGGCCTGCATGTACATGGACCTGAAAGAATTTCTTTTTAAATACAATATTTACATCCCTGTACAGTACCTCTGTACACACACACACACACACACACACACACACACACACACACACACACACACACACACACACACACACATTCTTTAAATACTTAACCCCTTCACTACGTACGCCTTCCCTACGCTGAATACAATTAACTGAAGGTACAGAGAATAAGTTAATTAAAAGATATCTTCGCACCGAAAAGGTTAGAAGCTTATTTTAACCTATTCTCTGCGAGGAAGGTTAGTTCTTAGCTAATTGAAAGTTACGGTCGTGTGCAAGAGTAAACAAACATCTTTCTAACAGCATCTTGCTTGAATTTTATATATTCATTAACTTATTTATTTCATTAATTCTTACGAAGGGAAAAGAGAGCAATGAGACTGGAATTCTGTGTCAGGCTGAACAAACTACCCCTGAAACCTGGACAAAAAGTGGCAACAGAGGTGAAAGTGGCAACAGAGGTGAAAACATGGATGTGAAAGAGGGTACAGTCGTTTAGTATTAATTTAAACAAAAAAAATTAGAAAGAGAACTTGAATCTTTACCAGGATCCACTAACGGTAACCCCTCGAGGAAGAATAGTGGAAATAAAGGAAACTAAGAGTGCACGTACCAGCAGGGGAGGTCATAAGGACACGATAGGAAGCATAGTACGTTTCAGAGACAGCAAGAAAAGACAGCAAGTTGAAAATGAGGGTGAGGGACAACATAACAACTTTGTGAGGGGAAAGTGTGAATTTCTGAAGAACCAGTAACGAAAAGGATATATGCAAATTCCTGAAGTCGGATGGGACCAGCTGATAATCAAAAGAGAGGGATGATGATGATGATGATGATGAAAAATATCGATGGTACTGAAGATGATGATGATTATTATGCAAAGTTGATTAATAACAATGACCTTAATTAATATAATTATAGTAAAAATGGAAATTATGATCACGGGGATAAACTTAATGATGATGATGATGATGATAATAATGATAATGATGAAAACTATAACAATAAGTGATGACAATGAACATAATGAAACATATAACTACTTGCAAAACAATAATAAAACTGAGGAAAAATGGTTGAAAGATAAGACTGCGTAGGAGAATGGCATTTGATTGACGGGGACTGAGAGAGAGAAAGAGAGAGAGAGAGAGAGAGAGAGAGAGAGAGAGAGAGAGAGAGAGAGAGAGATTCAAAATGGCGCAACTCACACGAAATTGCGATATGAGACCAAACATTTCGAAACGAGAAAAAAAAATGAAAACATGAAAAGAAAGGATAAAAGAAAAAAAAGAAGAGGAAAGCTAAACGAAAAAGAAAAATGTAGAGAAAACGGTGAGAAAAAAAAAAAAAAGCTAAAAGAGAGCAAAAAGACAAAGAGAAAAAGTGAAAGAAAAAGCTAAATGAAAGGAAAAGATGGAAGAAAAGGTGAAAAAAACGCAAAAGCTGAAAGAAAGAATATGGAAAGGAAACATGAGAAAGCGAAAGGAAGAAGCTAAAGGAAAAAAAAAAAACAAAAAGAAAAGACTGAAAAGGCTAAGCGAAAGAGCTGAAAGAAAGGAAATGGAGAAAAAAGTGAGAAAGCTAAGAGAAAAAAGAGAAAGAAAGGAAATGGAGAAAAATGAGAAAGGGAAAGGAAAAAAAGGAAAAGAGGAAACAGGGAAAAATGAAATTCGAGTGAGGGAGAAAGGTAGGAAGGAGGGGTGGGGAGAAAGAGGCGAATGTGTTAAGGGAAAAAGAATCTAAAAGTGGTCAGCCAGGATTGATTCGAGAGAGAGAGAGAGAGAGAGAGAGAGAGAGAGAGAGAGAGAGAGAGAGAGAGAGAGAGAGAGAGAGAGAGAGAGAGAGAGAGAGGTGCAGGCGTAGGAAGCAAGAAGGAGAGGGCGAAGGGAGAAAGAGAGGCGAAGAAGGAGACGAAGGATGAGGAGGAGAGCGATTAAAGAAAGGGGGAAAAGAACAAAAGAAAATGAAAGTGGGGAACTTGGGAGAAAACGAGCAATAGCGAAAGTGATGAAAGAAGGGAGAGGAGGAATGGAAGAAGAGGAAGAGGAAATTGAGATAGGGTCGCAGTGCGGGGAAACACACAAAGAGGTCATGAAAGATGGAGAGAGAGAGAGAGAGAGAGAGAGAGAGAGAGAGAGAGAGAGAGAATATCTGGAAGGTGAGAAAGAAAGAAAAGAAGAAAGAAGGGAGATGGGAGGTGTTGAAAGGGTGACAAGGCGAAAGAAGAGGAGCATAAGGAAAGAAAAGCAAAAGACTGTTGAGAGAGAGAGAGAGAGAGAGAGAGAGAGAGAGAGAAAGAGAGAGAGAGAGACGGCGCTGATGAAACATAATGAGAAGCAATGAGAAATGGAGGTGTAACTGAAACTGAAGAAAGGAGCGACAATAAAATGATACACAATTGAATAAACCCAAAACAAGCAAATAGGTAGAAGAAAAAGAAAGGATAATGGTACAGAAGTCAATTTATTCCTGTCTAAGAACAACGAGGAAAATCAAAGTACAAGAGATAATAAAGATAATTTTCCCGGAGGGTCAAACAAATATTTCAGAGATCTAGGAAGATCTTACAAAACAAACAACTGGGAAACTGAAGAATGGAGGGAGAGAGAAAGTGTTCAAGGCTTAAGGAAAAATATGAAGTAGGAAGAGTCATGGAGCAGAAGCGGGACTGGAAAGGAGAACCTGAGAGTATAAGTTAAGATGATGATGCATGAAGAAGCAGAATCGCAAAACTGGGGAGACAGAATGAAAGGACGGAAAAATAGCAACAGGGACAAAAGACGAAGGGGAACACTGATCGCAGAAAACTTAAAAGCGCGAAGGGGTAACACGAGAGTGACGAAACAGCCACAAAAACTTTAAAGACTCTCTGATACGGTACTTGGAAGGGAGCAGGTGTTAGGGAGGGACACCTTCTCGTGGTGGTGCCAATATAACGGTTAGGCTCCATTGCTCGGTTATACAAATGTTCCTCAGCTCTCTATCTCCCGAAGGAATGATGGTGAACTGCAGGAGAAGGGTCGTCTCGTACTACAGACCACTAAGCTAACGTCCAAAGGAGTTTGGGGCCGTACCAGTAGCAACATTAATATTTTTGGTCCACCAGCTCACCTATTTCCCAGTGCCTGTTACAAACTTATATCTAAAACTCCTACTTTTTCTTACAATTGCAACTCAAACTTTTCTTCGGCTAGGCATAATTTTTTTCTTTACAAATAACAACTAAAACATACCCCTGCACAAAAACTAATATCTGTAACTCCCACCGTGTCTTATACTAACTCAGTTTTATGTCTTAAACAGATATTTACAACTCACACCATTCTTTACAACTTCAACACCCATCCCTAACCCGTATTTCCTCACAACTTAACCTTATGTCTTATATAAACTAAAATATCAGCAACTCACACCTTCCTTTACAACTGCAACTAACCTTTTCTTTACTACCACTTAACTCTCCCAAAGTACCCGGTCTGGCAGGTGGTGGACGGTGATGCACGGGCCCAGCGCTGCCCCATAAATCCATCGATTGACTTTAACATCAGGTGGTTCCGGGGAGCGACCACAAGCGTCCTTTTGCTGATATATTACTGTCTCTCTCCTCGCTCTACGTCGACCGCAGGCAAGAGGTCGTACGTGACAGGAATAAAGGTGACTGAAGGTAGCATATATTCCATTATTGAGAGTAATCAAATCGGCTGGAAATTGCAAGTATTCCATTACTTATATACTGTATTACTGCCATAAGTTATTACTACTCCATCCACGTTTTACGTCGATCGCAGGCAAGAGGTCGTTAGTGAGAGGATTTAATATCGCTTAGAAGTAGTGAGAATGGAATGAAAAAATTATATAAATCCTCGTTGTTGTGCTGATATACTACTGTGTCCAGCCACGTCATTCGCATGAGAGAGGTCGTTCTTGAGGGGAATAAATATCGCTTAGAGGCAGCATGAACAACAAATGAAAATAATATAAAGTCCTCGCCGAGAAGCGCTTGCAAGGACCCCATTACTGGTACGTTGCTGTCTCCACCCAAGCTCTTATTACGACAGCAAGTAAGACGATTTTCATGTGGGGAATAAAGTCGCCTGGAGGTTATATATATATATTTTTGCTTCTACTTTATTACTGCCTACACACGTGCTTTACTACGACGCAAGCAAGAGGTCCGTTGTGAGTCAAAGAAAATTGCCTGGAGATATCGTATGTTATTTTACTGAGAAATTTATTACATTCTGCATCCGAGCTTTACTACGACCTCAAGCAAGAGTCGTTTGTAGGGGGAATGAAATCGCTTGAAGGTAGTTTGAGTGGAAATAAATAAATGAAACAAAAAAATAAAAAGTAAGTAGGGATAAATAAATATATAAATTTTAAATAATGTGTGTGTGTGTGTGTGTGTGTGTGTGTGTGTGTGTGTGTGTGTGTGTGTGTGTGTGTGTGTGTGTGTGTGTGTGTGTGTGTGTGTGTGTGTGTGTGTGTGTGTGTGTGTGTGTGTGTGTGTGTGTGTGTGTGTGTGTGTGTGTGTGTGTGTGTGTGTGTGTGTGTGTGTGTGTGTGTGTGTGTGTGTGTGTGTGTGTGTGTGTGTGTGTGTGTGTGTGTGTGTGTGTGTGTGTGTGTGTGTGTGTGTGTGTGTGTGTGTGTGTGTGTGTGTGCTTTTGTGTGTGTGTGTGTGTGTGTGTGTGTGTGTGTGTGTGTGTGTGTGTGTGTGTGTGTGTGTGTGTGTGTGTGTGTGTGTGTGTGTGTGTGTGTGTGTGTGTGTGTGTTTTAGGGCCAGCAGCACACCTCCACAAAGCCAGTCTCCCACCCACCGCCTGTGCAATTAGCCTCGTTTGGGAGGACCCTCTGAATCCGCTTCTGGACAGTCCTTCCCCACTGTGATTTGGACAAGTACGCATTTCTAAAAGACATTAACCAATTTACTAGTAAAAAAAAATGCCTTCAGCAGTTTATTTTTATCACAGATCCCTTTGTTTTTCGTACATAATCATTTATTGTTCATTCTCGTTTGGCCAAGATGTGTATGGTGGTTGTGTGAGTGAAGGGAAATGTATATGCACGTAATCGTATACACAGCATCTTGTAGGATAATTCGTAGATACAACCCTTGGCCTCGACTACACCTTGTCTTATATCTCTTAATCTTTCCTCCTTGAAGTTGGGGCTAAGACTGATTTTCCTATTCAACTTGGTCCCCATCTCCCTCATGCTTCTGTATTGTTTCATTCAAGCGTATTATGACATTTCTTGATAATGTCCCTTTTTTTAAGTCTTGTTTCATCATCATCGTTATCGCCATCGCAGCCCAAATTCCCTTTAATACATGTGGTGGGAAGCTTACAAGACTAGAGCAGGAAGCACCAAGGATGGAGAACTTACATCAATATTCTGTCCACTGAACTGAGCCTTAGTAATTTTTTATACCACCTCACCGCCCGAAAGTTTATCTAAAAAAAAAAAAAGGTGTTTCATAATGCATGCAGAATAGAAGCGGAGCCACCAATTATAAAGATTTAAAAATATGAAAATAAGTATAACCTTTGTCAAAGTACAATGTACAGCTGCATGTCTCCATCCTTTCTCGTTTGGAGCACTTCAATTTTCTCCAAAGCCTACTCCATCTCGCATCCCTCTCCCATAGACATACTGTGTGTCTCTCTACTTCGTCTCTTTCTTCTACAGCCTTTAATATATCTCCCCGCGGTTCATAAAATCCAAAAACATACCTACAGAATCTGAACCCCAGCAAACGAGCAAAAACCCATTGTGAACCCAGCGGACGAGATAAAACCCCAGACGAGATTGTGAGCCGTCTACTATTGGGTTACTGAGGGCGTGTTCGGGGAGTAAGGGCGACAGGCGGAGGCGGCTAAGTAAAAACAATGGCTGACACTACATTCTGTATCAATTACCTCGCTGGGTGGCTGGGTGGGACATGGGGTGGGGGCGGGTGGGGCTGGGGAACGATGTAATTGGGCGAAAAGGTAGACTGGGGGGCCATAAAAATGTGCGACGAGGAAAAATGGTGAGAGGAAAAGAGGAGGGGACAGAACTAGGGATGAAGCAAAAGAATAGGGACATGGAGGGGAAAGAAAAGGAAAGCGAGAGATAACAGAAGAGCGAAGTATCTGGAGGAAAAAGTAGACTCCGGTGATAAAAGGATGGGTAGGGAGACAGGGAGGAAGAGTATGGTGGGGATAGAAGGGGAGACAAAAAAGATGTGCGGAGTATGTGAAATGAAATACTGTATTGTGGGAGATGGTGGAGGCTGAGAGAAGATGCAAGTGGTAGGAGAAAGATGAGAAGAGGAAGACTGGGGAGAGAAAGGGAAAGGAAAGAAAGGGAAGGGAGAGAAGGAGGGATGAAAGAAGACGTTAGGGAGGAATGAAAGTAGAAATAGAATAAAAGGCCGAAGGCATGGGGATGATGTAACTAGACAGAAGGGGAGACTGGGGGGGTATAGAAAAATGAGGAACGAGACATAAAGGAAGGACTGTGAGAAGGAATGGGGAACCATGGGGATAGAGGACGATAGAACGAGGAAATGAGAGAGAGAGAGGGGGGGGGAAGGGAGAGAGAGAGAGAGAGAGAGAGAGAGAGAAAGAAAGTTTTTCTCAGGGGAAGGGAGTGCAAGGCAGAGATAAGGAGAAACAGGAGGAAATAGGAATACTTGGAAGAGGCAAAGTTCTCGAGTACGATGTGAGAGGGAGACAGTACTATGTTAAGAATGTGTGTGTGTGTGTGTGTGTGTGTGTGAGAGAGAGAGAGAGAGAGAGAGAGAGAGAGAGAGAGGGTGGAAGAAAATGACAAACACAAGGTATAGGGAGAAAGAATGACCGTGAAGAAGGGAAAGATGAAGGAGAGACATGAAGGAAGACAGGAATAACGAAAGATAGGACGACAGAATGAGAGACAGAGAAGACTGAAGAAACGAAAAATAGGAAATCGGGAGAGGGAAGAACAAGAAAAGGATCGTAAGGTATGGGCACATAATGGAGATGAGAAGGGGACGGTGTAGATGTGGGGGGATGGTAGGAGAAGACGCGAATGTTTATCTCAAGACCTCGGCAATAAATGTCCACACGGCGTTGCTTCCGGCACTGATTTCGGCAAGATACAGTCTGGGAAATATCGTACACTGTGTCTCGCGGAATCACCCTGGTTCTCACCCACCTTCCTCGCTCCCACCTATAACGGAGAGTGAAATTGGGCAGTAAGTCAGGGCGCTGTTTTAATTTCATTGCCGTTTATCCTCGATATCCTCATCTCATTTTTATGTATTTTTTGCACCTCCGCTTTTAATTAAACGAAGTTAATGTTTCACTTCCCGTGTCAGTGTGCTCGGTTCTAAAAATGCCCCGTAATCGATAATGCAATTTTTCCAATGCCGTGTCCGACGTCCAGAGTGACATCCATCCCAGTCTCATTATAAAACTCCTTTAGCTCTCATTTTAAAACGTATCGAGCTAGTCAGAGTTGTCCCCCATTTTTTATGATATCCAGTTTCACAGTGGAGCTGAAGTAAATCACCTGAAAGTCAGTGAACCGGCTCGACCTGCATCAGTGTTAAAAAAATACACGTAGTTAGCATTAACTTCGGCCTGCACTCGTATATGACGATAAATGTTCATTTTACATTCAGAGGAAATTAATGACGCAGTAATCGTTGCCTACTTTAAATATTTGGCAGTACCGTTCACGGGAACAATTAGGGATATTGGAAGATCGTGTTAATGCATCGACTGTAAATTTGTTTCTTTTCTTTAATAGCAGGGAACGAAGCCAGACCACTGCACTGTAATTACACTACTTGTCTTAACACCTTCACTGGGAGAAGTCTTGCATAGGCTCAATGAAATCGTCCAGCGCCAGAAATTTAATATGAAGACCTCACTGTATTAAATAGATTAAGTATGTGAATGTCTGCCTTCTGGCCATGCATAAACATAGAAATATCATAGGAATGGGGAGTGGGGGGGGGGCATAAGCAGTAAGTGGGGACACTCCATCCACTCGCGTCACATAGTACTATCTTCAGTACCCTCTGCACTGACCGATAAGCGACACAGTTTCATAAATAGTAATGCATTTTGTACGTTAGATAGTAACATTAAAGCCGACATAATAGGCGTCTGGTGCTCCAATGGATTACGACACTCCAAAGGAATATAATCCATAAGGATTTAAAGCTGACTTATGTTCTGAATATAGTACTCACAAATTGTCACTCAGGAATAAGGGGTCCTGAGCAGACTAGCCAAGGGCCCAAGTAATCATGATGGGGCAATAAATGACTGGATAGTGGTTGGTTAGAGATGAGTTCAAGATCGTAATACGTGACAGAAGTACAATAATAGTAATTCATAAAAAGCTAATATATGCCAAATGTGAGTGTGAGTCGTTCACCATACGAAAGTTGGCATTGGATTCCAAGGTTAAAGAGCGTGAAAAAGAGCTGTTACACACACACACACACACACACACACACACACACACACACACTTTTAGTACCTGGGTATAATTCTTCCATTTGATCAATTAAAGACATTGAGAAATCAAGGCTGGGACTGAGATGGATGGTGAGTGTGAAAGAATACCGAGCAAACTGGTAGTCTTGGCGGAGATTCGTTTACGTACAATTGGCCAAGGTTCAGTGTGGCCTACCTGGCGGTCAGATGTAGCTAATGTGCAACAGGGCGTGTATGTGTGTATTCGTATATCCATACTAGGAAATATTTAGAGCAAATGTGAACCACTCTTGGATAAACGTACTGCAGGTTCAGCAAGTCTATTGATTCTCATAGGGCAACGCCGCCGTTTTAAAGTTTACAATGAAGATGGAGAGCAGTGAGTTGGGAGGGAATTTTTTATTGGAAGTGACAAGAGAGGAGAGTTTGTAGAGGCTAAATATTAGAGGAAGGGAAGAAGAAACGTTGGTACGACAAATATATTATAGATCGGCGGAAAAGGTTTAGCTTGTTGGAATGCCAGATGGAAGAGAATATTTATCTTGCCCAAATGCAGAATAAATCATACTCGTTTTATTCTATCCTGGCTTAAAACTGTCATCTCTCCATCTTGAATGCTGAGCTGTATCAATAGGTTAGCACTAGACTATGGCACTAGTCACGAGGAAGTGTTTTAGAATGCATGTGTAGCACTGTCTGTAACTACCGCTGAACTATGTGAAACAAACTGCATTAAAATGAAAATCTTGGCCAGGTTAATGCAAGCAAGCATAGTATGAAGATGTGCTGTAAGTCTATTTAACAGAGGGGAATGCAACCTCTAGACTTATATTCGAAGTTGTTTAAGAGATTTCGTAACACGTCATTCTTTCCGATTTTTTCTTCACGTTATTGACCCAGACCTAGCTGGCTGGCTGTTGCTGTTGTTGCAGGTATATGTATAACGTGAACCCAGTAAACTGCTGACTTACTGTGCCGTTCTTCAGCCATCGAATTTAAAACTATATAAACAGCATACAAGAAACCATTTAAACGCTGGTGGTAACCATATAACCAAACCATACGTGCTCCCTACGTGTCAACAAGTGGGTTGGTGGAGGGTTAGTGCCCCTCTCCTTAAAATAAATAACTCAAAGTCAAATGGCCACCCCTTACGGGATTATGCCGTCTGGCAATAGATAGATATATAGACAAGAAAGTGGCAAGTAAAGATGTAATAAACAAAATAAATCGCTAAGAAAGAGGTGCCACGGAGCTTCCTATGCCACAGTGAACACCTATTTAGCTAAAAACCTCCAAGGAAATTGATTCTCATGGTTCCCGGAAAGGTGGTTGGAGGGGAAATGTGAAAATGTTGATGGTGTAGCCGGAAGCTGCCAGTCAGCCCCCAGACGCCATTAAGAGGTATTTTCTCACGAGGGGGTCAGGTGGTAGCAGCTTATTGAAAAAGGTCGCTTGTTTCTTTTATATAATTTTTCTGTATTTTTCGGATTCTGTCTGCCTACCTGACTCTGCCTCTGCCTGCCTCTGTCACTGTCTCTGTCTTGTCTGTCTGCCTGTCTGTCTGTCTGTCTGTCTGTCTCTGTCTGTCTGTCTGTCTGTCTGTCTGTCTGTCTCTCTCTCTCTCTCTCTCTCTCTCTTTGAAAATGCATTTAAAGGTGGGGTGGCGTGTGGGGACTCAGAGGAGGTTAGTAATAATGAGTTTGAAGGAAATAGGAGAATAAAAGCACACACCACTGTTTTGAAAGAACCGATAAACGCCTGGAGTTTCAGAAGAAGCCATGATGTGGATATGTAACCCTATTCTCAGGATGAAAACATATAGTGGGACATACTACTTGAACCCACTTAAAATATTCGCCATGCCTTGAGTTTTAACCTTACACGCGGGGTCGCAAGTCGAACACGCTATCAACAGTCCACCGTGGCTCCATTGCCTACCTATCTACCTACAAAATCCTCTCGTTAGTCCCTCCATCAGCTGCCTATATCCCTACCGATATTATTTTAAGCTGAATTGTAGCCGTATTAACCTAACTTACCCTAACCTAACAATTCAAACATTCACTATAAAAGCTCTGAAAGTGCCGTAATTGTAGTCCGTGAGTGCACGTGTATAATTACAGCTGCCGTAATCCTAACCAGTTCCTTTAATTCTATAATCTTAACGCTGCTGACTACTATTCTAATTACGCACAACATCGTATCTTCTAGTGTAATTAATTCCTTCGCTTACCTACTACCTAAATACGATCGTCATTTACCAAACAACCTACCTACATTATCAACTTCAAGGTCATCGAAAAATCTCGCAAACGCCTTCTCTCATCATTACGCAGTTATCTAACTAAATTATTTCATTCAATTCATTCCCGGTCTACCCACCAAAAGATCAAAAATTCTTATAAGTTCCGTCCTACACTTACCTACCTACCTACCTACTACCGACGCCATCATGCCGGCAACAACCCGCACGTAACTCTCCTTTACGTACCTTATATAACACCCCTACGTCGTATGGGTCCGTTCGATGTCACCGTCACGACCACCGCAAGACACACACAGCTCTTGATTTGACTCCTTCACGTCACAAGCTCAAAAACACAAAAAAATTAAGGACAGCCATCAAGCACACTTGACGCTAGAATGTGGTCGCTCTACCTCGCAACAGAGGACCATAAGCCGGCTCGCCTTTCCTGATGAGATTGCCATCAGTTGCTTACCAGATTAAATAGAGCGTAGGAAACAATGGGACACAATCATACTGTCGCCTTTCAGTCATTATATTAACAAAATTTCATCCAATTTCCATTCTAATTTAATTTTTTCTAGAGAAATCAAAGATTAGTTTATAAGAAATGCACTTAATATTAAATGACGTCATCTCAGTACACCAGCGTCCCGTCTCACCTCGACTCCCCACCACACGGCGAAGTTGCCAAGTGTCTGCTGAAAGCTAGCTAACTGCAACCCTCAAGTAACACTTTCAGTGTTAATTTGGACGTGTACCACCATATTTTGATTCAATAGTCATACAGATGATTAACGTGTAATGTCAGAATAGGCAACATATTTTGATTCAATAGTCATACAGATGATTAACGTGTAATGTCAGAAAAGGCAACATATTTTGATTCAATAGTCATACAGATGATTAACGTGTAATGTCAGAATAGGCAATACACTTGTGTGTGAGTTTAAACCCAGACATCAAGATAAAGATATCACGTATCTCCTGCCTCCACACCAGACGCTCTCCATCTCCCTCCGCCCCGCTCCTGTCCCCCCACTACCACTGTCCCTCCCCCTCCTACCCCCTTGACCCTCCTACCCTCCTCCCAATCCCCCCATCCCCAACCCGACCAACTGCACAAAAATTCGTCTTTTTAACTTCTGGATTTAAATGCCCTGTGTATTTAAATATAACATTTTTGCTGAAACAAAGAAGTACGAGTGACCAACAATGTACTGAGGTTGAATGAGTTTACCAGGTCTCATGAAATTCACAAAAGGTTTTGCTTCCATACTTTTCTTCCTGTCTCTCAGCCCTCCCTCTTCGCCTCCTCTCTCCCTCCAGTCGTCCCCCTCCTCCTCTTTCCTTCATCCTCTCTCTCTCTCTCTCTCTCTCTCTCCTGTCACCGCATTCTAGGTGGGATGGCTTGTGGAGACTCAGAGAAGGATATCAATTATGAGTGTAAATGGAAAACGAGAGAAAAAAAAAAAAAAGGAACACAAAGAACACAATTATTTTTAAAGCGCCGATAACCGCTTGGAGATTCAGAAGAAGCCATGATGAGGATAGGGCTATCGATGTAGTTCTTCGCTTACCTATCTAATTATACTTTTTAATACTGCTTACTACTGTCGTACTACCGCACAATATCGTATCTTCTGGTGCAATTCATTCCTTCACTCCCTACTCACAGTTCTAACTTCAAGGGCATTGTAAAATATCTCAAATGCCTTCTTTCATCATTACCTACATACCTAACTATATTTTTTCATTCACTGACCTCCCGACCTACCAACGGAAAAATTAGAAGTTCTCGTAAAGTCCATCCTTCACTTACTTAACCATCTCCCTACCAACGCCATCTTGCTGCCATCATGGCAACAAACTACACGTAACTCTCGTAACTTACCTTATAAAACTCTCCTACGTCGCCTGGGTCCCTTCAATGTCACCCTCACGACCACCACCAGACAACCAGCTCTTGATTCGAGTCCTGATATTCTTCTTCGCTTCACACGTGCAAAAAGCAGAGAAAAATGCGGACAACCATCATTCAAACAACACGCTAGAACATATACGGTCGCTCTACCCCGCAACAGAGGATCATAAGCCGGCTCCTGATGAGATTGCCATCAGTTGCTAACCAGATTAAATAGACAGTAAGAAACAATAGGGCACAATCGTACCATTGCCTTTTCAGCAGTCATCTTATTCACAAAAATTCGCCCTATTTCCATTCTAGATTAAACTTGCCTAAAGAAGTCAAAGATTAGATTATAAGAAATGCACTCAGTATTATCTAACGGCATCTGAGTGCACCTGTGTACCTTCTCACCTCTACTCCCCGCCACACCACGAAATTGCCAAGAGTCTGTTTAGAGCTAGCTAACTGCAACCCTCCAATAACACTTTAAGTACTAATTGGGACATGTAATTACACAGTCTGATTCATTAGTTCTACAGATGGTAAAGGTGTAGTGACAGAACAGGCAGTACACTTGTGAAAAAGTTTAATCAAAGACATCAAGATTATCACGTATCTCCTGCCTCCACACCAGACGCTCTTCCCCTCCCTCCATCCCTCTCCTTCCTCCTACTCCCCCCCTAACACCATCCCTTCCCCTCCTACCCTCCTACCCTCCTCCCAACTCCTCCATCTCTACCCCGACCTACTGCACAGAAATCCGTCGTATTAACCAATGGATTTAAATGCCTTGTTTATTTAAACAGAACATGATTTATTTTTCTGAAACGAAGAAGTACGAGTAAGCAACAATGTGCTGCGGTTGAATGCGTTTACCAGGTATCATCAAATTCAGAAAAGGTGTTGTTTCCACTTTTTCTTCCTATATCTCTCAGCCCTCCCTCTTCGCCTCCTCCCTCCTCCCGTCGTCCCCCTCCTCTCCCTTCCTTTATCTTCTCTCTCTCTCTCTCTCTCTCTCTCTCTCTCTCTCTTTACCTTTTTCACTGGAGACAAGTCAGACTTTTATCTGAATAGAGAGATTCTTGCTGTGAAGAAATTATCTCAGGGTCTCTTAATTTCTTTACGACGACGAATTTCCTGTTTTCGACGGACGATTTAATTCACATAAGCTACGATCTCTTCACCTTCGAATAAAGTGAGAAGAATCGTCTTCACAGTAAAATAGGTTAAAGAATGTGAACTAGTTACTTATAGAACTACTCCTAGCTTTCCTCATTCAGCCAATAATGAAAATTTTATTTTATCCTTCCGATCAGACAAACCTCTTAGGCTGAATAATCTTGTCTCTAGGTAATTAGAGCAAAATATATAATCGAACTGAGGGGATAATTAAAATACATAAGAGAATAAAAAGGTTAATCTCAATACACAGCCGAAATTGAGAGGTTAATTTCCTTAGCCTCCATTCACTGCCTCGGAACTTAAACTGCAACTCATACACAGTTACCCGGAACCAGAATCGCTTCCGGTTCTCGCAAGGGCAAGTGGGCGCCGACTGAGAATTTCCTCAGCAATGCTCTGTGCTCTCCAAAAAAGCTCCTCCACCTGCTTACTATTCCGGCATAAAGGATCAGCTCGTTATATTGTTTGGAATTTCGTACCTATTATAATATCAAAATCTTGCGTGTGCTTGAGAGGAAAAATTATATATATATATATATATATATATATATATATATATATATATATACACACACACACGACACCCTCACAACAGCCTATTTGTAGCTTCCAAAGTGCAATAAATTTCACTTTATCTGAGTATAATCCTCAGGATGTGTAGAAATAAAATACAGACATCATCGTAGCTAACTCTATAAGGCGATACTTAGCCATTTTGACAGAATCAGTAATGGTTTTATGACGCTTCAGAGTGCGTGCTGGAACTGCCTATCTTACACAACCATCGGATGGAGAACTGGAAACAGGTATAACTTCCTCGTTGCTCCGTGTCCTGCAGGTAATTAAATTTCCTCTCAACCATTTACGTACAGAACAAAAAAAAAAAATCGCTAGCTCAGTTTTGTGTGTGTGTGTGTGTGTGTATGTGTGTGTGTGTGTGTGTGTGTGTGTGTGTGTGTGTGTGTGTGTGTGTGTGTGTGTGTGTGTGTGTGTGTGTGTGTGTGTGTGTGTGTGTGTGTGTGTGTGTGTGTGTTTAATTTTTTCTTACCCCGTCTATCCCCACCTTCTTCCTTTCTCTCGTACTGGAGTATCACCAACAAAGGAGCAAGAAAACTTTGCATGCCCTTTTTGAAATATATTGTGAGTTTCCTTGTGTGCCTCGCCTTCTTCCTACCTTTAGCACCGTCGCCGTCTCCTTCTCCCTTTCCTCTTATACCGAACCCAACCAAAATATCAGCACACCTGTAATTTTTAGACTGGACATGTAACTTAATCTACACTTTACAATTGTCTTTTTCCTGTGTTTCTCTTTATTCACAACCATTTTCCTCTATCGTCCCCTCCTTCCTCCGTTCCCTCCTACTCGACGCAGGGAAAGTATTATCATAGTCCTAAGATTAGCGTCGGAAAAAAAAATAACATTCAGTTTACAATACATGTGTTTTTCTGACACTTTCGCTCTTTTTTTCAAAACCCTCTTCCTCCGGCGTCCTCTCCTTCCTACCTCTCCCTCATACTCGACCCGGCAAAGTATCAGCATAATCCTGAGATAGCGCCGGACGTTTGCCACATCAGAATCAGCTGGCATCCCCCCGAGGTGTCATTACGAGCGACGATAATGACACAATTTTTCCACCCACTGACGTTACCCAAGTGCAAGTTATGCCTGGAGTTTACGAAGGCGATACTGGGATGGCTGGCGGCACCTGGGTCTAACGCGGCAAGTAAGAGCACTTAGGCTTTCCTGATGACAGCGAACAATGCTTTTAACGCCCGGCAATTACTTCCCAGTGCATTCAGACCGGGTTTACGTGCGCGGGACCCCCTCAAGTTTGCTCAATTCGCATGACGGGGACGTATTGGGCGTCTGCGAGGGTCGGCTGCTCAAATTTACCCAGCCTGGTTGCAGACTGTCGAAATATAGTCGACTTCGGAGCTTATGTTCTTCCACGTTGATTAGACCAGCTTACTTAAGGACATTTTGTTAAATTTATAATCCGGAGGTGTATTAGGCGTCTGCAAGGATCGGCTGCTCGATTCTACCTAGACTGGTTGCAAGTTTTCGAGGTATTTTCGCATTGGACACTTCCACTTCCACGCGGGTTAGGTTAGGTTACGTAAGGGCAGTTTGCTAAAATCACACGGAGGGGATATTTTCGAGATCCAGAACGGCTGGCTGTTTGGACAAAGGTAAACTCAAGGCCTGGTGATTCGCCGATTTCCCTAATATGGTTGAGTTTGGCATTTGTTTTTCTCTCCTTTCCAAAATAGGAAGGTTTAGTTTCAGTAAAGATAAGTTAGGCCGTTCGGCTAGTCTACTAAATTCTCTTAAGTAAAATGCCCTGAAGTAGGAACAATAAACAAAAAGGAATCCAATGCACTGAATGAGTTAACAAGAAGGATAAAAGAAAAGAGAGCGAAACGTATTCTTCAGAGATGATTGTTTCCTTCTCATTCCAAAATCAATTTCGCCAATCTCAGTTTGGCGCATGGAACCTTTCCCACGAAGAGCAAATACAATGGCGGGGAGTTAAAGCAGGTGAAGGGAGAAATACTGACGGTCATATAAGCTTCCTTCCCCAACTTCCTCAATGCCACGGCTTTCTTTGCAGTATAATCTTCCTGCCAAATAGTCTCGATCAACCTAATAAAAACTTCTCTTAAGGAAGGGTTTTTAGTGCGCGTCTCTAATTTGACAAAGATCCCTAGCCCCTTTCAGCTCAAAGGAGGACGCAGCATATTCAGACTGGAGGGTCAGGACTTGAGTAGTAACCAAGGAGACTCTTTCCTACTTCATAGATAAGGCTGACAGAATTTCGTGCAATCAGGGCTTAGTATTGAAGTAGTAAGTGTAACGCAGATCCTTCAGATAAAACAAACAGATTATACGAACAGACGATTTCAGTCACCTTGGAGAAATATGTAGAAACAGGCTCTTATAACACTGTAAAATGAGAGGCCTTTACTTGGTTAATAAAATCGTATTGCATGCCCCCCCCCCCCCACCAAAAAAAAAAAAAAAAAGACAAAAGCAACTACGCGATGCAGAAGAGACAAGAAATGAAGTACTGTAGTAGTAATAGTAGTAGTAGTAGTAGTAGTAGTAATATGTAAAAAAAAAAAAAAATCGCCAGGGAAGCGGTGCTACAAAACATCCTATGCAGCTATATTTCTCTCTCTCTCTCTCTCTCTCTCTCTCTCTCTCTCTCTCTCTTTCTCTCTCTCTCTCTCTCTCTCTCTTTTACGTCATCACAAGGCTCACCACCCAACCCTCTCGTCCGGAAACTGTCCATTTGCAAGGCTTCAGACCACGATATCGAGTGGTGAACTCTGCCACGCCCGGTCCTGTAGATGCTGAAATGAGCTTTTTGAGAGAGAGAGAGAGAGAGAGAGAGAGAGAGAGAGAGAGAGAGAGAGAGTGAGAGAGAAACAAGAGGGTAGACAGAGATGAATAGATAGTTAGAATGATATATAGGTACATAGACAGACAGATACATAGATAAATAGATACATAGGTAGATTGAAAGACAGACAGATAGTTAGACTGATAGATAGGGAGGTAGGTAGGTCGATAGACAGAGTGATAAAGAGAGATTTTGTGTGTGTGTGTGTGTGTGTGTGTGTGTGTGTGTGTGTGTGTGTGTGTGTGTGTGTGTGTGTGTGTGTGTGTGTGTGTTTGCTGGGAAAGAATCTGGAGAATCTGTAAAATCTGAAAGAAGCAAGGATATTGAACTTTGGAAATTAGATTAGGCTCCTCGTAGTTTGTTTTTGGCAGAGCATTATTTTCTTCCTGTTTCCTTCCTTGTGAACACAGATTTTTGTTTTATTTTTCTTGGTAATTTTTCAGAGCTTTTTCAGTTGGAGCTTTTGCTGTCGATGATGTAGAAGTGTGTCTTTTTTCTTATTATTATTATTTTTTTTTTGCAGGACGATTTTATTTAGATTAGGAGACCTCTAAGTTAGGTTAGCTGTTAATGGTAGAGAGAGAGAGAGGGAGAGAGAGAGAGAGAGAGAGAGAGAGAGAGAGAGAGAGAGAGAGAGAGAAAGAGAGAGAGAGAGAAAGAGGGAGAGAGAGGGAGAACAGCTATGAGCACAGTAACGACGCCAATAACACCCCCAATAACAAGCTTGATGACAACTGCTGTGATTACTAGAGAGAGAGAGAGAGAGAAAGAGAGAGAGGAACGGGGGGGAAGGAGTGACAAGCATACAGACAGACAGAGACAAAAAAGCATGTTATGTCAGTTTAGTTAGGTTAGGTTAGGTGTGGCTGAAAAACTTAAGCATACTGCCTAAGTTTTTTGTGTGGTGATGAGAGGAGCTCTTGTAATGGGTTCTGTAATGGACTGGAAGCGTTTTTGGTTATTAGAAGCTGCTGAAGGGAGCGGCTTTTGTGGGGGACGCTAACGTTAAGAAGACATGCAACACAAAGTAGGACAAGATGGTTCGATCACCGTCTGCTCCAACTTCCTCCTCGTACCTCCTTGATAACTTGCGTAAGAGATAGTTAGGATGAGATTTATTGAAAATTTAAAGCATTTTTAAGAGAGGCCAGAGAAATTGAAGATGGACTGATATATGGACATGTGCATTTTAATATATAAATGGCTAATATTCCCTTTCTTAGGGTCCTATGACCCTCTCAGTTGAATAAAATCGTCAGGTGTTAGTTGGAAGGCAGTATCAGAGCTGTCCTAGGGGCCTGAAAGTGTTATAACTCCCATCATTAGCCCTGTTATGGTCAGGATTACTTATATATTCTATTCCAGCAAGCACCAGACGATTTCCCAAGTAAGAGTGTGTTCTAGGTACCCGGGAGTGATGAACCCCTCAGTCACTTCCCTAATCCTTCATATCCACAGCCAGCCTAAGCCGACTTCCTTCACGTACCCTCCCAGTCTAGCGATCCATTTCGCTCTCTGTCTCCTCCTAACCAGTTCCCCTAATTCCAGTTACTTTCTTCATGTATCCCTCCATTAAAACCAGCAAACACTTGTCTATTCCTTCATCTCAGCTTCCTCTTGTCAGTCCAGGCAGATCTCCTCGTGTACTCTGTGCCCTCAACCCTCCCTCTCGTTCTCCGTCTCTTCTCCTTTTCCTAATTACGCTGCTCATTCAGTGTTACCTACGCTGGCGTTCGGGTGTCTGAAATGAGTCTTGTCTCTCGCTGAGGGAGATGGAAGGAAAGAGAGAAGAAAGGAAAGAAAGTAGGACAAAAGAAGGAAGAAGAGGAAAAGGGTGATGATGATGATGATGATGATGAGGAGGAGGAGGAGGAGGAGGAAGAGGAGGAGGAGGAGGAAAAAAAAAGAAGAAAGACAGACGGACAGAAGTAGACAAGTGAGAGAAGAAAGAATAAGAGAAGGAAGAGGAGAGAACAAAGAAAAAAATTGGGAAAAGTGGGAAGAGAGAAGAACAGGAAGAAAAAAAAAAGATGAGTTAGAGTTGATGGGGCTGAGAACTACGGCAAGAATAAGAATGTGAAGAAGACAGAAAGTAGTTAAGAAGAATGCAAAGAAAGTAAACGAGAAAAATCTAAAGGCCCGGGAAAAAAGTATAAAAGAAAAACACAGAGGAGAAAAATTAAGGAGAGAAAGAGAAATGAGGTACAACGACACTCTAAAAAAACAAACGAGATAGAGATAGAAAAAAACTAACACAAAAAAGGAGAAAAAATAACACGATGAGATGAATTAAAGAAAGAGAAAAATCAGGCACTGCCACAAGCTTTCAAAAAAGAAAAAAAAAAAACACGAGAAAAGAGATAACAGGGGTCAAAGTGAGTTAATTAAAAGTTAGTGAGTGAGTGAAAGAAGTCGTATGTTAATGACCTCTGGAACTCACACACAAACGTATTATTTACTCTTGTCGTGATACTGGAGAGGAGCGCCTGCATGTGGTGGCACTGATACATCCAGGTGACTCTGCAGCCTGGCCATACAAGCATACCTGATCTCGCTCCCTATCTCCCGAAAGAAGGATGGTAGGGTACAGGAAAAGGGCAAATTCAGCCAGCAGTCCACCGGGTTTACGTCCAAATGAACTAGCATTTACAACACTAACAACAACAACATCCATTCCTTCTGTAGTGCTAAGTCTTTCTTTATTTTTGCTGATGTTGTTGCCCCATGATATTCTGGAGGTGATATGGCACTTACAGGAAATATATATTGGTTATGGAGGTCGCTTATGTGGGAAAAAAAAAATAATAATCTCTGATCGAACCCTTATGATCTGCATCTGACTAACTTAACCCACTAGATCACGAAATATCCATTGACTGGTAAAGTAGCTGTCACCCAGAGTGGTAAATTGGTCATGGAATACAGGAGGGCGTTTGATTTGTCATTCACTGTGCGGAGTCCACTGATGGTAGCACTACAGTGAGTGAGTGGATGGTAAGCCTCCCATCTTCCACCCAGGAAAAAATATATCAACTGCAGGTGAAGGCTGTTCTTCTGAATGGATAAATTAAGCATCGTATTGTATCGTATTCTATCTTTTAATCAAATATTTATTGGCTCATCAGCGGTATAGTGTCCGAGGCTAGGTTACGTAGTCCAGACAGTGAAGAAGAGTGACCGGTCGCCATCCATGAATAGTATTGCGTGACCAATTAAACACAGGGTTTAATTATCTCTTAATGGCAATGAGAGGTAATCAAGTACTTATGCAACTGGGCTTAATTATCACTTTACCTTCAGTGCCAAATTTCATATTAAAGTCGTTTCAGTAATTACCTGAGTCATTACTCAATAATCGCGCCATTACAGCAATTACCACTGGCGAGGGCTGGCGCACCTGCGGACAGCGGGGTACAGTTACTCCCTTTGTAATAACATTCATTAGTGTCTACCGCAATTACCGTTTTGACAGTAACTCTGGTGAGCGCCACTAACCACCTTAATAGGACCCATTAGAGCCCCCATTACCTCCAGTGGCTCAGGTACTCAGGACGTCGGCATAACCTATCAACACCTGTAATTTTAGTCACGTCACTGCGATAACGAATTCATATATAAAATTTTAGCTTCATTAAGAAAATTTTATTCAGTTTAAGATTTTTTTTTTTTAACTGGATGTATTAGGTATAGCCATCAACCAGGAGGCTTCAGAAGGCATCCCATTGACTAGTAGTCGTCTAGTGATTGAGAGCGTAAAGCAGATAAACCAGACATCAAGCAAAAAGTCATGACCCAAAAGCTAGACAGAAAGCCAGAAAGCTTACCAGAAAGACAGAAAGCCAATCAGAAAGACAGAAAGCCAATCAGAAAGACAGAAAGCCAATCAGAAAGACAGAAAGCCAATCAGAAAGACAGAAAACCAACCGGAAAAGCAGAAACCCAACCAGGAACACAAAAAGCCAACCACAAAGCCATATATCTCTTCCCCCGAAGTTTAAATATTTCTCACTGCAATACGAAGAATCTTTTCTGCATCAAACAAGATCTTTTTTTTTTTTTGCTTAGGAGTTAGGATTGTATTTATGATAATAATGATGATGATGATGACGATGATGATGATGATGATGAGGAGGAGGAGGAGGACGACGACGACGACGACGACGACGAGAAGGAGGAGGGAGAGGAGTAGGAGGAAAAGAAGGAGGGGGAGGAGGAAGAGGAGGGTTCCTTCTAAACTTGATTTGTTTGAATCAGTCGAAAAGAATTCCCATCATAAACTTCTGGTTTTCGTCTACACACAACAGCTCCAAACAAAAAAAAAAGAAAAAAGAAAATCTGTAATGGAAAAATAGTTTGAAGTATACAGAGTTATTCGTCTGTAATTTAAAAGTTAATCACTATGGGAAAGGTGTTAGAGAGTCTCCTAAAACCACAAGTGTACGACCCTAGGACTTAATTCTTTTTTATCCTATCTCGGTCGTCTAATTTAATCTTAATAATATTATTATATTCAAGATAAACTGCTATACATATTTTATTCTAGTGCGCAAAATAAATTATTCGAAATGAGGTTGGACAGAGCCTCTAATCCCACGAAAATACGGCTTCTGTTATTGCAGTTTTGTCTGTTCGTATCCCTACCACATATTATCTTATTATTCTTTAATGTGCAAATAAAGTTACAAAAAATATGCACAAGAATGACTCGTTAGCCCAAGAGAAAATATTCCATTAGAAATTTATTTTCTATTATTTTTATTTTTATTTTATTTATTTTTACTTTTTATGTTTTTATTATTTTTTATTTTTTATTTACTTTTATTATTCATTATTGCATTAGAGCTTTATTCTTTTTACTCGCACAGAAATTCAGCACTAATACCTACAGTCTTTCTCTGACCCCACTGTGACTGAATTTCATCATAATTTTAGTACATAATGACAAGAATGGCCCAGACCGTCACTGCCACACGGAGAGTATACATGCGAACTCTTTTTCCACGGAATAAAAAGAAAATTGCGCCCAAATATTTCCTTATCGGTGCAGTGTCCCCTTCCGCGCCGATGGCAATTTAGATTACCAAGAGTGATATGGCTATTGTTAACATCTACGGCGGTCTTAATAGCTCTGCCTCGTATTCACTTGTTTTTCTCTATTCTTTTTTTGGCCTTCAAATACATTCGTGATTCTGAATGCTTTTGTCCGATGCAGTCTTTGTTTCATTAAATGTTTTACTAGAGCCAGACTCTTTATTCAGCTATTGTTACCATTACGGCGGTGTTAATAGCGCTGCCTTGTATTCCCTTGTTTTTCAATTTGTTTCTGGCCCTGAAAAACATACGTGATTCTGAATGCTTTGTCTCATGGCGTCTTTGGTTACTTAAAATCTTACTAGAGTCAGATTATTTTACTCAGCATAGGAGACCTTTAACAGCTCTGCCTTGTGTGCACTATTTTCCTTTTTTTCCCCTTTTCACTGCTGAGATAGTTACACTGAATGCCTAATCATTTTTAACTCTTTGACGTGTTACATTGCTGAACAGTGTGGCTTGTAAGGTCCCAGACGAGGGGCAAATCAGTTCCCTGCTATGACGACATATTAATCCTTTGGCCACGCACGAACTCTATTTTCTACTCCGTTAACTGTGAAATCGAAACATACCATTTATCCCTTTCCACCATGCTACCTAATATCTCGCCTGTTCACCCCCTCCCCATCTTCTGGTGTGTTCTCTTAACTAAAAATTACAAGTACAGAAGTCCTAGATAGATGTGGGACCATATGAGGCCACGTTAAAGTGAAGCACCGCATGGGAGACCTAGAGTGACGTCATCATAATCCCAGGTTTAACCTTACCCTTTCACCATTGTTTCACTCCTCTGGCCATGGAATGCAATATTTGATGCTAGCAACATTTCAACAGATGTACAGGATGAATCTCGCAAGTCCCCCAATTACAGTCTTCTACAGAAAGTTATAATATAAAATCAGTGAATCACCTGAACCTATTTCTTAAGTCTCAAGCTTTATCCACTTCTTGAGATCTTTCAGCGCCCATAACCATGGAGTAAAGTATTTGACGCCTTCCTTTTGCCATGCCAGGAAGCGAGGTAATGCGAAGACAAGGTGAGTCTCAGCACCAATTGATGGTAATGGTAAGCAGGAAGTTAAGGTAGAGATGGTGGCGGTGGTGTTGGTTGGGAAGGTGAATAATGTGTACCATGAGGCAGTTCTGAGCCATTCCCTCACTCTCTTCCTCGTGCATACTCCAAAAGGGTGGAAAGGGGAACTGTAAGAATGCAGTTCAATACCTTACCTGGATAGAGATCTTCCCTGCTAAAGGAAATCACTAATATTAGCCGGCATAAAGGATTCAGGTGTTGCAGTGCGGCTGACGTGATAAATCGCTCTTTCCTTTTGAAATAACTGTGGATATGCATGATGCCCAGTGATCAAGTGAGGCTAAGGACTGATGATGCGTGCAGTGATTCGAATACGGAACAGGATATGTATACGAACACAATCTGACATTTAGCAGAAATTGTGGTGTATCTGAATTAGGAAAATAGTAGAGGAAATAAGAAATACGATTAGCAAACCTATAAGATAAACGGGACATTTACACACGCCTGCTCTGAAGCTTGGAGATAAACAAATAACATACCTTGTTAGCCATCACGAACCGCCTCCTTCATCGTTTATGTGTTGTCAAGGGTCAAGAGGCGCCAACAGTCTGGCATAACATGACATTCACTTGACCCAAGCCATATCTGGAGGTAGAATATAGTAACAGACATAAAAAATATGTGAAGATGCTATGCAGTAAGAGCAAGGAAATATAAGACAGAAAATATATTTGCCTATTTGACCTGAGGGACATGGGAAAAAAAACTATAAGAAAGAAAAGAAAATACAAAAAAGGAAAAATATAGAATATTTTTTAATTGTATACAGTTTTTCCACTATCATATTCTTTTCCTTAATATATATATATATATATATATATATATATATATATATATATATATATATATATATATATATATATATATATATATATATATATATATAAGCACAAAGTGGCATTCAAAATAAACCTTGTTTTCCTCCCCTTGTATCCTGTCAAGAGTCTGCAGGCCCCAACAGTCACGCCACACGACTCAACACAATCTCGACTCCTCAGCACAAGCGTTAAGAATCTCCCAACGCCTTTCCATTCGACTGACACGACACGAGACGAGGCGAGACGAAACGTTGCCATGTCGCCCTGCCATCTTTCACGACACTCCTGACAAATATTGAGAAGCGTAAAACACCTTCTTGAGTTCGTATTCCCGTGAGTTTATTTCGTAGTCTCGTGGGTTTGGGAGGCTTCCTAGCACCTCTTCCACACTATCAGGCTATTTTATATGGCTTCTTGTATTTGTTTATGCAGTCTGAGTCGATAGTTAGAAAACACAAGTAAACCTGACATTATTAGTCTGGTTTATTTTGGGGGGATTTCACTGTTGATCGAGATTTCCAGCGTTTGATCCTACCCAACGACCATTGGTTAACATCTGGAAGGAAACTCCAGAGTGCTACACGCTTCCACAGAACTCTCTAAATAGGACCAACCACTCAGTCCCTCAATATAAGAGTGCATGACGTCAATTGCATGTTGTAAATAGACCAAAAGTGATAAGGAAATCAATGCTAGAAAGGCTCCATCTCATACACACGAATATAGTTCCATGGAATCAGCTTGATCTTCACCCATTCACTACGAAACGTGTGCCTCCAGCTGAATAAAATCGTCTTTTGGATCTACGAACACAAACAAAAAACAAAAGCGATAAATGGAACTTGCTTCTAACCTCTTCTCTACAAATGGTCTCTCGTTAGCCTAATGAAATCGCCTGGAGGTAACCCGAGATGAAATGTAAAATAGATCGCCGTATTATTATGATTTACGGCGACTGCTTCTAATGGATACTATTCACACCACCACCATGAGAGGTCTTGAAGCAGTATATAATCGTCTGACGGAAGCGAGAATAAAGCTAAAATCATGAACGTATGAAAAAGGCTAATAGAGATTTTTCCTGATACAAGTAATTCTATCCCCTTCAGATAAGAGACCTCCCTAATCTGAATTTAACTCACAAGAACAAAAATAAGGTCTGCATTATACAGAAGACGTGAACCAAGGCCAAAAATAGTCTGAATCCGATATTATCAGACAGGTGCATGACTTTTCCTCATACACCAAGAAAATACTTAACCCTGCCCTCCTCTGAGACATGTCGAGTTGCAGACGTGATCAAAGCACTGAGGTGACGCTCCATGCACTGCCCTGTCAGTGTCATGCACCAAGGGAAAATATTATAGCGTCCTATTTCTGACGAGGCTTGGATTTCTAAAGTTGAATTAGGTGTAAAATCTGTGTATCAGTGCAGAATATTTTGCTGCTCAAGAATATAAGAAAACAAAATAACTACAAAAGGTGAGTTGGTTAATAGCAAGCAGCTTGTGTCAATGATATAATTAGACTGTGGGATAATTGATAGATAGATGGATATAGATAGATACATACATACAAATATAGATAGATACAAATATAGGTAGATAGATAGATAAATACAAATATAGATAGGTAGATTGATAGATATAGAGATAGATGGATGGACTGACAGATACAAATATAGATAGATAGATGACAGATAGATAGATAGACTTATTTATTTATTGTGTGGGGGAATGGGGGGTATGAGGGTGTACAAAAAAAAAGAAAAGAAAAAGAGATTAGATGCAGTGGCTCAGTTGGTGGCCAATACTAGACTGCTCCTGTCGAGGGAATGACTACACACCTAGTAATATTAGAATAACAAAAAAGACATATATCCTTTTCTAAACCCTTCAAAAAAACTCTGGTCGAAGAGACATGCATCCTCTCCTTAACCCCTCCAAAAACTCTAGTACAGACCAATATCCTCTCTGGCCGAACAGACATAGATCCTCTCCTAAACCCTCAAAAAACTCTGGCCGTATCTGGCAGAACAAAAAAGCAAAGAGCACCATGAATCATAGAGAAATTGGCATGAAAACTTTATAGGAAAGGGAGAAATGAGAATGTATATATATCTGTACTGAGGCATAAACAATAGAACAATAGCGATAGGGAAGGGATTAAAAGTGAGAGAGAGAGAGAGAGAGAGAGAGAGAGAGAGAGAGAGAGAGAGAGAGAGAGAAAAAAAGGGAGGTGAGGGGGAGACTAGGTAGGCAGGTAGCTAGAAAAGTGCCAACGAAAGTGTGGAGGTTAGGGGGGTTGGGGTAAAGATGGAATGGGGAGAGGAAGTAGGGGTACACGGTGGATGGAAGATGGATGGGGGAAACGATGGGAGGAGTGGTAGGGGAATGGAAGGGGAATAGGATAGGAGGGGATACGGAAAAGAGGAAGGAGGGGGAAAGAATGGAAAGGGGAAGGGCAGGGGTGAGGGTGGGGAAGAAGGATAGCACAGAGGGACGGGTGGAGGCTAGGGTGGGGGAAATGGATAGCACGGGTTGGGGATATAGCTGGGGATAGGAGGGGAATCGACCTGAAACTGGGCCACACAGAGCTACTGGCTGTGGTTGGGTGTAGGGCGGTGAAAATAAAGCAGTTACGGCTCTGTTATTGTCCAGGTGAGCCCTCATTACTCCCACACCTCACACTCTCCCACCTATTCCTCTTCCTTCTTCCTCTTGCCTCCTCTTACTGATTGTCTTCTTCCTACGTGACCCATCCTTCCTTTTTGGCCACCATTTCTTTTTTTTTTCCTCCTATTTCTCTTATTTTCCATGAAAGGCCTCGTTACACCAACACCTATCATCTCTTACCTCTGTCTTTTTTCCTCCTTCCTCTTCGTATCGCTGTCAGTGCTTCTACATCTTCTTCTTATTCGTCTTCTTTTTTCTTTCCCCTTTCTCCTCTCTCTCTTTACCGTCCTATCCCTCTCCCCTTCTGCCTTCCTTATCCCTCCTGTCCGAAGCCACCCCATCTCTATTTCTCTCCCTTATTCCGCTTTTCACATCTTTCTCCAATCTCCTGTTTTTGCTTTCCTCCGGCTACTCCCTCCATCTTTTTTTTTTTTTTTTTTCATTCCCTTCCTTTCTGTCCATCTTTTTCCCCTTCACCTACTCTCTTGTCTTCCCCTACCTTCCTATGTCTCTTTCTCCCCTCATCTCATCCATCTTTCCCTCTTTCCCTCAGCTTCCCTCCCCCTCCTCCCCTCATCCCTTTCCCTCCTTTCCTCAACCCTTTTCCCCTTTTCCCCCCTCCGTCCCACGCACCTCCTCTCTTTCTCCACCACCTCCCCCTCTCTTCCTCCCTCCTCCCCTTATCCCTGCCTACCTCATCGCTGTCTTTCCACCCTATATCCCTTCTTCTCCTCTCCCTCGCTCCCCTCACCTCGCCCCTCGTCTCCAAATCAATCCCCTCGCCTACTCATTTACATTCCAGCCTCTGATATAATACACCCCACAAATAAAACAGGGAAATCTGCCAACTCGTCTACAACAATACCAGTTCTCTCTCTCTCTCTCTCTCTCTCTCTCTCTCTCTCTCTCTCTCTCTCTCACTCTCTCTCTCTCTCTCACACACACACACACACACACACACACACACACACACACACACACACACACACACACACACACACACACACACACACACACACACACACAAGAGAAAGAGTGAGTTATATATCATTGATAATTTTGACAGAGGAGGGGCAAGACTTTTTTTTTTTCAAGATGAATATTGGAAATCGAAAGAACTGTGAGGGAGAGGATATATATTTTTTTTTAATATTATCGACAGGACCTCAACAGGGAACGTACAGTACATGTGTGACCTCGTGAAAAGATTTAACATTAGACATTCCCCTTGGCTTCGAGAGAGGGAGAGAGAGACAGACAGACAGGTAGATAGACAGACAGACACAGAGAAAGACTTGGAGGATAGATGAATCAGATAAATTGACATTAATCTGGCAGCTGATATACCATGCTTTTCATCATGACGGCGGCAAATTCGGTTCTTTATTATCAATCACCCTCACATCACAGATTCAGGTTTCAGGCTAATTGCATCTAATCTGCATATTAATTGAGATTTGTTGACTGCTGAAGTGAGAATACCCTGATTCCCGAGCCAATGAATTATAAATATTTCGCTACATATTGCACCGTCGAAAGGATGTGCTAGAGAGGGTCGCCTTCACGTGGTGGCACCGATATAGCTGGTGCCTGGTTTCTTAAGTGTCCCTCAGCTCCCTCCCAATAGCCTAAAGGAGAATGTGGAACAGCAGAGGACAATTTTATCTTGCAGTCAACCGGGTTTATTTCTAGAGGAGTCTGAGGAAGCAACAACAAAAATAAACTGTTAGTGAGAGAGAGAGAGAGAGACAGACAGACAGAGACAGAGACAGACAGACAGACAGACAGACAGACAGACAGAGACAGACAGACACAGACAGAGACAGAGACAGAGACAGACAGACAGACAGACAGACAGAGTAGGAATTTTATAATAAGTATCCTTCGATATCTCTACATACAGTGCAACTCAGTACCAGCTCCGCACTGTCAAACTGCATACAGTCAGATATTCCTGAAGTTTTTGAGTAATTTGACCTGCTTTCTTCAGTGTTCCTGGAATTGTTAAAAACTGAGCTATCGAACACATTTCCAGACTTTTTTCCTCCTTTTGACGGAATGAACAATAAATTCTGGGCTAATATAGTTTATGTTTGTCAGGCTTTCATGACATCACTTCCTTTTGTTCTCATCTGAAGGAACACCACTAATTCCTTTCAGTTTAAGTGATGGCCATCTGTAGCCAGACTGAAGGCTGGTTTGATTAGTAACCAAGAAGATTCGTTCCTGCCTCGTAACTAAGGCTCCTCTATTTTTATTTCCTCCGAGAGCTTGGCCTCATCAGACTGAAGGTGTCATTTTAAAGGTTGACAAGCATCTCATGATCTTTCTCAATCACTGACTGACTACTTAACTATGAGACTGAGTTGTATGCACTGTGAGTAAAGGGACCAACTGCGGTGAACTAGTATTCTCATGCAGCTTTGATGCGATTTTTATCAAACTTGGTGATATGGTTGAGGATCAGCCAGGGCGTTTGACCAATTTGTTAAAAATGATCGGTCAGAGGTCAAGGTCACATGGTAGGGTCAACTTAAGAATTCTTTTAATCACACTTAGGCCAGACTTAGTGGAATGGTTCAGAGTAAGACAAGACTGAATGAAATCGATTTTGAGAAGAACCAGTGAAGGGTCAAGATCAAAGGGTGACGTTATGTTTCTACCTGTGTGTGTTGTAGTGAACTAGTACTTTCTTGATGTTTTTCAGCATCTGATGTGCTTGCCTACACTAGTTTAATATAGATCTGATACCTTGCCATAGATTTTTAAAGCTTAGACTGGGTTACATATGACCTTCAGTAACTCCTCCACTTCCAGGCATCTCTCTCATGTTGAATGAAAGCTTTTGGAGAGTGAAAGAAAGAAAAAAATGACATCTTAGTGGAGGGGCTAGGTAAGGGGAGATAGGCTTCATTACGGGTGTCAAGATACTCCTGTTACTGGTGAGAGGTCGGTGTGGAGAGAGTGTACGTGTGTGAGAGGAAGAGGGTGTGAGTGAGCATGTGTGTGTGAGTGTTAGGAGTGTGAATGAGACTGTAAGGAGAGAGAGAGAGAGAGAGAGAGAGAGAGAGAGAGAGAGAGAGACACTTTTATTCAAACTAGTTGCTTAATTTTCCTGCTACTCCTATATAAGTTCTAAAATTAAGCACAAAAAAGCCAAAAATTCCTCCCGACAATCTTTTCCGAGCTTAATTCATCTTCTGTCATTACGCAGGGAGAGACGACACATTCCTCTGGGCCGGTGTATATATGATGATGAAACAGAGGCACGTGGAATATTTAATTAACCTTGTTGTCCTCTGCTGGGCATGGTTTGGTCGCCAGATGTATATATAATGCCAAAGGGGATGTCGGGGTTGGGTGGAGAGAGAGGGGGGACGGGGAATAGGGAGTAAATGAGTAAGTGAATGTGGGGGTTGGGTGGAGAGAGAGAGAGAGAGAGAGAGAGAGAGAGAGAAGAGAATGGGGAAAAGTGGGGGTAAATGAGTAAGTAAATGTGAGTGAGTGAGTGAGAGAGTGAAGATGTTTAAGTGTCCAATATGTGAGGAGTGATGGTGTGGTGAAGGAAGAGGGAGAGTAAGAGGGAGGATGTGTGAAGGAGTGTATGTAAGCAGATAAAAAAGTATGTGAAAATGACTGAGTGTTTTGAGCATGTGTGTTAGTGAGGGTGTGAGAGAGAGTGAGGGTGTGAGAGTGAGTATCAGTTTGAGGGGGGGAGTATTTGCGAGTACGTGTGAATGAGACAGCATGAAAAAAATAATAAGTAAGGGTGTGAGTATAACTGAAGGAATGAGTAAGTGTGACTGTGAGTGAGTGAAACTGTGTGTGCAAGTAAGTGTGAGTGGGGCCGGCTGGAAATGTTTCAGGATTCCGCTACTGGCAGACAAGGGTGAATAAGTAAGCGAGTGAGGAATAAGAATGTAGGAGAGTGAGTGAGTGAATGACTGTGAGTGAATTAGTAAGTGACTGACTGGCTAAGTAAGTGAAATATCTAGTCCTATAAATCCCCTTCGAGGTGTAGGGACCCGGGGCTAGGCTACCTTAGTCCAGAACATTCAAGGGTAGATGATCAGACAACATCCCTTGGTGGTGTAACACGATCGAGAACCTTCAGTCTCCCCCACGAGATCCAACGTAAACAAAACTGTCACTCCGGTTGGCATGTTCTGATCGCTATATCACCAGGCGACTAATAAAATCACCATCTCTGATATTCCTAAAAGGAGAGAAAATGATGAACAACGTGCAGCAGCTGGAAAGAAGTGGAAAAGAGCAGTGAATGTGATTGTATTATTCTAGCCGGGGACTTGGCCTTAACTTTGCTGAAGGAGGAAGTTAGGGATGTCTGGAAGTGCGCTCCTACTGATGTTGTTTCTTTTGTCACAATTTTCTTTACACTGACCTTGAAAACACAGGACCTTCGTGTAAAAAAGAAAGAAAAAATAATAGTGAGCAAGCCTAGTACCATACCACTTCGTTTTTACGGCATGTTGATGGGCATAGTTAAGATAAAGATAAAACTAACATGATGTCTTTATTTGGTTAAGCCTTTTTTCAACGGCAGGTTTTATGTTTTGAGACTTACTCGATCCGGTGTTCACTTTTTCTGTCTTTATCCTTTTCATGTATCCGTTAGCAAGGCAAGTTAGATTAACCTAGGTTAGGAAAGTTATTGGATCATGTTAAATGAAGTTAGCCTTGATTACATAAGTTAACTTGTAATCCATTTACTGTTACTTTATTTAGATGGCAGAATGAAGGTTATTACGTAAGAAACTCAGAAAGGAATGGTTAAAAAAACATCCGGGGGTGCAACACATAATGCCATGATCTTTACTGGAGATCATAGACTCATGTACCATGGGCTAAAAAGCATAAATTTATTGCCAATTTCGTTATGTAACAGTATATCACCATCATCATCATCATCATCATCATACCGCCTCTTTTTTCCATAAACAGGCGGGTGAAGTGGAGATCAAAAAGCTTAAAAAAATACGATAGTGGGTGAACTACTGAACAGCATGCCCAATCAAGCAGACCACGTACTAAATCACTCCTCATTTAAATAATCGAAATTCTGATCTTGCCACACACATGAACTTCATTTCAGATTTTTTACATATGACCCTTCTCACTGACACTAGAACTCATGTATGCAGCGTATAGTCATTAAAGGCGATTATTTCTAAACCTGTCACCGTCTGGGTTTCCTCTCAGTTGCATAAAATTACCTGGTCGGAGCAAAAAGACGCAGCTAATGATTACATCCTAAGAAAATCCAATTACATCTTCCGCAGTGACTCCCAACAGAGAAATCCTCCTCCCTTAATATTAGTTTACCCCGGGGGAAAACTACATTATTTCCACATTACGCGTGTTAATAGTGGAGGCTGGGGTGGGCTGGGAGGATCTGAAGGGAATTAACGGAAATACAAGCAGGGTGGAAACAAGGGAAAATAAGTCGTTTTTTCGTTCTATCCTCTCTCTCTCTCTCTCTCTCTCTCTCTCTCTCTCTCTCTCTCTCTCTCTCTCTCTCTCTCTCTCTCTCTCTTATTATTTATTTATTTATTTATCTTCTTGGCTGACTAACTCAACGTAAAAATTTCTAACACGATATACTTACTGGATTACACAACGTCTTTCTCCTTTCCATTACTTAAACTCCCCATCTCTCACCACATATCGTCTCCTCACTCTCTCAGCCTTATCTCCATTTCACTGTGTCCGATTCTTGCGTGTCGTATTCTAGAGAAAAATTGGGAATTGAGAAAAGCTGAATATCTGTCTTAAAAACCCTCGTATGAATTTAAAAGTCTTCTGTTCCATCAAGTCACCCTACTCACCTTACCTCACCTCCATTTCACGCCACTTTCACTGTCTCTCCCTTTGCCCTCCCTTACAACCACACCCTGCCATCCACCCATCGTCCCCTGCCATGCTGCCCCACTTCACCTTCACCCCTCCTGCCCTACCTTGCCCTGGTTTACCCTGGCATGACCTCCATACATCTTGTTTTGCCCTACCCTGCCCTGCCTTCCTTGAAACCTACTCTGCTCTGCTCTGTCCTGCCTTACCTTGCCCTGCCTTACCCTACCCTCCTTAAAACCTACCCTGATGTATGTTACCCTGCTCTCCCTAAAACCTACACTGCTCTCCCTAACATGTCCTTCCCTTCCTTGCCCTGTCTCCCCTAAGCCAGCTTTGCCCTATGCTTCCCTGTCTTCACCTAAACCTACCTTGTCATCCCTGAAGCCAACCTTGTCATGTCCTGCCTGAATCCTACCACAGTGAGGCGAGGCGCTCACTTGGTATGCCGTGGGTGAGGCGAGGAGAGAGCTTGGTGAGGACGGTGGGCAGTGGGCACGTAATCTAGCCGCCCCAGCTCAGCCCATCCTTGCCCCGGGAAGCAATACGTCCGCAGCAATGGAGATCCAGACAGAAAAAATGTGCCAGGAAGGAGAGGACTCGGGAATTGGCGATGCAGCCATGTTACAAATGAACTTGGACGGAGATTCACCAACAAAATAATGTAATCACCTGGAGGTAACAATGCTTAAAAATGGATCCTAAATATACAGGCTGAATGGGTTAACCTACCGACAGTCAGTGTACCTTTAACTAATTAGTTACTCACTAACTCCTTCTCCTAAGCAGAATAAAATCGTTCAGTGTAGCAATAATAAAATGGACAGTCAGTGTATTCTGAAACTGTTCAGCCACCTTCGAAAAAATCTCTACCAAGCTGAACAAAATCGTCCGTAAGCAACAATAACAAAGCCAACAGCCAGTGTAAAAGCATCTTAATTTCCTTAGTTACAGGCAGGCGTCAAGTATGGAGCTGATATCTTTAAATTCAGAGTCTTTTTCTGTAATTTGGCAAATGCTTGAATTTCATGATGTGTCCTATAATGTGATCTATCCAATCGAATCCAGCCAGACACAGACTAGCCACAATTCTCGAAACGTAAGGCCAAAACGTAAACACGAAACTAGGGGAACTGTACCGTTAAACTAATCAGCCACCCTAGCCCCCTGTTGTGGTGGTCTGCGTCTCGGGTTAGCAGTGTGTGAGGCTTCCTTGTGATTAATGGCTCCTGGGAAAAAAGAAAAAAAAAACGACTAAGGCAAGGCAGACTTCATTAACGCTGGGTACTTTTTAGACCCTTAAGGACTGAAAAGTAAGGAGGAAAATAGGACCTGTTACGAACTTCATTTTAATTTAAGGGAAAAATTAAAGGCATATCGTTCTTAGGGAAAAATGAAGGCGGGAGGGGAAGGGTCAAGGGATGTTTCATTAACCCTAGGTAAGTTTGAGAACACTTCATAAAGGAAAAAAAGGACTTGCTACTAACTTCCAGGAAAGCTTCGTTAACGCTGAATGTTTTTGAGACCTGTTAGGTGTGAAAAGTGCAGAGGAACAAAAGGCCCTGCTAATATCTTAAGCAGGTTTCATCAACGCTGGGTACTTCTGAGATCTTTTAGGTATAAAAATAATGAAAAGAAAGACGTGCCACTAACTTCATTGTTATAAGCGAGAAAACAGTTGCGCTCAATAGAATAATGCACTTACACTTTCTTCTACCTCAGCCTGAACCAGATTTCCGTCCTTTTGCATGTAATTTCACGTAGCTCTGTGACAGAAAAAAAAAAAAAAAAAGATACTACGGCATTATATCCTTCTTGGTAACTTGCATCATATTTTGGTGTTAATCAATTGTTTGCGACTCAGCATTAAAGACGGAAAGACGGCAATTTTAGGCCAAGTTAGAGTAACAAGAGTACATCATTTTATTCCAGTATTAATATATATGTTCAACGCCTTCACTGCGAGGACGTCTTTTATAATATGGTTTTGTTAGCTTTAAGTGATTAGATTCAGGTTTTGAGAGGCTTTTCGAGCTGAAAGAGTTAGTTATAGCTTATATCAAACCCCATCACAATAACAGAACTTCATAAAACTCTATGAAATCGTTTGCTGTTGTCCAGAATAAAGTAAAAAGGACGTAATCGGACTGAAAGTGTTGGACATACCTATGCTTGGACAGTGATGCAGTGAAATTGTACAAAAGCTGGATGCCTTTTATTTTTTATCACATACGCAGAAGCTGCAGTACTCTCTCTCTCTCTCTCTCTCTCTCTCTCTCTCTCTCTCTCACTGTCCATGTCATCCACCCTCCTAAATACGACGGCACGTGACGAATCGCACCAGAGACATAGAAGACGACCCCACGACACTTTTCCCTAACATATTAGAGGTGGAGTAATGGTGGATGTGACACTTAAGGCGGCATCACAGGGCTCTGAGGCTTTGTGGGTGTGCTGATATTAATACGAGGTGGCGAATGGGACTGGAGTGTCGTGGGGCAGGCGCCTGTGGTCAAGTCTAGTGTCGTGCATCAAAGACAGTCATGATTGCCTCCCTCTTGACCGAATCTGAAGGATGGGAGGGGAGGGATGGGGAGAGGAAGGGAGGGGAAGAGATGGAGAGAGAGGGAGGGAGGGGAAGAAATGGAGAGAGAGGAAGGGAGGGGAAGAAATGGAGAGAGAGGAAGGGAGGGAAATTAAGGGGAAAGGAGAAGGGGAAGAGGAATGGAGGAGAGACGAGAAGAGGGGAGGAAAGAAAGAGGAGGGTAGAGGTAAAGGATGGGAAGCAGAGAGGAGAGGAGAAGGGAGTGGGAAGTTAGAGGTGGTGAGGGACAAGGAAGGAAAGGGACGGAGAGGAAAGAGGAGAGAAGCGAGAACAAGGGGAGGGAAAGGAAAGGGAGGGTGGAGCGGAAAGGGAGAGGAGGGAATAGGGATGGAAATGGGAAAGGAGAAAAGAAAGGAGAGGCAGGGTTAGGGGAAAGGGAGTGGAAGGGAAAAAGAGAGGAGAGGAAAAGAGAGAGGGAGGGTGAGTCAGAAGAATGGAATCTAAACTATAAGAGTTGGTAAAGGAGGTGGCAGGGAAGGGAAGGGAAGAGGTAGGGAATGGAAGGGAAAGGGGGAAGAAAAAGTGAGAGGAAGGACTGAGGAGACAGAGAGAGGAAAGAATAGGAAAGAGAAAGGAAAAGGGGGGAATAGAAATGTCGGACGGGTCTGGAGTGAAGTCTGGGGTCACCTTTAGTCAAGCCTAGTGTCATGCATCTGAGTAACTGCTACCACCTCCTGACCGATTGAGAATGTGGGAGGTGGTGAGAGGAGAAGGATGAGTGATAGAGTGGAGGAAATGAAGGAAGGAGGATGGAGGGAAAGAGAGTGGAGGTGGAGGAAGAGATGATCCAGGGGAATGAGTCGAGAAGAATTGGAAGGGAAGGGAAAGCAGAGTAAATGGAGGGAAGAGAGAGACGAAAAGGAGAGAGAAAGGCCAGGGGAATGAGTGCCAGAGTATGGTATGGGTGTCTTTTGTCAAGCAAGGAGGGACTATTCTCGCGTCTCGCATCAAAGCCTGTCATTACTGCCCGCATTTAACCGAATGTGAGGAGTGAGGGAGGAGGAAGGGTTGGAGGAAAGGGGAGAGAAGGGAGGGATTAAGGAGGAAAGATGAAGAGGTAGTAGGAAAGGTAGGGAAGGAGAGATGGAGGGAAGTAAGTGTGAGGGATGGAGGGGAAAAGGGAGCATGGAAGAGAAGAAGGAAGAAAAAGGAAAGGATAAAAGAAATTGAAGAGAAGGGAGAGATGAAGAGGAGGAGGGGGGGATAGAGGAAAGAATAGGAGGGGGGAATGGAGGAAAGAAGAGGGCAGGAAGAGATGAAGGAGGGACTAGGAAGATTTAGAGAAAAGGGGGAAAGAGGGGAGATGAAGGAGGAGTTAGTGGACTTTAGGGGCAGGGTAATTTTAGCCTTCAGTCCACTGGATTTACAAGCAGACGAACCTGGTGGCACAGAATGAGGAGGAGGGGATATTTCAGCCTGCATTCCACCGGGTTCACGTCTAGATGAACCATAGCCACATCAACATCACCACTTATACATGTACATTTACTTCAGCAACACATGAGCCTGAGTATTACCAGGAACCGTGCAATGTGAGTGGAGAGTTTTATGACAGAGCAAATATGGCCCACAATGCAGTCAAGTAGGCCAGTTATTAGTGTTCAGAGGTTAAGTAAGTGAGGCATTAGATTTCAAAGCCTACGTGAACGAGCAACTGAGTGGCTTTGTGGGAAGTGAAGAGGCTGTTTGGATCCGATGACTAAATTTAGAGTCTGGTGGTTGGTGTGATGTGTGAAAGGGTTTATTGTTTGTACTACCTTTGTATTAACAGGATTAATTTCTGTATATGCATCTCCGTCTTATATCTCTATATTTATGTAGATTTCTACATCTATTGCTAGATTTGTGTACGCGTTAACTTTCAGATCTACGAGTATTTCTTTATCTGTACCTGTATTTTCATCTGTATTTATACCTATAGCAAACCATGCATCTTTCTCTGTATTTGTATCTCTGTATGGCTACCACTAAAAGATCTTATTCATCTGAAGAAAATTCTTTTGTTTGACATCATTCATTCTAAGTGGATTTTTCCTTAGACGAGCGAAACAGATCGATGGTATAAAAAATAAAATGCGAAAAATGTCACCACACAGAATGATTTAAGGGAATCATCAGTAACCTTTTCGCCTCTGATAAGGTAAATAAAATCTGGGTTTCCATTTATATAGTATCTCGTCTAGTTGTTATCTTCAGTTTGTCGTTTTCTGTGTTTATGTCCTCCAGTATGATTAACTTCAGTGTGCCTAACCTTCTCGAGAGGAACGAATGTTGAAATCTGCTTCGTTTTGTTCAACTTTCTTTAGAAGGGACAAAGTTAGCAGGCTGACAAGTTTGGATTCTTTGATTTCATACATTAATAAAAATACAGATACAGAATAAAACACACACACACACACACACACACACACACACACACACACACACACACACACACACACACACACCAGAACACAGCACAAATGTCTACGACCTATTCAGCTTCCCAGGTCGTCGGTTTCAGGAGGAGTTTGGAGTGGCTGACTTTTCGTGATCAAATACCAGGATATCAGCGCTCTTAGCCCACCACAAAGGCACTATATAAAGACAGGATTCCACGAACCTGTTGCTGTTCCTGAAGCGACATGTTTGGCATTTTCTTTGCAAATGTACAGTTCCCGCAAAAACTCCGTTTACTCTGGCTCGAAGCTGGGTCAGAATTTAACAGCTTGATTCTCTTGACGTATTTTATTGTCCTGAATGTGCAACTTCCAGGCTTTTTTTTATTTTTTTTCAGCTTAGAGGAGGCGCTTCTATCAAAAGGGTTAATGACGGTCATATTTAACAGCTCCAGCTTAATAATGATGGTGAAGAGAAACTGTTATGATACTGAGATACAACAGAAAATAGGTCATTGGTACTTGCTTAGCTGACCAGGACCAAGATTCACCCAGAAGCTTAATGACAGTGGCCTCTCGTAACTACGTTTTCTTTCAAAAGGAAGAACAAGACACATGGGAAGCTTGTGCGGCCAAAAAAAAAAAAAAGAAAAAAAAGAAAAGTAAAGCTTAGCCAGGAAATTGATCGAATGTATGTAAGTAAATCTGTTTCCAAAGATGAAGCCTGGTGAAAGGATAGACATCTCGCTTTATCGCATCAGAATTCGAGACAAGTAGAGGAACTGGAAAAAACGCACAGTAATGGGTACAACTAATCTTTTTTTACTCCTACGGTTTCCAAGAGGGTCCGAGGAGCCGAAGAGCTACAATAGTCCATCCACTTAAAGCCTCAGAAGACCACCTTATATCCATCACAACGTTTCCATTACAGACAGACTATCGGCTATCTCTTAACCCATATTATAGATTATCACATGCTCCACTCCGATTCAAGACGTCTATCAGCCATGCAACTTAAGATAAATAACAAGCAAATACGGAATAAGGTGTAGTCATCAAAAATCGCTCTGTCTCACTCTTGCCTCTAAATGCCTGAGTCGGCCGTGGGTGATAAATCAGTGTGGTTAGTTTGACCGTGGCCTCGCTGCCTAACTTGTGACCAGCCGCAGGGACCACCGGTGAGAGAGAGAGAGAGAGAGAGAGAGAGAGAGAGAGAGAGAGAGAGAGAGATAGAGAGAGAGAGAGCATGTGTATATGTGTGTGTATACCTATGTGTGCAAAAAATTAGTGTATCTGTGTGTGTGTGTGTGTGTGTGTGTGTGTGTGTGAGAGAGAGAGAGAGAGAGAGAGAGAGAGAGAGAGAGAGAGAGAGAGAGAGTGTATATGTGTGTATACATATGTGTGCAAAAAATCAGCATGTCTGTGAGTGAGTGAGTGAGTGAATGTGTGTGTGTGTGTGTGTGTGTGTGTGTGTGTGTGTGTGTGTGTGTGTGTGTGTGTGAGAGAGAGAGAGAGAGAGAGAGAGAGAGAGAGAGAGCATATCTGTGAGTGAGTGAGTTGGTGAATGTATGTGTGTGTATGTGTGTGTGAGAGAAAAGAGAGAGAAAGTGAGAGAAATCAGTGCTGCTAGACAGACGATGGCCACGCTGCCTAACTTCGTACCCTCCGCAGGGACCCTTAGGTGAGAGGAGGGGATATACGGACACACCTTGAGAAGCGTGTGTGTGTGTGTGTGTGTGTGTGTGTGTGTGTGTGTGCGTGTGTGTTGCAGGGGGGGCCAGGATAAACTTGTGGCGACTGAAAACAGGAGTAAAAGTTTTTCGCGTACGTGAGGCTCGTCCATAAGTAGGAGGGGGAGCGCCGCCCCCCCTCTTGGCTGGCCCCCCCCACCCTCCTTATCCCCTACCCTCTCCCCCTAGCTACCCCTTACCCTCCCTCCCTATCCCCAGCCTCTCCCTCCCTGCCTTCCCCTCCCTTCCTCTTCCACCTCCCTAACTCTTGCCCCCTTCCCTTCCTCCCGTTCCCCCCTTCCTCTCCTCCTCTCACACCCTGGTTTGCCTCATTTAACATGGGAAGAGTCACCCCTTGTTCTTTACCTCTGCCATCTAGCGACTTATTCTTGCATTTCACTCTACCTGCCTCCAGACGATTTTATTCAGCAAGTTAATGTTCAGGAGTATGGACCTTAATTTTATATAACCCATATGTAGAATTTATTAATCCTTTACTACGATGACATTTTTTTCCATGTTATTTTCGCTGCTATCTGACGACTTCATTCAGGTAGAAAACTACTTACCTATTATAGACTACATTAACCGACGAGTGATTTATCCATTCAGGTCCGCTTGTGTCTGGTCTGAATGCAACAAGAATAAATTAATAAGGATGTCTTCGTCTAATGTCCCCCGAGGATATGCTAGGAAACTAGGAAATACAGGTACTACATACATACATACATACATACATACTTATATACATACATACTGAACATATATAATTGTAGAAGAAGGACTGCTTCGATATGTCTCACAACTACACAAGCCAATAACTTTTTCAGCCTATAGACGTCAATCATAAATTCTTTTTACTCCTCGATAATTTTATTCAGTTTACTAGTACGCCGTAGCTGTAAAGGCAATGTCTGGACCCTTTAGATAGAAAAATTCTCCTAAGGATTATAAAATTATTAGGAGGAAGTAAGAATGACCTGGTAGCTCCTTACACCGCAGCTGTACTCCTCCTCCCTTCCCTCTCTCACACGTGTTGCCTCTCATATTGCCCTGGTGGGGAGTCAAGTAAGCCCCTGGCCCTTAATTAGCCTCCACACTTACACAGATTCAGACCAGGCTTCTTCACTCCTCCCTCTACCACATTTGTTTGCATTCCCTCTTGCTCCTCTCCTTCTCCTTGCTCCCTCTTCCCCCTTCTTCTCTTCCTATATCTTCTTCATTCTTCCTTTGTCTTTTTCCCCTTGTTCCCTCTTCTTCCCGCTTCCACCTTCTTCCCTCCTTCATCATCTTCTTATCTCTCTTATATTTCTTCTCTACAATTACACACATTTCAGATCAGATATCTTCTTTCCCCTTCCCTGTACCTTATATCTGATTTCGTGCCACTCTATCTCGTCTTATTCACTGCTTCTCTTCTTCTTCTTTTCTTTTGCTCTTCTTTTTCTTATTATTCTTATTCTTTTCTCCACACGTACACAGATTCAGACACGGATTCTTCTCTCCACCCTCTACTACTCTACCGTTTTCCTTCCCCCCTCTTTCTCTTCTTCCCTCATCCCTCTTCTTCGTCTTCTTATTCTTGCTCTTCTTCTCCACTGATATACCGATTCAGATGAGGCTTCTGGCCCATTTCCTGTCGCACACTTCTGATTCTGCCCCTCCCCCATTTTTCCTTTGACTTTTCTTCATATCTCTTTACCACCTTCTCCCATGCTCACATTATTTCCTCCTTTTCTTCTTCCCTTTTCCTCTTTTACTGTCGTCTCCAGCACTGTTGTTTTTTTCTTATTCCTCTCTCTCACAAACCGTTGTCCACTGGGTGAAGCCAGGTGTTTATTTTGATTTCTCCCCAACATTCCATTGTTATTTTCTTTTTTCCGTTTTCCCCCAGTGAATCAGTTTATGGTGTACTTCCACAATACATGGTAAGCTAGATCATACCATAGCAAGTAGATTTTCTTTACATTTTACACAGTTCATGGTAAGTTAGGTAGTACCATAGGAAGCAGATTTTCTACTCTTTTTACACTGGTAAAAGAATTCATGTAGGTTGGCTTGTGCTATAGCAGGTGGATTTTCTATTCTTTTTATACTGTTAATGGAAGATAGTATATAAAAAGTAAGTGAATCTCCCTAGAAATTCAATATTTCATTTATAGAGTAAATTGTCCATTTTTAACAACATCCCCTTAACAGTTGTATATTATTTTTATTTTCAGTTGTTCACTGAGAGAAGCTAGGTTTTTATTTTGATTTTTTCTCCAACATTCCATTGTTATTTTTTTGTTTTTCCTTTTTCTCCAGTGAATCAGTGTATGGTGTATTTCCACAGTTCATGGTAAGCTAGATCATACCATAGCAAGTAGATTCCCTTTTCATTTTACACAGTTCATGGTAAGGTAGGTTGCACCATAGCAAGCAGATTTTCTGTTCTTTTTACACTGGTAAAAGAATTCATGTAGGTTGGATTGTGCCATAGCAGGTAGATTTTCTATTCTTTTATACTGGTAAAGGAAGATAATATATAAAAAGTAAGTGAATCTCCCTAGAAATTCAATATCTCATATATAGAGTAAATTGACCATTTGTAACAACATCCATTAACCAGTTGTATATTATTTTTTATTTGTGTGGGATTGTGGAAATATTGCTGCAAAATGCCATCTAACCTGAAGGTCTGCCAGGAGTGTACTGGTCGCTTTGCGGCTCAGTATTTTTCGAATTACTTTTCGACGCCTGTGTGCAAACTATGCATCTTGAGAAAAGATCTAGAAAATGGTTTAGCTGAATCGCAGAGAAATTACAGGGAACTCAAGGCAGAGTTTGAGACACTGAAAGAGTTTGTAGTGGCAAATGTAGGAGTCAGCAACAGCACTCGAGAAGGAAGAAGCGTACAAACTGAGCTCGTACAAGCCCCCGCCCATCAGGCAGTCACAAATAATAGTGTATCAGTATCTTCCTCACCCAGCGATTCAGTACGTTCCTCGCCAAGCGAAGTCCCCTTTACTATGGTAAGAAATGGCGCAAAACCCGGAAAAGATACGAGGAAGCATCTTCCCATAACTACGTATAATCGCTACCAGATCCTTGCCGAAGCGGTTAATGAGACAGAAGAAACAAGGCTTATTGGGGACTCTATTGTACGCAGTCAGCTGGAGGAATTTTGTGGACGCGCCCCCATCAGTAGAAAGAGGTACTGTTTTCCAGGAGGTGGACTATGTGATATCACAGAAGCCTGCGATGAGGTCACAAAAGACGCAAATGATCAAACTCTATACGTTATCCATGTTGGAACAAATGATCTGAAGCGCAATAGATCAGAGGAATTGCTAGCAAAGTATCATGAAATGATCAAACGATTCAAAACTAAGTCCACTAATGTGATAATATCTGGTATACTCCCAAGGATCAAGGCAGAAAATAGTTTCTATATGATAAGGCCTTCAGCACAAATAACTGGCTCAAATCTCTCTGCACGCAAGAGGGAGTCGACTTTGTCAATCTGTGGGACAAGTTTTATGAGCAACATACTCTATTCCAGAGAGATGGTCTTCATTTGAACTCAGTAGGAGCGGCACGGCTAGGTAGACTTCTACACGATAAAGTCGCCCTCTTCAGATCAAAAAACGCGGCACGTCCAGGAACAGTAACCTTAACGTAAATACCCACAAAGTCAGATCACCAGCTGTTCGGAACGGAATTAGAGTCTGCTATGCTAACGCACGTAGTCTACGTAACAAGTTTGAGGATTTAGAATCTCTAATTTACCTAGAAAATTATGACATCATTGGCATCACAGAGTCCTGGATTAACACATCTGACCGTGACTTTCTAGCGGAATACTCACTAACAGGGTACAATATTTTCAGCTGTGAGCGACCACATCGAGCTGGTGGCGGTGTTTTACTATATGTGAAAACTAGTCTCCATCCCCTTGTGCTATCCAAACCCAGTATTACCAACATAGATGCCAGTTATGTTCAGCTAAGTATTAATTCACACAAAATGAATATATGTCTCATCTATCGTCCTCCAGCACAGTCAACTGAGACAGATGAAAAACTTTATGATCAAATTGCAGAAATTTGTTGTCAAGAGGATAGCGTAATTTTTGGAGACTTTAATCTACCGGTAACAAAGTGGGGTGAACCACTGACGGCACACTCAGGACAAGAGCTTTATACGAATCTTCAAGAAAGCGCCCTTTCCCAACACGTAGAATACCCAACGAGAGGAAACAATATCCTAGACATCATCTTGACTACAAATGATAACCTAGTCAACAACGTTGAAATAGGACCTGAGTTTAGTTCCAGTGATCATCGAACTATACAGTTTAATATTACTACTGAAAAAGTAAAAGAAACGGAGAGCAAAGAAAAGGTCCCAGATTATCGTAGAGCTAATTTCAACAGGCTCAGAGCGCTACTTGCAACTGCAGATTGGAATCAAATGTCTGAAACCGATGACATAAACCAAGCATGGGAAATATTCACCAAAAGATTTAATGAAGTGGTAAAGACATGTGTGCCACTACGTAACAGACGTCCAGCTGGAAATAGTAAACCAAAGTGGTGGTCCAGTGAAATAAAAAGTAACTTAATAGCCAAAAAACAGGCATACCATAAATATAAAGCCACACAAAATAATAATGATAAATTACAGTACGATAATCTACGCCCCATATCGAAAAGACTTATTAAACAAAGCAAAAGAGCACTGGAGATCCACATTGCTAATACGTGCAAATCAAATCCTAAAGAATTTTACAGTTACATTAGAAAGAAAAAGGTTATGACTACATCAATAGGTCCTCTAGAAACAAACAATGGCAAACACACTGAAAATGAGGTCGAAATGGCAAACATTCTTAACGATTACTTTGCGTCTGTTTTTACAGTAGAAAACACCACCAGAAACCTACTGTTACCCACAAACCAAGCAAATAGCACAGTCCTTAGTAACTATGCTATCCATAATAACGATATCCTTTCAGCCATAAATAGTACGAACATAAACAAAACCCCTGGCCCCGATAAAATATCACCGAGAATTCTCAAAGAAGCAAAACATGAGTTATTGCTGCCACTCTGTGTCTTATTCAATAAATCATTAAGTACTGGGAAAGTTCCACGTGAATGGAAACTAGCAAATGTAACACCAATTTTCAAAAAAGGAAATGAGTCGCACCCAGGAAATTACAGACCAATCAGCTTAACATCAGTAGTGTGCAAGTTAATGGAAAAAATCATAAGAGATAAAATAGTTAATTATCTAGAAGAAAATAATATAATTAAAGACTCGCAACATGGATTCAGACATCGTCGTTCATGCTTAACTAACTTACTGGACTTCTTCCATGATGTTTACAAATCATACGACGACTCAAGAGCAGTAGATATAATTTACCTCGACTTTCAGAAAGCATTTGACACTGTCCCTCACAAGCGTCTCATGAGAAAAATAGAAGCACATGGAATAAAAGGAAAGATGCAAAAATGGTTACAAGACTGGCTGTCAGACCGAAAACAGCGAGTTGTGATAAACGGAAAGGAATCCAAATGGCGTAATGTGATCAGCGGCGTTCCCCAGGGCTCAGTACTTGGACCGATACTTTTTATTAACTATATAAATGACATTGATGAGGGTCTAAATTGTAAAGTATCCAAATTTGCAGATGATACTAAAATAACCAGTAAAGTCACTTCAAAATTACAGTGGCAGCAGTTACAAAATGACCTTAATACTTTAGCAAGCTGGGCAGAAAAATGGCAAATGAAATTCAACACAGAAAAATGTAAAGTACTTCATATTGGAAGTAACAATGTCCATGCAAATTACAAAATGAACAATATTCAGTTATCAAGTACAGACAGTGAAAAGGATCTTGGTGTGATAATATCAAATGACCTAAAACCAAGCAAGCAGTGTACCGATGCGGTTAAAATTGCAAACAAGCTAGTGGGTTTTATTGGAAGAACTTTCGAGTTTAAATCGGAGAAAGTCATACTTGCCTTGTACAACTCGCTAGTGCGCCCCCATCTTGAGTATTGTGTGCAATTCTGGTGTCCGTACTACAGAAAGGACATTGAAAAATTAGAGAAAATTCAGCGAAGAATCACAAAAATGATACCACGACTTAGAAACAAACCATATGAGGAACGCCTTGAAGAACTTAAATTATTTAGCCTAACGAAGCGCAGGTTAAGAGGGGACCTTATTGAAGTTTTCAAAATCATGAAGGGATATGACAACTTAGACATGAATAAATATTTTGATATAGACCGGTCGAGTCAAACTAGAAGTAATGGCTGCAAAATCATGGGAAAGCGATTCCAATCCCACGAAGCAAAATATTTCTTCTTTAACAGAGCTGTAAATATCTGGAACAGATTACCCTCAGATACCGTGAACAGTATCTCAATTGAGACATTCAAAAACAAATTAGACAAGTATTTGCACGAAAATCTTCAGCTGACTCTTTTTCTGTCCGAATAACTTGCTTTTATAGCTACGGTACATGTAAGTTCATGCCCCTTTAGTCTACAAGACACCCCGTAAACAATGTACCCGTACATAGTGTTGCGTCACGATATTATACATTTTCAATTTATTCGGTGCAAACAAAGCAGTATAAGCACAGATTAGGATCTGCACAGATAACCCTGAGTTAACAGTCACTACTCTTACTTTCGACCTGTGATGGGCTGTGGATCACTGAGGGTCCATGTTAGTCAAGTGACCACCATCGGGATTTTTTTAATGTACCAGGGGTCACTGCTTCAGGATGAAACTTGTGTACTTGTCCCATGTGGGAGGGTTCCCTGTCTCGGTGGAGTGAACGGAGCTAGGGCCTGATTGACTGCTGCCTACCTTAAAATCGCCAGGCAAGGCTGCCGCACCACCCCTAAACATCCACACTGTGCAGTCCCCTCGTGAATACAGGACACCCCGTAAACTTAACATAGCGTCACGTCACGTCATTATACGTTTTTCGATTTACCCAAAGCAAATGAGGTAATATACAGTAAGCACAGATTAGGATCTGCACAGATAACCCTGAGTTAACGGTCATTACTTTTACTTTCGACCTGTGATGGGATGTGGATCACTGAGGGTCCCTGTTAGTCAAGTGACCACCATCGGGATTTTTTTTATGTACCAGGGGTCACTGCTTCAGGATGAAACTTGTGTACTGTCCCACATGGGAGAGTTCCTTGTCTCAATGGAGTGAACGGAGCTATTGTCTGATTGACTGCTGCCTACCTAAAAAGCGCCAGGGAAGGTTGCCACACCACCCCTAAATATCCACTCTGTGCATTGCACATCCACACTGTGCACTGTGCAGTCCCCTTTTATCGAAGACACCCGTCCTATATACTTTTCAATCTCCCCAGTGCAAAGAAAACAATATGAGCACAGATTAGGATCTGCACAGATAACCCTGAGTTAACGGTCACTACTCCTACTTTCGACCTGTGATGGGCTGTGGATCACTGAGGGTCCCTGTTAGTCAAGTGACCACCATCGGGATTTTTTTTAATGTACCAGGGGTCACTGCTTCAGGATGAGACTTGTGTACTTGTCCCACATGGGAGAGTTCCTTGTCTCCGTGGAGCAAACGGAGCTAGGGCCTGATTGACTGCTGCCTACCTTAAAAGCGCCAGGCAAGGCTGCTGCACCACCCCTAAACATCCACACTGTGCGGTGTGTGGCTTCCACGTTATGTCCACAAACTTCCCATTAACTCAGTGTAACTGGTTTATAATGTCATGCCGTAACTATTATTTTATTTGTTCACTTTCTCTTTCAGGTTACTCTATCGGGTAGCTTATAGATAAAATATTATGGAATGTGACTTTTTCTTTCCAGTGTTTCCTATAAAATTTCCATGTCAGTTTTTCCATGCTGCATGGTGGTTTTTCTCACTTTTTCCTGGAGGGTTTGGTGGTGGGGGGAGCCTTCTTGCTTTACTATTCTTATCCTTCAACATGTAGAGTTAGATCTTGTAGTCATAGTTTTCTCTAACAAGCAGCCTCGAAAGGACCATAAGGTCTGTTGCTGTTTGCTTTCCTGTGTAATCCTGTGTAATCCCTCTTCATGGACTGTACCTCCATCTTCTTTTCTCACCCTCATCTGTTATATTCCTCTTCCTTTCTTTCTTTTTTCTAATCCTCTCCTTCTCTCTCTCTCTCATTCTTTCTTTCTTTCTTCCGTCCTTCCTTCATTTTCTCCTCGTATCCCCTTTTCTTCCCTTTCCTATCCCTCCTCCTTCTTCTTTTCCATCACCTCCCATACCTTCTCATCTCCCTCGTATCCGAACTGTTGTCACTGTCTTATTATTAATTTATTTATACAACGAAAGGACGAAAGCCCAGAAATCAGCAAAACATAGAGCTATGGTGAAGATTCATTCGTTTCAAGATGGCTGGATAAATTGCTTTTAAAAACCTGGAAGTTGCAGGCATGAGGGGGGGAGGGGAAACAGATGGATTTCGGTGCCACATCTACTTAGTTCTGTTTAGTCATTCAAAAATTCCTTAAATTTTTCCATCCCTTCATTCAAAATCTGCTGACGAACTGTTTTCAGTAACGGGTATGTCTGCTGTTTTAATTATATTTCTACCCCTTGTGTAAAATGAACCCTTTCTAGGATGCAAAAAAAAAAAAATCTAAAATATACTAACAATGTCGTTACCGGGTGGCGAGGTTTTTTGGAGGACAGGATTAACGATAAATACAAGAGAGCTGAGTACAAAGGTGTCAGGAGGTTTGTAAACGGTAATTATCGGTAGAATATTGAGTATGGAAGCAATCTGATCCACGCATCCCTGTGCCTCAAATTCATCTTTCCAGCCATTACCCATGAAATCTGACCTTCTGACACTGCTCTTGTTTTAATCTCATTAGTTACAATTAATATCACCACACTGAATTGCACGGATCTTTTTACTCCTTCCGTCCTAAATAACACTGCCTCTGAGTACACTGCTTCAGCTCCTTCACCAACATGGCGTTTTCTTTTGTTTAATCCTGCTGCCTTCTTAGGAAAGCTCCATCGAAAAACTTGTCTTAACAGAGCATAATGTTAGTGAACGTTGTGAATGAAGGTTGTCTGTAGCTTTGTGTGTGTGTGTGTGTGTGTGTGTGTGTGTGTGTGTGTGTGTGTGTGTGTGTGTGTGTGTGTGTGTGTGTGTGTGTGTGTGTGTGTGTGTGTGCACAGGACGTCGTGGTACTTCTGGGAGTAAATTATTTAGGACAAATAAGCAGTTCTTTACAGTTCCTCAAAGTAATCATCTAATGGGAAGCGTCCATATGATTTAGCGATATCTTATGGAAGGCAAGATATTCCATTCCAACCAAGAGATAAATAATATTAAAAAATGCCACAAGTCTCTCCCAAAACGTCAAGATAAGAAAGAAGGTCCAAAAGAAAGACGAGGGTTTATCCAGAACACATCTCGGCAAATATCCATCTGGGAACGATGAAAAAAATTCCGTCTCATGTGCAATTTACTTCCACGACAGAGAGAAAAATTTTAGGTCTGACTCGTCTCACTGATGGAATAATTCAACTGTCGCAAACATGTATGAGGCTTCCTGGTTCTCTCTCATTTTTTTCTCTCCCCCCCCCTCTCTCTCTCTCTCTCTCTCTCTCTCTCTCTCTCTCTCTCTCTCTCTCTCAGCAAAACACACGTATAGGAAACTTGAAGCGACACTTTGCCCCAAACTCGGGCGCTTCCCCACCGTCGCTATCGAGGGACATGTTGTGTGGACGGGGCTAAAGTTTCCTCATTCCGGGACGCGTTCAAGCAGTCCTCTTCTTTTACCCCTCTCTCTCTCCTAGTTATTCCCTTCCGATTCCCTTTTTTTGGCAGCGAAAATTTTGGGGTGAGCAGGAGGGAGGCAGTGGAGAGGCAGGGAAGGGGTTGAGTGGGCCAGAGTGGAGAGAGAGGTTGTGTAATATTCTTGTCATCACTTTCCCTGTTCAAGCAGATTATGTTTTTCTGTCTCTCTGTCTCTGCATATTATTCGTTCCCTAACTTTTTTTTTTTCTTTTTGGAGAGGGAGGGATGAAAATTTGAAGAAGAGTTGGTGGAAGACAGGAGAAAGAGAGAGACTGGATAGGGTCTGCGGGTGATGGTGAAGAATTATTTTTGTCCCCCACTTATATGTTTTCAGGATACGAGGGATTAGAGGTAGCTATAATATTTTCCGTCCTCCAGATCCTGGAGAGAGAGAGAGAGAGAGAGAGAGAAAGAGAGAGACAGGCAGAGACAGAGGGGGGGGAGAAGTTTTGCTCGAGCTTATTCATGTAACACCAGCCTGTGCTTACCAAACCTAAAACACATGGGAACACAAAGGGCAGGTTGCACACACACACACACACACACACACACACACACACACACACACACACACACACACACACACACACACACACACACACACACACAAACTCACAACACCCTACATTCATGCTCGAAACTCTCTCTCTCTCTCTCTCTCTCTCTCTCTCTCTAACCCTCTCTCCAAACACACACCTACTGCGATTTCCGCCAAAGAAACTGACATCAAAGAAACCTTGAACAAAAGCAATAACATAACTCTGCCCCTTTCCAATGCTTTCACGCTCCATACAAACTGCAGGGAATGGACTTTATATTAGGGGTCCAATGCTTAAACTTCGATTCTTTTCTCTTTTCCACTCTTTCTGTTTGTTTTTTCTGTGTGTGTGTGTGTGTGTGTGTGTGTGTGTGTGTGTGTGTGTGTGTGTGTGTGTGTGTGTGTGTGGCTTTGTTTCCTTTATATTGTTCTCTCTCTCTCTCTCTCTCTCTCTCTCTCTCTCTCTCTCTCTCTCTAAATATATATATATATATATATATATATATATATATATATATATATATATATATATATATATGTCTCTAAATACTGTTCTAAAACCCTTGAATTACGAGGAACCACTCTTTTTAAAAATAGAAAAAATTTAACTCAATCTATTTTTATTTATACAAAAAATCATCATCGTAATGAAGTAGTCAGTCAGTAATTCTCTACTTCATGAAAAAACAACAAACTGAAAGAAACGCTAGATATCGCTCACAAAGAAGGTATATTACTGTCAGATATTCCTTCAGTAAGTGCATAGGGGAAATAATACGCAGTTTGTTTCTGTTTCTTCCTCGTTAATAGAGTCAGGGTCCCCACAAAATTAAAGAAAATATATTGGTCTGATCGGTGGCTAGTGAGTCCTGTCCTGAACTGCACCTCGCGTCGACCCCTCACGCGCGACCCCCAAACATTTTCCCGCATCCCTAAAGCCACCAGCCTCACCAGACTTCAGCGTGCGTCACTGTGGCAACCTGGAACCAATACCAGAACCTTATCAGAACTAAAATAACTTACGCTAACATGTCATACCTTAGCACAGAATTTCCCAACGTCTCTATAACCACGTGCCTCTCCAGTAATCAGCGAGCATCACCACAGCATCCAATGTCCAGTACTAATACTAATACTAAACAAAACCTCCAGCCCCAATATGGCCGAATTTGCGTCACCACGGCAACCGAGGCCCTATACCAGCACAGAACGAAGACACTTATCCTCTTCGTAAACCCTGGGACGAAAGTTCCTTGACAAACTGCAATTTCCAACAATTTCCTTCCTGATAATATTTCAAAGAGAGTTATCCAGTGGTAAAGAAATCCTCTCTCTCTCTCTCTCTCTTTCTCTCTCTCTCTCTCTCTCTCTCTCTCTCTCACACACACACATATTATCCCCCTCACCTACCCTCCACACTCAAACAAACACACACTAGCTCTCTACTACAGCACGGTATACTTCCCAGTCTCACTTTCTATTTCCTCCCTCTTCCCCCACCACGCCAACAACTTCCTTGATCCTGCCGACACTGCTTCCTTTCCCGGTCACTTTATGGTGTATTTCCATATTTTCCTACTTGTTGCGCACACCAAAGGGAAGTTCCAGTCAGGCTGAATAGTGGATCTTATTTTAGGTGGCATAAGAGAGGGCAGCATATCCTCCTTCGTGCTTTATTTTGCATATTACACCTTGGCTTTCTCTTGTTTGTTAATGATATTGTTTTAATGTCGACGTAGTTTGCAATATACTGTAGCATTCAAGAGGATACTGAGGTGGAATGTGATGACGATTTTGTTTATACTGTTTTTATTCATACAAGGGAGCTGCGATGACTTGATGACTAGTGTTCTCATGATGCGTGACTTCCAAGTGGAGGGGGCGAACTCAAATCCGCGGTGGACATTTAAAGTGACTGCGATAGTATACTCTTTCATGTGCTTGAGTATGTTGCCGCCTTGCTAGTTTAATCAGTGACATACACACACTTCGACGCTTATAAGCACAACCAATACAGCAATCCGACCTCCACATGCATTTTTCTCCCTTCCCCATTCGTACTTGGTTAGCATAGGGGAATATTTACGACAGGGAAATGGTCGAAAGTATGTTTGTGAATCCCAGTCCAGTACCAGGGCGTCTAGGTCACACAGGCTATGTCCTTTGCTCTCGTTTGCGCTGGGAACCGGGAACCTTCAATGGTGAAATGCTTCTTTTGTGGGAGCAGAAGGTTGTTGCTTTTATAGCGCAAAGGCTGGGGCTTTGTGAGTGAGGCTTGGGCATTTGTTGCACACGCACGCACCTTTGAGGAAGTGAGTAGTTGGTGTTAATGGTAGGGTGTGTTTCCTGCACTTGTACTACACACACACACACACACACACACACACACACACACACACACACAGACTCGCTGTAGTCCATATTAGAATTTTTCTTGAGCAGCACCATCATATAATAACCACTGTCGCGCGCTCCACATCAGTATAAGAATACACGTCCCTACGCGCCTCGCACAGATATCGCCAATTCCGCCAAACGAGCTACGCGTGACTTCACCTAACCCAGAGACGCACTGAGGGGCGTGGGAAGCAGGGGGGACTTATTTTTGTCGGCTCGAAACGCTCCCTCGCACCTCACCCTTGCCCTTTTATTTCAATATACAGAAATTCCGTATTTACTTCTGTACCTTACGTTCATCCTTTCATCTTGGGCGTCTCATTTATCCTATTTTCATTCGATTTTAATCAGGTTATTGAAGACAGGCAGTGGTATAAAGGATATTGGAGGCTCTATGTTTCCCTCTCAGCTCAAAAGCTTTATTTAAATCCGCTTGAAATCGTCGGGCTGTAGCATTTTTTTTTTTTTTTATATATATATGTAAGTCATTGTACTACGAGGGTTAAAAGGGGTAAACTCTAATCCCCTCCCTTCTGCCAGACACTGCATACATCCCCTCCCACTCACCAAGACAAAAGACTCTAAGCAGTTTCTCCACGGCCTCATCACAGTATACCCAACTTTCCACTCAGCGAGAAAACACAGGCTAAGTATTGCGTCCTAAACCTACCCCTTTCCTCACATTCACCTTCCACGACAACAGAATCAACATTCTTCTCTCTAGAATACCCCCTACTTTATATTTTACAACCATCCTATAAACAACAGAGAACAAACATTTCCCCTTAGATATTTCCCTCTCCCCCGAGACACACCCATCCACCCAGCATACATATCGAGCATTGGAGAGATGCGATTCGTCTATACAAGCGGGTTTATTTCCGTCTCCCCAGCCAATATTTACCCCCGCCTATCTCAGCCTGGAGGTAGTTGCTGCGTCAATACCTCAGCATGGAACCGGCTGGATGGATGGCCACAGATTTTGAGACATGTTATTAGACGAGGTAAACACTCGCGCCAATATCCCGGAAACAGAATTTGGCCCTGAGCTGAAATGGAGGTGATGCAACTGGCTATGTGAGTGGACGGACAATGGAAGGTTATGTTCCTACCTGTGAGTTATAGTACTATTATCCCATAGAATCTAAAGCTCGCTATCAAAAGAGGTAAATATGCACACAGTTCCTGAAACAGAATTTGTCCCTGAGCAAGGAGGGAGGTGATATAACTATGGTGAACAGTTGAAGCTCATCTACCATTTTTCTTTAATCGTCATTGACTTTGAGACATGTTATTATAGCATGTATACATACACGATGATTTCAAAACAATATTTTGCTCTCAACAGAAATACAACTCTATAATATGTACAACTATACATATATATACAACCATAGGCAATACAGTTACAGGATGAACGGAGAATAATTAAGTTCATACATGCTACTTATGACTTTTTTTTTTTTCGCTGTGGATTTTGAGACTTCTTATGAGAGGAGATAAACCCACACTGCAAGATCCCAGAAACTGAATTTTTTCCCTGGAACTGATGCATGGAAGAACCGTTGAATTATTACTTTCTGCCTAACAGTTATTTCATTATTTATCCCTGTAGATTGTAAGGCAGCTTAGTAGAGGAGGTAAAGTCACAGAAGATCTCCGTGAGCAGAAATGGAGTAGCTATAACTATGTTCGAAGGTGGTTATTCATTCAAATGTCCATCTCTTCAGGCAATGCATCACTGATTTATCACTGCTTAATAATTACCGACTCTGTGATCTCTCGTTGTCTCGATAAAGTCGTCTTGAGGTAGCAAATTAAACTACAAAGGCAACACCATAACTAGAATATAACCCGTAATTTTGCTCCTTCGGATTATACAGTCTTTCCTCAACTTCTTACCCCTTCTGGCAATGCTTTGTTCATTTACCATGGCATTATGATTACCACCTTGTCTGAATAAAATGCCTGAAGGTACAATTATCAATGGAAAACAGGTCATTGGGTTTAAGAAGAAGAATATAGAGCACAATTTTGCCCCTTCATACAGTACGGTACGATATTCCCTCAACCAATCACCCCTTCTGCCAATGTTTCCTTCATTTACCATGGCATAATAATTAGCGTTCCTGTGGTGTGCTACTCGCTTCACTGGCCACTCTCTCTCAGCCACCAGGTGTGCTCATTCCATCCACTTATTCTGATTGTGTGAAAACCTAGTCTCAACCATGCTTACTTTAATTCTGCCTATCTTCTCTCCTGTCAGTAAGGTAAAGGTTAATTTCTTATATTCTTTTCTACAACTGGAGGATGTTATTTAAGGATGGGGAGCCTGCATCGCTCTCTCTTATTCTCACTGATGCATGAAAACATTGGCTCAACCTCTCTTTACATCCTAACTTCCTTCGGTTTATTAATGCCTAAATTGTTATATTTTTGCTACATTTAGGCGATGTACTTGATGGGGTGAGTATTTTTGATCTGGAGGGGTTAGATATAACTGTCGTTAACTCCTTTCAGCAGCGAACCTGATCTGAATACAATAATTGGGTATCAGCAAAAACAGAGCAAAAATGTAAATTAAAAAAAAAAAAGTTATGGCATACATGACCCACTCATTTTGTTTTTGTTTTTTTAACTGACTTTTTCAGTAATAAAAGAACCAAAGACTGAGAAGCTGTAAAACTCTTCCTTCAAAAAGAAAGATGTACAACAGAAAGCCGAAAGCAAGAATCGTTCATGTCGAGATTCCTGGACACACCGCATTTGAAGGACTAGATATCACTGACAATGAAAAAGACAGACAAAAGATAATTTGGTAGATGACCTGTTGTGTACAGTATACTCGGAGCTCCTGACAAAGTTGAATGCATTTAGCTGGTGGTAGTGCCAGTGACCTTTTTAATCCTATGGTGTGTGTCCTGGTTCGGTCTAGCTGCTTGCAGACGATTTTATTAACTTTGGAAATACCCTTTGTAGTGGGAAGGCTAGAAACGGCTTCCATCAACTATTTCAAAACGATACTTCACTCGATGATATTAATAAAATCGTCTGAAGGTAGGCAGGGTGGAATTATGGATGCATCATGGGATTAAATAGGCTAAAATAAAATAAAAAATAAAAAGTTAGCTTAGTGATGGAGTTAAAAAATGGAAGGCATACTATTTCAATATTCCCTGCCCGCCCCACAACCACGGCAGGATCGCAGACATTCCCAGTGGTCTCCCCAACTCTGGGAAAATATCGCTTTTTTGCTCACAACTTACCCTTTTGTACCCAAGGCCGGCCCACCACTCACAACCCACGCCTGAGACAGACAAAGAGAGATAGACAGGGAGATATAGATAGAATGACAGACAGAGAGATATAAGTAGAAAGACAGACAGAGACGTATGGATAGAACGACAGAGATAGATAGAGAGAAAGACAGAGAGCTAAAGAAAAATAGACAGAAGGACATACAGAGAGACAGAGAGATATAGATAGAAAGACAGACAGAGGCATATAGATAGAAAGACAGATAGACAGATGTAGACAGAAAGACAGACAGAGACACAGAGATATATAGACAGAAAGACAGATAGACCCGGAGATTCACCTAGATGTAAGCAGGCTAATGAAGACTCTATCTAACCTCCCCAGTTCAAGAAGTATATCGTAAGCTGAACTAAGTCGTCTGGAGATAACAGGATATACGAAGCAACTCCGTGGGATTGACAGAGATAACAACGGATTTTTAGAGCGCCGGAAGAAAGTGAAATAGAAGGTGCATTGATTAATCTCTCACAGGTGATAATCCTCTTATATAATTAGACTCGAAGGCACCGATAAAAATTCAGAACAGTATTTCTCTATCAACTATCGTCAAAATTGCTGGTAATTCGCTTAAATCCATTGAATGATATGTCATGCAAATTATAGAGATGTCATCCTCGATTTTTCATTGTTCAACACTCAATTATTTCTCCCAGCTGATAATTTACACCACACCACTGAATAATTGTAAGCCGCGTCAGCCCTCCATCGTTGTCTTCTCTTCCTCGGCTTTGTCTTCCTCGCCACAGAATTTTCCAAACCGTCTACTCGTATGATTGTCATCCATTCTCTTTCTTACAGCTGATAATTCATGTCACACCACTAGATAATTATCAGCCACATCAATTCTCACCTCGACATTGTCTTCTTGACTATATAATTTCCTTCACCATTTCACCTTTAACTGACTCTAATTCTCGTTTTTACTTCGCTAGTGATAATCCATAACACTGAATAATTCTCAGTCCCACCATCTCCCAACCAACACTGTCTTCCGTACCTCGGCAGTGTGTCCTCCTTCAACATACTATTTCCTTCATCCCATCACCTTTAACCGCTTTCTGTTCTTCATCATTTCCCCCGCCAGGTAATCCACATCGTCACTGAATCATTATTAACCACATCGTCCTACAGCCATTGTCATCAGTCTCTCTGCATTGTCTTCATTTTCCCCATATCACTTCCTTCTCTCTAGTAATCTAAATTCCTCGTTAATTTCATATTTTATCTTCTTGCTGATAATCCTTCTCACTGAATAATTATACGTATCATCCTTCAGCCACAGTCCTCTATCCCTCAGCACTGTCTTCTCCGTCATATAATTTCCCTCACTCTCTCACCTCGTTTAATTGGCTTTTGTCTCCCTCTCGTAATCCCTTTGCTTACTTGCCTTTGCTCTTATTCGCGGCACCCACACCTCCTTCTCTAATTAAACTCCATTTACACCTGACTTCACCCCTCTTCTTCTTACCTGACTCTTCCTCATTTTCATCTTCTTATTTTTTATTCTTTTAGTTTGGTGTTTTCTTTGGTGTCTTCTTCGTCATCTCCTTTATCCTTCCTTGGACATAACCTTCATTAATCCTTCATTCCTAAAGGTCCACCTTCAGTGAATTTAAGCTGTCTGGAATGAGCAAGAACCCTCCCCAAAAAAGTCACTGAAAAAAGGGAGGAAAGCACACGAATATCACACGGAAAATACACGAGAATATAATTAATTTCATTCTTCGTCATAACACCACCATCTCCGTATGTCCCTTTTCCATCTCGTCTGACAACTTGTGCTCGAGTGAGGTCATTTTCAGTTCACTTTCTGCTGCTGCCACGCATTTTCGTTCACTTCAGGAAAGGGATCTTGTACTAACAATGGTTTATTAAGGCGATATCTGAGACTTCACTTTCGAGAATGCCTCTTAAGCTATATAAAATCATCAGACGGGAAAAATAAAATGGAAATGATATCTTGGACTCTAAAGGTTAATATCTCAGAAGCTTTTATTCATTTGTAAATAATTTTAACAGTAGAAAGGTGGAATACGACTTCGGTGGACCTTTTCTTTCTTTGTTCTCAATTAGATTTTTATTCAAGCTAACACCACACGAATTTTTTCAACTCTCTCTCTCTCTCTCTCTCTCTCTCTCTCTCTCCTGTGACGACATATACTTATTAGCTTTAACTCCGAACCGTCTAGTAGGGACCGTAAAGTATGTGTTTCTTGTGTATTTATATAACTCTCTCTCTCTCTCTCTCTCTCTCTCTCTCTCTCTCTCTCTCTCAACCGTTCAACAGACCAGAAGCCTCGCCCGCTGTCACGCTCCCTGAGAAAAATTAGAGGGATTAAGTGTGTTTTGGCCACGAGAGGCAGACTACACACCAAACTATATTTTTATTTATTTATTTATTTTTTTTGTCTCTCTTTTACATTTAGAACTTTTCTTTTTTACTTTAACTTGGAAAATTTTCCTTCCTTTTTCATCTTATTTCACGTAGCTCAGTGGCAGAAAACGACACAACTAAGGCTCTGTATTCATTCCACAACATTTCTCTGCCACCAGCATCATATCTCAGTGTCAATCTGTTGTTATACATTTGTATTCCGGATGGAGAGTTAGCATTTTCAAGCCAAATTAGAGTAAAAAGAGTACAGTTATTTTTAGCTTCCTTTCGGATGTTGACGTTAAAATAGAAGAGTTACATCATGAAAATGAAAAGGTTAATCACATCACTAAGATGATGTAATTAACTGTATTGTATTTTTGCTTCTGATAGGCGGTTTTCTTCACCTTATAGCGGACGTCTCTAATAAAAGGTTGATGGAGGCCATAACTGACTCCTAGGGCTCGAAAAGTCTCTTCTCACTCGAATACAACCGTCTGGAGATAGCAAGATTGAAAAAAAATGCATCCTTGACGTTACGAGGTAAGTATCTGAGGCTCCTATGACCCACACACACACACCCCGCTAATACCGATACACTATTCCTGGATGAGACAGCTCTAGCATGTGTTCAATATGGACGGTGAGTGTTAGTGCTGAAATGGCGACATGTGGAGGTGTATAGTGTGTAAAAGTACTAGTGCGCCTTGGGAACCGGCTGTGAAACCTATGTCCAAGGTCGGAAACATAAAAAAAAATCAGCTAAGCAAAATTATAGAGCGGTGCCTAAAATAAAATATAAAAGTTGTACCTATCAGGAAATTATTGATGACATTATTAGCTTCCCCAGTCTCCTATAAATCACTTAGCTTTATAATGTAATCGGGTGTTAGCTGCAATATAGGACTTGAAGACATGACCACCAATTAATTAATGATAAACCAGTATTTTACAGCATTTATGTAAAGTTATATAGCTAAAATCACTCAATATTAAGGTGAGAGATACTTTCAAACCTGAATGACGCTCAGTAGAAATTTGCGGTAGTTCATGATATTAAATTTTGAACCGTGTCGTTTTAAATAGTGAATTCTGATAAGTTTGATTAAATCCACTGGTACCAAAGAAATGTGGGATCGCTTCCGTGGCACTGCAGTTTAATCCTGAAGCTGTCACGTACGAATTAGATAGCCCAATATATTCCGTCTATCCACCCATGGTTTTATTCACCTGAGAGATTACACATGCAGCTCAAGGACTAAAAGTTATCTCTGTGACTCATCCACTCCGTTGGTTGAATTTAAAGTCATTTATATTCACTTTTCACTGCAGTTGTTGGGACTATCAGACTGCTCTATGTATCAGCTTCTTAACTAGGCTTCTTGATACAACGAGATGTTACTTCACCCATATTTTCGTTGAAGTTTTTTATGACTGACAGACCAATTTATCCAACTTCTGAGAACCTTCTTGGCGATGTGTAAGAGGCAATCACCATTAATGAGGCAGGTGATAATTTAAGAGTTCTGTTCTGGGAAATGCCAGAGGTGTGGGAAAGCCTTATGAATTTCCAACCTGAGATGCACCACGCCTGGCACTGTGGGTCGATGAAAGGGGAATACAAATGCGCCAGGCAGAGAATTATTATTAACTTGCACGTAAATCCTGGGAGGCTTTTCTGTTCGCTCTAATGGTCATGGAAAGCAAAAGAATAAACCTATATGGATGAACACACACACACACACACACACATTAGTATTTTTGACCCAACCCTAGATAATTCACAGACTCTCACAGAAGCAGAGTTGGAAAGGAAAGGAAACATGATCAAAAGCGAGGACTAGTAAAACCAACATCAAGCATCATCAGCGTCTTGATTTTTTCCCCTAATTTTTCTTCCGCTGCTCCGTTAATATCAGGGAAAAGATAATCGTGCGTACCTTAGAATTTTTCCTACGCATTTTTTTTTTTTTTTCGTCCATTCGTTATTACCTTCGAAAGCAACATCGTAAAACCACCTGATTTTTCTCCCTGTAATATTTTTTGCTCCAACTACCCTTTATTATCTTCGGAAGCATGATCGTAAGCGTTCTGTTTTTATTTTCTTGTTCGGTGTGTTTGTACCTTATTTTGGTAGATTGTTGCTTCACTGTGATTTCCTTACCACCGAAAAAGTTTCATCGCGTTATTTTTCTTCCGTGTATTTAATTTTATCTTGCGTATTTTTTTTTTTTTTCCATGGCGTGAATTTCCTTCGGCGAACTTATTCTTCTCCGTTTTTTATGTCCGCTTGTGTGTGTGTGTGTGTGTGTGTGTGTGTGTGTGTGTGTGTGTGTGTGTGTGTGTGTGTGTGTGTGTGTGTGTGTGTGTGTGTGTGTGTGTGTGTAACCGTAATATCCTTCCTCAGTAATACTCTCCTGGCTGAATTTTTTTCATTGATAAAATTATTTTTCTCTGTAATCTTCATCATCTTAACCAGTTTCATCAACCGATTTGTTTTCTGACAGTAATATTTTCCTTACAGTATTTTTCCCTTAGGTAATTCCAATCCTTACTTATTTCCATACCTTAACTAGTTTCCTCCTCATATTTTCTTTCTCACTGCATCTTTCCCTCATCATAATCTTCAGTATGCTCTGCTGCCTCATCCTAATGCTTCCTCATCACCATTTCCCTCTTCATCACCATATTTTTTCCTTCTCGTTAATTTTTCTTCAGAGTTATTCAATTAACGTAATTCATTTTCTTCACCACAAATAATCTTCCATCATCACGTTTTTTTAATCCTAATATTTTTCAGAGAGATTAAATGATTTTCTCGCCAGTATTTCCTTCGCCGTATATATTCTTTTTTTTTTCTCCCTGTCCATTATGGGCCACGAAAAGAAGCTACGGATAATTGTCCCTCTTAATTATCGAAATGGCGAGGGCTGACCAACTCATGCCTGCCCCCTTCTCCCCCTCTCCCCTCCTTCGCCCCCTACTTACCTCTCTCCGCTTTATCTTTCCCCCCTCTTTATTCGCTCTCTTGCCTCTTGTCCTTCCTCCCATCTCGCTCTCTCTCCACTCCCCAGCTGTCTCCCTCACATTTCCTTTTTCCTTATGTCCCCTCCACCCACTTCCTCATCCCCTTCCTCTCAGCTCCCTCGCCCCCTACCTGCTGCCTCGCACCCCTCAAGTCCTCCTACCCCTTTCTCCCTAGCTTCCTCGCCCCCGTCCTTGAACTTCCCTTGTCCCCCTCCATGTTTCCATCTCCCCCTTCGCTCCCCTTCCCCCTCGTTTCCTTGCCCCCTCTAGTCCTCACTTGCTCGTCCCCCACCCAGCTCCCTCGCCCCCCCTCTAGTAGCCACCCAGCGCATTGCCATCACTCACCTTAATTGGAATTCGGGTATTTCTAAAACGCTTATTGCTGGACCTCAATAGAAAGCGCTTAGTTCAGGGATAAATGGAATACTCTCTCTCTCTCTCTCTCTCTCTCTCTCTCTCTCTCTCCATTTATCTGTCTATCCATCTATCTATTTTACTCTCTGCCCCCATCCCCCCCTTCTCTCTCTCTCTCTCTCTCTCTCTCTCTCTCTCTCTCTCTCTCTCTCTCTCTCTCCCACTCTCTCTCTCTCCCAATCTCTCTCTCCCTCTCTCCAAGCGGAATTTTTTTATATTTTCCTGCGGTTCATTGGTGGTGGTCACGGTTTGTTGGAAGGGTGAGGGAGAAGGGGGAAGGAAAGAAGGGGAGAATGGGAAGTGAAGGTGATGGGGAAGGTGGGGGAGGGGAGAGAGGCTGGTAGGGAAAGAGGAGAAAAATGGTTGGGGCTGAGAAGGGGAGAAACGAATGGTGAATAGAAGGAGAATGGGGGTGAAGATGGAGTGTGTAAGGAGGAGACAGAAAAGAGGGGGAGAGGAGAAAAATATGTAGAGCTGAGAAAGGTGAGGGGAAAGTGGGTCAGAGCAGCGATGGGTAAATGGGAAGGGAAGAGGAAAGGAAAATGGGTAGGAATGGTAATGGGTGAGAAGGAGAAATGGGGAGGGGAAGGGGTGATGGGAAGAGAGAGAGGGAGGGGAGAGTGAGCAGGGGTGAAGTGAGATGAAAGGAGGAAGAAATGAAGCAAAATTTATAAAACTGCTTATATATTTCTGACATTTTAGCAATCAGAACCTCTGTAGAACCAAAATTTTTCATGTTTTTGCTTCCATTTTCGTCGGGTTAGGACAAAAAAAGAGAAGAGGAATAGTGAGAAAAGGAAGAGAAAGAAAGGAAATTTTGTGGATTGCATGACCGTAGACTATGAGAAGGAAGGCAAACGAAGAGGGGAAGGGGAAACAAGGAGAGTGTATTGGGGAGGGGGTGGAATAGTAAAAGGGGGAAAGAAAGGAAATATATTGAACTATAGGACGCAGGGCGAGGGGAGGGAGGGGAGAAGGGAGGGGAGGGGAGCGGAGGATGAACATGGAGAGGGGATGAGGAAAAAAGTTGAATGAGGAGGATGAATGGGAAGGGGAAGGATGGAGGGAGGGAGGGGAATATATGTACAAATTAGAAACACATTTAGTACTATAACGCTGTGCATGTAGAGAACCGTATTAAGTTACACATATTTTTTTCTGCCAGTAAATCGGGTAAAGGCAGTTGAAATAGATCAGATAAAACATGACTGAAGCGAATCATTTATGACGACAGGTTCCACTTTTAGTTCTAGAGCATATGTAATAAGTTATGTTATGCGTTACAAATCGTACTTTACCTATTCATGGCCGAGACATCTCTGGAATTTTGTTCCAGCTAAAGCCAGACGATTTTTTTTGGCTGAGATTGAATTACATGAAAATTAGTATTCATCCTATAACCATTAAAGCCTTGAAGATCGACTAAGCTATAATATTCCAACTAACTTCTGATGAATTATACAGTGAGTTAAAGGTGACCGAGAACAGGTTTTATAATTATGAGATCCCACTTCTCCGTTTGTAACTTCCCTGCCACACTCAACACACCGCTTTACCTATTAATTGAGAGAGCGAGGAATTATACCCCTACCTGGAAAAGTTCATTTACTGGGGGATACAAAATTTTCTGCCCGACCTGGATTTTCTGTACACATGAATAAGGAGAGATATGCTTATATATGACGGTGTATTTGGGAGGAGTAGGTGGTGTGTGTGTGTGTGTGTGTGTGTGTGTGTGTGTGTGTGTGTGTGTGTGTGTGTGAGAGAGAGAGAGAGAGAGAGAGAGAGAGAAACTGGTATCTCTCTACATTTCACGTCAGCTCACTCCTCCTGGATACCCAAGTCTCCCTCTTTCACTAACACTCCGCTTTTCCTTTTGGCCAAACCGATCCTGCAATTCCCTCAACCGCTACAACCTTTTGCACGTCGCCTCGACAAATAGAACGAGAGAGAGAGAGGGAGAAAGAGAGAGAGAGAGAGAGAGAGAGAGAGAGAGAGAATGGTAGTACACAACCGTAGGATAATAAATATGCAAGAGAGGCAGATAGCAGACAATAATTAGGGACAGGGCAGGAAAAAAAAGATGAAAATCAGGAAAACATGAAAAACTGTATCGTTCTGCCAACACTCTGCCTGCCACCATTACCAGCATTATCGCAGGGTGGGGAATCGAGCCATAGAAAACGAAAACTATAAATACACATCGATGCATAAAATGAACAAAAGGAGAGTTTGGATGCAAGAGACGAGAACACAACATGAAAAAAAAAAGTACCCTTCCAGCACTATCACTATCATCATTGGTGAGATACAGATAGAAAGAGAGGCCAATAGAAAGATAGGAAGATAAAGACACAGAAAGACAGACGCACAGAAGAAAGAGTGGGAGATAGAATGATCGATAAAGACGTAGAGAGACAGTAGCAGAGAGGAACGAGAGGACGGTAGGAAGATTGACAGATAAAGACATAGAAAGACAGACGCACAGAGGAAAGAGAGGGCAATAGAAAGAAAAACAGATAAAGACACAGACAGAAGCACCGAGATCCAGAGAAACGTGAAAGATCTAAATCATGAAATGGAAAAAAATTGTATCCCTCTGCCACATCTAATCCTGCCACCACCACCACCACCAATATCGCTGGATGGGGGTCGAACAGTACTTGACATTTTCCGCGTGAATGCCGCCGCTGTCCCCACGACCTCACCTCCAATTCAAGTCAGTTCCGGTCTGGCTGGGGAGAGGAGAGGTAGGGAGAAAAGGCAGGGAGTGAGGGCTGAAAGTAGGGAAGGAAGGATGGATGGAAAGAGGGAGGAAAAGGGGACAGATGGATGAAGAGAAGTAGGGTGAGATAAGGAGAGAAGGATGGATGGAGAGAGAGGGAGGGAAGAGGGAAGGGTGGGGTGGAATGAAAGGGAGAGAACGATAGCTAGACGAGAAGGTAGGAATGGAAGGAGGGAGAAGGGGAGGAATGAAAGTAGGAAAGAAGGGTGAGGTAGGAAAAGAGGGAGAGATGGAGAGGTAGAGAGGAGAGACAGAGACATAGAAGGAAAGGAGGGTGAAGCGGGGACAGAGTATGGAATAGAGAAGGAAGAAGGAAAGAGGGAAGGAAGAATGATAGGGAGGCAGTGGGAAGGGGAGACGAAAAAATAAAATCAGAGAAGGAGTGGAGGTGAAAAGAGGGAAGGAAACGAGTAGATAGGAGGGAATGGAATGGGAAGAGAGGGAAAGAATGACCAAGAGGGAAGGAAAGAGTAATTGGAAAGAATGGAGAGAGCGTGATGGAGGGCAGGAAGGAGAAAGGTGAAGGAAAGGCAGGGAGCTAAAGTAAGAGAGGGAAGGTACATAGGAAGAAGAGGTAGAAATGGAGGGAGGTAAGAAGGATGGAAGGATTGAGGGAGAGAAAAATAAATGAGGGGAGAATGAAGATAGTCTAAAAGAGAGAGAAAGGGAAAGGGAGAGGTAAAAAGAGAAAGGGAGAGGGACAAGCAGGAAGAGAGCAACAAAAATAGAAAGGAAATCGAACCAAACACACAGGCACTTCGTAAAAAATAATACAGGTTTCGTCAGAGACATTACTGGCTTAAGCGAACCCCGAGGCAGAATTAGGACACAGTGTAAGGGGGATTAGGTGAATGTGTGAGGATTCTGTGTTAAGAGCACCACAGGCCTGTTCTCGCCAAACCAGCCGAAGGAATGGAATTATTTAGGCTGGGAATAAGCGAAGAATGCCTAAATATGTAATATGATAAAAGATTTTATATAGGTAGCTAGATTAGCTGACAGATGGATAGATAGACAGGTAGATTGACTGATTCAGACTGATAGATTGATGGACAAACTGATAAAAAGCGATAAAATTTTCGGTCTTTGAGCCTAACATATAGAAAGATTTTCGCTTTTTCCTTATAAAGATGTTGCATGAAGGAAATATTTTTAAGAAACGAAGAAAAGTTAAAGTTGTCTAAGCTAATTTTAAGAATAGTGATTCATTCAGTCTACCAAGAAGGTAATCAAACACACAGAAAAAAAAAGGGAAATTCGAATATGTAACGGAAAAATAATATTAATCCTCTTTGTAATCTTTTGACGGAACCAGGAAGAAAGATATCCTATTCAAGTAGGACTTCAGGAGCTTAACGTCGCGGACCCATTACCAGACTCACAGAGGATTTCACAACAGCCCAGCAGACAGTGGAATATCCCAGACCACCAGACGTTATGAGAGTTATATTAAACCATTCCCTAAGTTGACGCCTTTTATTATTACTCTTATTTAATTCTCGCTGAAGTCAGGCAGTTTTAGTCAAATTGGGTGTGAAAGGATCAAAAACCTTCTCCGTTTTAACCCGTCCAGTATCAAGACGGATGATGGAGAGGGACGCCTTCATGCTGTGACACCAATGTAATCAGGCGGAGCCACTGCCCGGCTATATAAATGTACCTCCACTCTTCTCTATCCCAAAAAAAGAGGATGGCGGACTGCAGAGGAAAGACAAGTTCAATCTGCAGTTCACTGGGTTCACTTGCATGAGAAACTGGGGCTAACAGTAGTAGTAGTACCTGGAAGACTTGTTAAGTTTCCTTTTTCTGCAGACTATTTTATTCAGCTATGAAAGACAGGACTGGAAGCAGTTCAGTACAACCGCCTTTTTTTTTTTTTTTTAATACAGCCAGAAAGGCAATGTGATTCATATTAAGATTGTTCATTCAAACATGGCGAAAATGTGTGTGTGTGTGTGTGTGTGTGTGTGTGTGTGTGTGTGTGTGTGTGTGTGTGTGTGTGTGTGTGTGTGTGTGTGTGTGTGCGTTTGTGTACATTCACACACACACACACACACTCACACACGCTCGCCACTCCGTCATTCACTCAAACATGGCACTCCCGGTTCAATATTTACCTGACACGCCACCGCATTAGCCTCACCTTGTGATGCCCGGCCTTAGGTAAGCCAACTTAGTGCCGTGCTTTTTGTCTTCCTCTACCTAAGAACTCAAATGCTTTCTTCATGCCTTCCCTGTCAGTAGCGTAGTCATTATTTTTGTTTCTGTGTTTAAGTACACTCTGTTAATTCAGTCCTGGCTTTCTTATTGTATTTTAACCCCTTCCAACCCCATATAAATTCTTGTTTACCTATAGGCTTCATTATCCTGCTCAGTAATGATTTTGGGAGGGCGAGGAAAGAGAGAGGAGTGAATAATATGAAAAAGATAAAATATCCTTAATAATGGAACACACGAATGCTCGAAATACTTGGAATACTGGAATTCTGGAGGCGAAACAAAGAAAACTGGAATATTGGGAATACCTGGAATACTAGAATACAAAGAATGATGGCTTGCTGGAACACTGGAAATAATTGGAAAACCAAAAATACTGAAACAGTGGAGGTGAAAACAAAGCAGAACACAGGAGAATGGGAGATGTGGGCAGGAAAAGAATAGGTTAGAGAGAGAGAGAGAGAGAGAGAGAGAGAGATGAGTGTTTATAATAGAATTCGAGGCAGTGTGTAGGTAGATGGAAAGTATATACAGTATGAGTTATTTAAGTAGGGAAGCTTTGCATATAAAACAGTTTTGTACTGAAATGCATTAGTTCTGTAATTTGTCCGTACTTAAACTTTTGCATCTTCTTCATATTTAGTTTTTTTCGAATTTGTGGAAAGGCCTATCGTAATGAACTTGATCATGTAGGGTACACACACACACACACACACACACACACAAGTAAAACCCCCATCCCCACTCTCTCCTTACCTACACACATTCAGCAAAACAACGATGCGAGAAAAATGTTCCCAAGTAGGGCGTCTTCCTGGTGGTGGTGGCGGTGGGCCAGGTATCTGAATATACAAAACTGACGGCAGCCCCTCGCGGAATATAACAAGAGCACCGCTGCCTTTACGAGAGTGAGAACTGCCTTGCCCGGGCTCAAAGTGGTCCACGGAGACGAGAGGGTGCAAACGGAAAGAGATGGAGAAATGGCTGGGTAGAGAGAGGGAAAGAGAGAGAGAGAGAGGGTGGGGGGAGAGAAATGGTGGGGCAGATGCAGTTGAAGCCATCTGCAGTACTGTGTGGGAGAAAGTCAACATCTGTGGCGGCAAGAGGGAGGGAGGGAGGGAGAGAGAGGGTGAGAGTAAAGAAGGGAAGAGAAAGACAGAGAGGTTATTAAAAGATCGCCCTTGTGAAAGAAAAGGAAAGAAGGAAGGAGATACAGCCTCAATTGCTTAACACGTCCAGAAAGTACCACTCTTTCCAACGACCGGCAGTGAGGATTTGCAAGAGGAAAGGAAGATGTTTATTTGGACCATGAATGCTTGCAACGCCCAATAAACCTTCACATACACACACACACACACACACACACACACACACACACACACACACACACACACACACACACACACACACACACACATACACAGGAGATTCACAGAAGAGGTATTGCGATGCAGCACGAAGGATCCTCACACGCAACTCTTACTGCTATGCACTGCCGAGTTTGGTGCCAATTTAGTGTCTGTTCGTACCTGATTAATTGGTAGTCAACATTTGTCTGGCACCAAAAGTCAATGATCAGTAGTATGAAAGCTGGAAGCATTGTGAAGGCTTTAGTGTTTGTCTATCAGTCTACCTGTTTGTTTGACTAACTTTCGAGAAGCTGGGTTGAGAAACCTTATTATTTAAGGCTTTATAGTCCATGAAAGCTCTACAGGCTAAAGGTCAGAGATCAAAATCATTGAAGTTAAAAGCATTCCATCTTAAGTATGCATTTGTCATTTTAGTTTCGCACATTGCATTGGTAAAAGTCAGACTGATATTATCCCCTTCAAGACGTTAGTTCCCGAGGCAAGGCGACTGAAGACCAGTCCATCAATGTATGAATGACCAGCCTGATTTCCTAGGTGGTATTTCGTGATCTACAAACCTCCAGTCACCCTTTGATGACTGAATATATGAGAGAAGGCAAAGGCATTACTCCACTTGAGGAAATTTAACCACTTGTCCTCCAGGCGCCATATAATAGATTAAGCCCTCCTGTATGATGATGTCTACTACATTTCGTTCATTTTTCTGCCAGACAATATATTCAGCTTCGAAGAAAGTCCTGGTGGTAAAGGGTTATTATTCTTTTTTTTATTTAACATATTAGTTGCCTCCTCTTTATCCACACAACTCGCAAAGGTAGCGTACAGAAGAATATTAACCCCCTCATGATCGGGACGTCTCTATTAGTCTATTCCAGCAAACACCGGATGATATGTAGCTTACAGCAGCCCAAGAGTGTTAATACTACTGCCGTTAATTCGTTCATAGTTGGGATAGCTCTAGTTCATCACTGCAGCCAACGCCAGATGTTTTCCGGCAAAGAGTGAGCTTTAGGAACCAGAGATTATTAAATTCTGTCACCAGGAACCCAGTCATGGCCGGAACAACTCTAATACCCTATTCCAGTTGACACCAAACGATTTTTCAACTGAGAATGAGTCTGAAAAGCATGAGAGTATTAACATGCCATATTCAGGAACGCTATGGAGGGGAGGAGTTGTTTGGGAGTCTCCTCTGGCCACGAGTCTACGTCCCCCTGACACGCAACCCTCCATTGGCCTCAGTTTATACGGACCTGCGAGCAAATTTCAGGACTCGTAAACTTTATGAGACAGTGTTGGCGTCCGGCATGAAGTGTAATAATTTGCCCTCTCAGAATGATGAGTCGAGGGGTTGTGTTGCGTGGGAGTTCCTTAGCAATTTTTCATTAGAGAGATAAATTTACTTGTAGTACGTGTATAGTGCGTAATTGTTTGTATGCACGTCGTCGGCATTAAAAGGAAGGTCGTTAGAAAGAGAAAAATATTAAGCGTCAAACTCTTTCAGATGTTATTAATCTAACCCATATGAAATTTTTAAAAATATACAGGTATCAGGTACGATAAAATCAGTGTACAGTAGCATTTTGCAAGCTGTACATATAAACACTTATAACCGAGAACAGAAAATTAACAAGGTGCAAAAACATCAGAACGATCTAAGGAAGAGGTCGCAGATAACCTCCAGAATCCACGAAAATGCACCAACAATAGCCTGGTTAATTAGCAGACCAGGAAAAAAAGTAAAGCAAAGCAGCATATATTCAGGAAAGACGGTGGGTAACGGAGCCAAAACGGTGATACTTGAACACACACACACACACCTACCCACCCAAACACACACACACACACACACACACACACACATATGGAGACGAGTAGCGGGTAAAGCTGCATTATAAATGATTGATGCTCTACGTATCTATTTTTGTTCTGGACCTACACAAAAGCCCATAGGGGATTACAAGCTAAATACTTTTCAGCGAATTTCTCCATCACAGGAATATTAAAATCTCACATAAATCCCTAGCCAATATTTATGATTTTTCCACTTCCGAAGGTTACCAAAAAAAAATATCTGCTTTATTAGAATCAAGGTCATTGTTATAGTGATTTTCTGTTTAACATGACCAAGAACCTTAACGCCTTTCATCGTTTTCGTAAGTATTGTCAGACTGATGGGTTAATTCGACTGGTAACCAAGGAGACTCAGTTTCATATACCTTACTCTCATCTGACTTTATGCATCAACGATTTAGAGTCCAAGCCTCGAATTCCCGTCCGTTAAGGAAGCTCCCTAGCACCTTTTCCTAGGCGATTTGTTTTGTTTATTACACCTTTCTGGTCTCTTCTGAGTTGCCTAAATCCTTCCAATATCGCCATAATTTGCATAAAATGATATGCAAAAGGATATTAATCAGCTATATCCAATAATAAATCGCTACGGAGGAGGTGTGGAGGGGAAAAGAGAGAAGAAGCATAGAAAGGAGAATGAGGAGAGAAGGGAAGGAAGGAAGGAGAGGAGGCATAGAGAGAAGAATAAGGAGAGGAGGGAGGGAAGGAAGAAAAGGGGAGATAGAAGGAGGAAGGGCATGAGGAGTGTGGAGGCTCCGGGGGATGGTGTGGACAACTCTGATCCATCGTTAATGACTCCACATGATTCAAGAGCGACAGCCACGGTCCCAGGTGGAGTGGAGAGGTGGAGAGGTGAGGTGAAATGTAGAGATGAGGTGAGTGGAGGTGGGGAGATGTGCTGATGAGGTGAGGTGGAGAGACGAGGTGGAGTAGAAATGAGGTAGTAAGATGAAGTGGAAAATAAAGGTGAAGAGATGGTGAGGCGAAGAGGTTAGGTGGAAATGAAAAGATGAAATGGAGGGGTTACGTGGTAGTGGAAGTGAAGTGGAGAGATTCTGTGAAGGCTAAGAGGTGTGATGGAGAGTGAAGTGGAGAGATAAAGGTGGAGAAATGATGAAGAGTCAGATTATCAAAGCAGGTGTGTGTGTGTGTGTGTGTGTGTGTGTGTGTGTGTGTGTGTGTGTGTGTGTGTGTGTGTGTGTGTGTGTGTGTGTGTGTGTGTGTGTGTGTGTGTGTGTGTGATAAACCAATTAAATTTGGTTCAGACAAAAATTACATGTATGAATGTTTTTTTTAGATCAGGCATATTAAAATGTCAAATTAGAGTTAAATTAATCGCGTTAAAGTATGGAATGAAATAAAAATAATGAGAGAGAGAGAGAGAGAGAGAGAGAGAGAGAGAGAGAGAGAGTCATACTAATACTCGTATATCAACTGAAATGGGACATGATGATAAATGTTTGATAAAGGATCACGAGAAAACTATGTAGTCAGATGAAAGGATCGATGGGAAGTGAAGAGTGAATGATGAGTGAATGAAGTGCAAAGGGAAGTGGAGAGCGAATGATGGGTGAATGAAGTGTAAGGGGAAGTGGAGAGTGAATGATGAGTGAATGAAGTGCAAAGGGAAGTCGAGAGTGAATGATGAGTGAATGAAATGCAAAGGGAAGTGGAGAGTGAATGAAGTGTAAAGGGAAGTGACGAATGATGAATGAGTGTTTCTATATGAACATTTTACTTGGTGGTCTGATGATAATTCTCCATCTTTTGTGTTTTCCCGTTTTTACCGTCTCTAAATCCAGCCATCGCCATTCATAATACAGATGATATGAATGTCAGGATGGTCTTCTTGATAGTGACAGGATCGGGGATGGAACTGTGAAGGAGAGGTCGATGATGATAGAAATAGTAATGGTGAATGTGCTGGTGATAATGATAATAATGGTGAATGTGATGGTGATGATGATAGAAATAGTAATGGTGAATGTGCTGGTGATAATGCTAATATTGGTGAATGTGATGGTGATGATGATAGAAATAGTAATGGTGAATGTGATGGTGATGATGATAGAAACAGTAATGGTGAATGTGATGGTGATGATGATAGAAACAGTAATGGTGAATGTGATGGTGATGATGATGACAGAAGATGACAGTGGAAATGACAATAATATTCGTTAAGATTTATCCAATAATATTCTTAATGATACTTATTTCTGTACCTCTTTGGATGACTGCCTTTTCCCCAGCGCGGTAAGGGAGCAAAAGGCCCCATTGTGCTTAATAATTAATCCTCATACTCTGTCAGTTACACAAGTGGAGTCATTAAAATCACATCCATTGTTTTCCAGTCTCTCTTTCAGGTTGGGAAATTGGCGTTCCACTAATCCGACACGAAATAAGAACAGGGGAGATTAGAGCAAATGAGGGAAGGAGGAAGACAAAAGGAGTAAGATAGAGAAGGGAGAGAGAGTGGAAGGGAGAGAAGAGGAGGAGGAAGAAGAAGGAGCAGAAAGGAGAAGGTGGAGGGTTGATGAACGAGGGAGGTTAGGTCAAGAAGAAACAAGAGGAGGCCAGAGTAAAAAAAATATTGAAGGAGGGAGAAGAAAAAAAAGGGGAGAGATGAATGAAAGGAAGGGGAGGGGGTGTAGGGAGGGAGAGAAGTAGAAAAACCAAGGGAGGAGGAGCTGGTAAAAAGAAAAGAGGAAAAGCAAACGAAAAAATAATAAGGATGAGGAAAGAATTGAAAGACGAGAAGGAAAAAAGATAGAGGGCGAAAGGAGATGAATGAAAATTAAAAAGGAGAAGAGAGAGAGAAAAAATGCTTGAGACGAAGAGAAAAACTGAAAGGAAAAGGGAGAAGAATAGGAAGGACAGAGGAAAAAGACGAAAGAAGGACGAAAGAGGGAGGAGGAGGAGGAGGAGGAGAAGGGAGAAAAAAAATTGGGAGAAAAGGATGGGGATGGAAGGAAAGATGAGCTCCATTGAAGCCATGAGACTTTTTGGCGTGAGTTTTGCGGGTTAAAATTAGCAAGAAGATCAGTCTTTTGTTCACTACCCGGCACCACAACCTGCCCAGGTGTACCTTCGATCTCACAAAGGGTATTGCTAGGTATTCGGACAGGTATTTAATTAGGAGCTTAAGCAATTAGCGAGAAAGAGAGAGAGAGAGAGAGAGAGAGAGAGAGAGAGAGAGAGAGAGAGAGAGAGAGAGAGAGAGAGCATCGACCTGGTACTGATGGGGGATATAAACTTTGACCTCTCTAGAGCCGTCAGCTAAATGGGTCCAGGTGAATGCTTAATTCTGTATTCATGAAGCGAGCGAGCACCGGAAGACAACACCAACACGGCTACTATAAAAGAGACTAGTGGGAGGGAAGGAGGGAGGGAGGGAGGGAGAGAGGAAGGAGATCGAGAGAAAGTAGGGAGGAGTGGAGGGACGATGGGATGAAGTGAGCGAGCACCAGGAGACAACACCATTAGGCGACTAATGAATGGTGAGAGGAGGAGGGAGAGGTGGAGAGAAAGAGGGATGGATAGAGGGAAGAAGGGAGAGGAGAGAAAGAAGGAGAGGAGAGATAAAGGGAGGGATGGAGGGAGAGATGAAGGATGAGAGAAGTGGGGAGATACTCGGATACATGGAAGAAAGAGAAAGTAATCTAGTACTGTAGTAGTGATCATTATCATCATCATCATCATCATCAACAACATTATCATCATCAACATCGCCATCGTCGTCATCATCACCTCCTCCACTAAGAAGTGCGACTAATGAGAAGAAGGGAGGCAGGACTGGGAGAGAGATGAGGGGATGGATAATGGAGGTAAGAGAAAGAGACAAAAGAGACAGGAGAGGTGATGGAAAGGGAAACAAACAAAAGATACGGCAGAAAATTCCTTGGCGAGAGTAGAGACAGGACACACACACACACACACACACACACACACACACACAAAAGAGAGAGAGAGAGAGAGAGAAAAAGCGAGGAAAAGAAAGAGAGAGGGGGGTGGTAGATATAAGACAACAAAAATGATAAACAGCGAGGGAAAAAAAAAAACTAAGCAACAAGCATCGGGGGAAAATGGGAAGGATGAGGCAAAAATCAACAAAAAAAAATCAGGAGGAAAGAAAAAAGGATGATATAAAGGGAGGCAAAGCAGAGAAGAAAAAGGGAGAGAAAAACAGAATAAGCGGGGTGAAGTGATGAACAGAGGGAAAGACAAGAGAAAAAAGAAAGCTGAAGAAACGGATGAATATACAGCAATAAATTAAGAAGCGGGGAGAAGAAGACATGGTTAACACAGGGACAAAGGCGAGTGAAAGGAAAACATAGAAGAAATCTAAGGAAAAGAAGTAAAAAAGTAGAAAAAGGAAGAGAATACGGATAAAAAAAAGGGAAAGAAAGAAAAATAAAAGAAGAAAGTAAGAGGAAAACAAGTCATAATCAGCTTGAGGGCAGGAGAGAGAGGAAATCACATTGAATGAAGAAATTGAAGACATGGAAAAAAAAAACTAAAGCGAGATGAAAACGAAGAAAAAAAGGGAGAGGAAAACCAAAAAAATAGGACAATAACAGGGAGAGAAAGAAAGGATGAGGGGAGGAGGTGGAGGAGGACAAGTGATAACCAGCGGAATAAGAAGAAAGAAAACAGACTTGAAAGAAGACAAAAAATGAAGCAAGGGGACGGGACAAAGAGGAAAGAAAAGCAAAGAGAACCCAGAAAGAGGGAAGGAAAAGGAGAAAACAGAGGAAGAGGAAGAGCAGAGGGAGGCTAAGTGATAACCAGCGGGAGAGCAAGGCAGCTGCGAAATGAAGTCTGGGTGAAAACAGAGGGGCAATGAACCCGGCTGTCTTGAAGCAGGGAAGGAAACGGCCAATAACATTTTGTGCCAGTTTCTGATATTTGTTCATCTTTCTAGCGGCTGGGAAATAAAGATAATATATATGCTGAGATCTTTATCGGAGTAGGGAATGATAAGTGATGATGATGATGATGATGATGCTTTTCGTCATCATCATCATCATCATCAAACAAAGTTCAAGGCCACAGATTAAGGCTAAACATCGGGAGCAGCGTTATTATGTTCTCTAAGCATCCTTGGAATTTCTTTTTCTATTTTCAGACGATTTTTATTCAGTTTTAGGGGGCCCTTCTTAACAGACATCATGAATAACTTTACCACGGCAGGACATTTTCCCTACCTGAATTCATAGTGAGAAGGTAGTGGGAACGAAAAATAAGTTATGTGTTTGCATTTAACGGGTGCGATGAGCAGTATAGTCTCATTCTAACTAGGCTACCATTATACGATTATATTTAGCTAAGGAGATACCTAGCAGTGACAGGGGAAATATTGGCTGCACTCGTATCTATCTCCTCCTCTTCGGAAAGCTTCAAAATTAAATGAAATTCCCTGAAGACAGAAAGAATAAACTATAAAAGACGTCACCGCACACAGGAAATTAAAGCAAAATTGGTGCATGTTGTGTACTGGACGTTATCAGCTGAACACCCGCTTGTAAAGGATTTCTGTTTTTGCTTGTCCCTCGCAGGCGGAGACAAGGCCAGGGGAGAGGGTTGTTATCTCCCAAGCACCACACACACACACACACACACACACACACACACACACACACACACACACACACACACACACACACACACACACACACACACACACACACACACACACACACCAGGACTCTTATCTCGCAAGCACCACACAGGCCAGATGACCCCCTGTGCTTGTGTCAGGACCAAAGTGCCTGGCCTTTCATGCACTCACTCGACCCCACCAAGATAACCCTGTGTCCTCCCCTTCAGAGTCAAAAGTGGGGGTGTCCTGCCCTCGTCTTACTTTTCCTATCTCACTTCCTGCTCCTAGATATGCCTCTTACACACCCCTCTTTCTTTCTCACATCTCTCTTGCTCACTTCCTCTCTTTTCCATTCATTGTTTTACTTCCTCCTCCCCTGAGACTCGAAAGTAAGGGTGTTTTGCCATTGTGTTACCCTTCCTATTTCACCCCCTTCTGCTAAATATGCCTCGTCCATTCTCCTTTCTCTTCCTTCTCCCCTTTCACTTCCTTTCCTTTCGTTCTATTCCATATTCTCGTGTCCCCCTATAGAGTTACTATCTTGTATGTCGTGCCTTCGTCTTTATCCCTCTATCTCACTTCCAACTCATAGCTATATCCTCTACATACCTCTTTTCCTCCCTCCTCTTTAGCTCCCTTTTCCAAATTCTCTTTCATTACATTTCATTCCATACTGTTCCCCTTTCTTCCTTGTTAGCAGTCCCACATATTACTCTTACGCATCTCTTGCTTTACATGCTCCTTACCCACTTCTATTAGCTTTCTCTTCTCCCGCCTCCCTCCCTCCCTTTATCTTCTTCCCCCTTTCACTTCGTTTAGTTACATTTTATCTTCCTTCCCAGTCATCTCATTTGACTGTATTCCTCTTCCCTTTTTGTCAAGTCACATGGCTTTACTTCCCTCCAAGTTTCATCGCCCAGTTTTCTTCCTTCCCGTCTCTTCTCTTCCCTCCTTTCTAGTGTTTTCCTCCCCCCTTTCTTTTTCCTTCCATTACATTCCATTTATCTTCCCTTCCTTCTCCCTTTTCATTCCCTCCCTGTTTCTTTCCCTTCCTTTTCCTTATCTTTCTTCCCTATCTCCTTCTCCCTCCTCCCCTTACCCCTCCCGTTTCTCTATTTCTTCATCCCTCTCCTGGTTCCCTTTCCCTCCCTCTTTTCCCTCCCCTCTTCTCTCCCCTTCCTCCTTCTTCATCTCCATGACGTTATCCAGTCGCTGTCTCTTCTTCTCTCCCCTCTTCCCTCCCTCTCTTCTCTGCCCTTGGCTCCCCTTCCCTCCTTTATCTCCATTGACGTTATCCAGTCTCTCTCTCTCTCTTCTTTCCTCCCCTCTTTTGTCTCTTCCATCCCTCTCTTCTCTCCCTCTCCCTTCTCCTTCACCACACGGAGTTATCTAGCTTGCTTCCCTTGTCTTCACGTCTCCCTGAACTCCACAATCCAGGGAGGAATTTTAGGTCAAGACGTAAAATGAGAGATAAGACCAGGATATAACGTAAGAATTAGTCCTTCAATTGCATGGGGATTCACTGAGATGCATAAAACCTGTTCGAGTTAAAATATATCCAGAATATATCCAAACACTTTCCTTAAGTTTAATAGAATCGTCTAGGTGAAGCAAGAATACAGTAAAATGCCACATCATTACTGAAAGGACTTAAATAGGTTAAAACATATCACAGAAACTATAATAAAAGACGAAACTGATAACAGCTTAACCTGAAAAATGTTGCAGTAAACATGAAAAATTTTGCACTCGTCAATGTGAGGCAGGCATGGTAAGAAAATTAAATATATATATATATACAAAAATGGGGGTACACAATCTCGCCTAGCAAAGATTTCAGATAAAAATGCATTCGAAAAAAATACATAGAAAGCAGATTCACTTTTTTCCTTCTATAAGAGTATTTGCAGATTAATCATAATATTTTCAGATACGATTCAGCGGACCAAAAGAAAATAATAATAATAATGAATACAGTACAGAAGGACAGTTATTTGCTCACAGAATATTTACATACTAACAATTTCATTTTTAAGGGTGATTCAGTGAACAAAGAAAAAAATCGAAAAAACGCAAAAGTAGGTGTACCTAAAAAAAAACACACACACACACGCACGGAAAAAAGTACGCTGAAAAAAACTCGCTAAAAACTATATATATTTTTATCTGTATTTTTAGTACTCTAGTAAGGCAATTCCTGTTAAAGGAGGATGTCATAGCGAGAGGGGTTGTCAGTGAGTAGGGACAAGAGTGAATGGAGGTACTCTAGTTTTGTCGAGGCCACTCCCCACAGGATGCAGCGTCAGGTATTAGATTTACAGGCGGATAAAGAGAGAGAGAGAGAGAGAGAGCAGATAGATAAACGTTCACAAAGTCTGAGAGAACAACACATCATATGAAGTGTGCTAAGCCTGTTCGCCCTGAGAAAGTCAATAGATCAACAACAACAACAACAATAACAACAACAAAAACCATCACCACCACCACCATCATCACTACCACCACCACCACCACAGCATCAACAGTAAAAACATCAACAGCAACAACAGCCATCAACAGAGTTCCTGGTGAAACTAGGACACATTTACATCCCTAGCCTTTCAAGTCTTCGAAAATATCAGCTTGTATGATGAGGGAATGGAAGTGTGACCCCTTTGTTGCTGGGTAAGAAAATATATGTCCACTCCTCTTATTCCTGAGAGAGAGAGAGAGAGAGAGAGAGAGAGAGAGAGAGAGGGAGACAGACAGACAGAGACAGAGACAGAGACAGACAGACAGACAGACAGACAGAGACAGACACAGACAGACAGACGGACAGACGGACAGAAAGACATACAAAAAGACACAGATATACTCCGTAACTGACGAGAGAGAGAGAGAGAGAGAGAGAGAGAGAGAGAGAGAGTGGGTGAGTGAAAGAGAAAGCGGAGGGTGAAAAAAAAATACACCCTTTCTGATAACACAGACTGATAAGAGCGGGTCTGTCCTCGGTGAAAACACACTGACAGTCCATATCAGCAGCCATACAGCAGGCCTGAGTTATGGTGCTGGTCTGGAGGGGCGAGATGGAATATACAGTGAGTTATGGCGATTCCATTGTACTCTCACCTCGCTCTCTATGGACAAGAAAAATAGGCTCCGGGCTCTACACACACACACACACACACACACACACACACACACACAGACACACACACACACACACACACACACACACACACACTCACTCTCTATGGACAACAAAAATAGATTCCAAGTTTTATGCACACACGCTCTCTCTCTCTCTCTCTCTCTCTCTCTCTCTCACCTCGCTCTGTGTGCAAAAGAAAAATAGGCTCTGGACTCTATATTTACACACACAGGCTCTGCTGAATAAAGCACGGGAGGAATTGATGAAGAGAGGATGTGTAAATTTGTACTGACCATATTCTTGATGTCAACGGGAGGCAAAAGCGACCCCGAGAGAGTTTTCTTGCTACGTCTAGATTATTTTAAGTTATCTTTCGCTGACATATATTGTAAAAGAGGGGAAATGTGTGTGTGTGTGTGTGTGTGTGTGTGTGTGTGTGTGTGTGTGTGTGTGTGTGTGTGTGTGTGTGTGTGTGTGTGTGTGTGTGTGTGTGTGTGTAAAGCATTAGATTACTGCCGTCTTTGTTAATTCTTGCATATCATTTTTAAGTGTATGAGGTCTACATTCTCCTTCCTCAGAATCACAGTTCACCCAAGGACCTTCAACGCCTGTCTTGCCTCTTTCGACGCCTGCCAGTGACGCCTCCAACTTGAGATCTGATAAAAGTTGAAGATTAACTCCGCTGAAAAGTTTTGACGTGATTAAAATTCGAAAGTTGTGATCTGACAACAAAGCTTTATTAAAAGTTGTGATGACCTCCTTTGTTTCCAGCCACTTGGGAGCGAAGTGGGCGGTGGTGGTGCCATATGCTTCGTGGAGTCGATAGCCTTATAACATTTTCGCAACGAGAGCACTCAGAGAACGCATACCTCAGGAAAGGGTACACAGTCCACAGTTCCATATTTTTCATGATTTTTTCCTTTGACCTTTTGAGCCCCAGATTTAAAGACACTTTTCCTATGATGGTCTTTTGTCATTTTACCAATCTCGATGCAATTCTATTTAATATTTTTTTTCATATTTATGTTAATAGACAGAGAGAGGCAGACAAACCAAGACAATAGGCAACAAACAGAAGTGAATAACGTTACTTAATCCATAATTTCTTAATGACGATTTACATACTTTGCATTCTTTAGGATGAGATCCAATTATTATACTGGTGCCACTGTGTCTATTTACCGTAATCAGATGTACCGAAATTTATGACCGCAACTGTACAAGTGAACCCTCTAACCTAAGCCAACGTGAATACCACCCAAATCTCTCTCTCTCTCTCTCTCTCTCTCTCTCTCTCTCTCTCTCTCTCTCTCTCTCTCACACACACACACACACACACACACACACACACACACACACACACACACACACACACACACATCTCACCATCAAGCAAAATGGGTAATATTGGAACCCGTGGCCCAGACTTGCTCAACGGCGAGAAAAACACGGTCTCCAGCAAGTCCAATTACCGATCTTTCAGTTCCTAATAGCGTTCTGATGGAGGTCTTGGGCGAAATCGTACGAATTCTCGCTTTCCTTCTCTCTCTCTCTCTCTCTCTCTCTCTCTCTCTCTCTCTCTCTCTTCCTCTCTCACTTTCTTTCGTCTATTTCGCTCACACATTCCCTGTCTCGGTTCTCGATCGCCTGTCTGTCTTTCCTTTCTGTCTTGGATTCCGCCTTCTCTCTCTCTCTCTCTCTCTCTCTCTCTCTCTCTCTCTCTCTCTCTCTCACTTTCGTCTATTTCGCTCACACATTCCCTGTCTCTTGGTACTCGATCTCCCGTCGCTTGTCTGTCGTTTCTCTATCTCCTTGTGTCTCTGTTTCTTTCTATCAGTAAGTCTGTCTGTATGTCTGCCTTTCTCTCTCCGTCTTCCTGTTACTCTCTCTGACACTCTATATGTAACCTCTCTCTCTCTCTCTCTCTCTCTCTCTCTCTCTCTCTCTCTCTCTCTCTCTCTCTCTCTCTCTCTTCCTCTCTGAAAATATCATCCATTTTTTCGGGGCCGACTAACCTGCTCTAAAGTCTGCGTTTTGAATAGGCGGAATTTCACTTGACCTGTCATTTGATCCAGATTAACGAGAGAGAGAGAGAGAGAGAGAGAGAGAGAGAGAGAGAGAGATCAACTGGCAGCGTCTCCGTTCAATATCGAGGCTAGGGTAAACAAAAGATGGGATCCACCAAGGGCATCTACATAAGACATACGAGAGAGAGAGAGAGAGAGAGAGAGAGAGAGAGAGAGAGAGATTTATAGAAATAGATAAATATATACGTAGGCAGACATCCAGAAAGATAAGTAAAACGATAATACTGACCGAGGCAAAGTAAGGTGGTGAAATAAAAGGGAAAAAACATAGGTGGCTATTATTGCCTTCCGTGATGGGCCCGCCGCCCCCCTTCGTCACGGTAACTATTGGAAACCACTAGGGGAAGCCGTTTGGAAGGGGGGAAAGGGAGAGGTGAGAGTTAAGAGGGGTGGGAGAGACAGGGGGTGAGAGGGAGGAAGCAGGGAGGGTTGGGGAAAGAGGGAGAAGAGTTGGAGAAAGAGGCAAGGTAAGAAGGATGGAAGGGGTGGAGGGATGGAGTGAAAGGAAGAGAATGGAGAGGGTTGAGAGACAGCAGGTGAAATGGGGAGGGAATGATTAACGCTTCGGGTGAGTGGGGGAAAAGGGGAGGGTTGGGGTGAGAGTGAGGGGAAAGGGAAGCTTGAGGTAAGAGGAAGGGTGAGGAGAAGGGAAAGAGAAGGATGCACAGATTGAGAATGAAACGGAAGGGTTAGGATAGTAGGTGAGAGTAGGGAGGAATGTCAGGGGAAGGTAGGGAGAGGGGGAACTGAGGGAGAGCGGAGAGGTGACAGGGGAATGAAGGATGAAAAGAGACAGGGAAAGTTATGAGAAGGATAAGTGGGAATATGGAAGGATGTGGAGGGGGGAATAGGGAGGGAGACTGGGAAGGGAGGAAGGATATACTGTAGATCAAAGAGAAATGAAAAATGGGGAAGCAAAATGAAAAAAAAACTATAGAAGAAAGAAAGAACAGCGAAAATGATTAAAAAAAAGACATACAATGGATGAAATTATTTAGAACAGAGAAGGGTGAAAATTAAGAAAATGTAGAAGAATCAAAGAAGGTGAATTCTTAGAAATAAAAGCATAGAAAAATAACAATGACCGAATAAAATACAAGCAATAGAGGAAAAAAAAAGACGGAAAGGGTAAAGGAACGAGAAGTGGAGTGGTAAACAAAAGGGTCCGTCTCGTCGATTATGGAAGCTCCCTAACACCTCTCTTTAAGAGATTTATTTTGCGTATGACCCTTTGCCTTCCTCTTCTGTGCTACATAAAGCACCCTATTATCACCCTACTCTTGATAAATTACGCATAAAGCGATATTAGCCAGCCGTATCCAAATATAAATCGGTAAGGAAGAGGAGTTAGGGAGTTTCCTTTCCCGACAAGCATATGAGCCATGAGTTATTCGTTGACTAACACTGACTAATTAATGTTGACGGAACTGGTGGTAAAAGCAAAAGAGAAAAGGGTTTGGGTTGGTGAAGGCAAAGTTGCTGATGTACTGAGTGACTAATTGACTAACTGCTTAACGGAAGAAAAATCTGGTAACGCGGTAACGAAATACAGAAGGTGTGAAATGATGGAAGGAGTGGATAAGGAAAAGTGACAAGGCAATGAAAAGAACAGCTGAATGGAGCTGGGAGGTGAAGAGTACTTAAAAATGGAGAGGATCATATCTAAAAGAAAGACAGACAGACATATAGATAGACACACACACACACACACACACACACACACACACACACATGGAAAGAGAGAGAGTAGAGAATGCTCTGGCAATGACGAAGTACTCTTTAGTGAGGAATGAATGCATGATTGATGGTGCGGTTCTGGGGTGAGACAGAGAGAGAGAGAGAGAGAGAGAGAGAGGTCTGAGGGGGGAGGGGTAAGAGTATTAAAGACGAGAGATGGTATTAACTCAGACAGGAGTGGTTTCACATACTGCTTTATTCTAGTTCACTGAAGACGGCTTCTTTCAGTTAAAATTTTAAGGGAGAAAATCAGAATGAGAAGCAGAATGTTAGAATGTGAGAGAGAGAGAGAGAGAGAGAGAGAGAGAGAGAGAGAGAGAGAGAGAGAGAGAGAGAGAGAGAGAGAGAGAGAGAGAGAGAGAGAGAGAGAGAGAGAGAGATGGAAAAAAAAGAAAGAAGAGAAATGCAGGGAGATAAAGACGGCGAGCTTACGTTACTATTGATGGGGGACATGAAAAAATTGAAGTGCATAGAAGAGGCAGAAGGAACGTAATTAATACAATAAATATAAGAATGGAGGAAATTACAAATGAATTAATAGACACGGTGAGATGGGGTGTAAAATGAAATTAAAAGAATAAACATTTAATAAATAAGTATGTATCTGTGTAAAGACAGATGCAAAAAGAGAGAGACTGAGAATGCAGGGCGAAAAAGAGCGAGTGAATGTGTAAGATAATGGATGTAGGATATAAACACAAACTGCTTAGAAAGAGGAGGTAAAATGGGATGCAAGACGGAATGAATTTATGAAATGGAAAGAATGAAAGAAATGTAGATAGAGAAAATTGAAGAGACACGGGTAAAAATATGAATGTGGACAGAAAAAAAAAGAAAAAAAAAAAAGATGGACTGAGATGTCAGGAATGCAGCAGAGAAAACGAGAAAATGTTTAAGGGTGGACTGATGAGAAGGTACGGCAAATTGGGAGAGGTTGACACTGATCAAAAGGCCGGATTCTATTGGAAATACCCTTATCGCCAGAAAAGTTACTTCAGTCCGTTTATTGATTTATTTTTATTTTTCCTACCGTCAGACGATATTTATTCATTTATTCAGCTTAGGAGACTCGCTATGAAGGGGTCAATGAAAATCTTAACCCCTTCAGTTCGAGAAGTCGTTCCTAATTTTAAGAAAATCTTCCATAATTTTATGTTATTGATACTGCAATTGATTATTATCGACATGATTTGCCTTAAAAGATAAAAAACTATAACAGGATAAAAAATAAAAATATTGTAAGCAAACTAAATCGTTAATGGGAATGCGTTACGGAAGCTATAAAAAAATTAAAAATATAATCTAGAGGTATACGCTAGATGATTATAAGGTAAGAAATTATATTATCACCAGTTTCATATCAAAATAATTTTCGTGTAAATTCATTAACGGTGTAATAAAAAAGGTAAACATCCAGCCAGAGAGGCATGATTAAAAATATTTATACCAGTATATAATATTTTCCAGGACTGAGCATTTTTACTTGTTCAACGGAATCTTTATATTAACGCAATAAACTAGCTGAACCTATGTACGTTATATCTACACTACCAGGCATATATACACATAATAGTAGAAGAAATGTATCCATATAAATAAATAAAAACATAAAACGAAAAGATTAGAGAATGTTGCGTATTTGCCTGAATATTAATAAAAAAAACTGCTAACAAAGTATGATTCATTACTTGCTGGGAAGGACTGCATGTTGATCCTGGGGCTTCGTTGCTTCAAACCACCATCACTCCGTTATGGAAACTTTCTTCACCCTTACTTATCCTTAGTCGACACAAGGATTTGGTTAAAGTTCTAAGCATCGCTCCATTTCCCAAGCATCTATCACAACCAAATATCACATAGAAGTGCTTCACTATTTTAGTCATACACTTTGAAAAATTAAAGACAAACACTTTAGTTTTTTTGTTTTTCCAAGTTCGCATTCAGCTGAGCCTGGTGCCACTACAACAAGATAATTAGAGCATTGGTATCATAACTACTTAAGGCATTTTCTTAGCGTCATACACGTAGATGACACAGGGGTTTGCCGAAGGCTTCAGGTACTGTTTCATTCGTCGAGCATCCCTCACAACTCATGCCCAAACATCGTCGACGAATTTTTCATTATTGGTTCGTTGTCATTCATTACTATTGTCCAGTTCCTTTTCAGATTTAAGCTAAGTAGGTATCATCATCAAATTTCTGCGGTCTTAATAATGAGACATATCTAATTAGGTTGAAATCATACAAACGCACACAAGTGCAGAAAAATTGAACTGTAGTCTGTGCTTCGACCTGCATACGTGCTGCCAGGAAAAACATAAAGTGATAAAATAAATTCTGTGAGCAATCTCGAAAGCATTCATAAAACCAGACACCACATTCGTATTTACTAGTTACTCACAGATCCACATATAATTGTCAAATTTGGCTTTTAATATCTTTGGTGATCGCTGTCAGACTGTCATATTTTATGAAATTTTTATAAAGGACGAATTTAAGGGTCGTTGGTTCAGTGATTCCTTATCTAGACCAAAGCCACAGTATGTCATATTCTCCTTGCCATGAGAAACATCGTACCACCTCTTGGTTAGGTATTCATTTTCCGTATCACAGCTTGATATTCTCTTTTGTATTCTTATGTATCTTCTTATTCCGAGACTGTGTTTGCTAGTAACGTAGAAGAGGGTACTAATGTGCATAAAATGTAGAGTAATATTTCGAAATCTGAATCAACGAGAGTATGCTTCGCTGTCCCTCCTAGTCCCTCAGCAACGTACACTAGACTTCTGTCTGTTTGTGTCCAGTAGATATCATGCCATACAAACTTTACATAGTCGTCATGATTCCCGGTATTTTAATTACGTCTAAACATGGAGACACAGGATGCTATCTGTGGCTCATAATCTCAAGACTTTCCTTTCACATCCCATCTCATTGTGGATGTTTTTGCTGAGTTAATGTCTGTTGTGTGCATACTTTATATTATTTTATGCAAGCTTTGGGTAGCCTTTATGATATGAATACACAACTTCATACTTTTAGTAGATCAGAAAAAAGAGACATAATTTATTGGTATTAGTTCATATTATTAGTGGTTCATATTTTTGGCAAATACTTCACTGACTCGCATCATCTCTCTTCATAGACATTTGTACTGGCTTGACTGTTGTGTGTTTATTATATTATTACTCAATACAAACTAACATGTCTTTGTAGCATTTGTATTTAAATGTTGATTAGATTAGAAAAGTGAAGCCATGGAATGTTCATACTGCATCACCAAAAAAAGGGGGGTTATTTCGTTTTGTTACTATTTAATTAACAGCCTTACTAAGCAGATATTAATTGTGTGCGTTTTATATTTTACTCAGGACAGGCTACGAGTATGCTTAACGTTATTATAAATTTTGGGTATTTCAATCTCAATTCCAGTTGCAACATATTCCAACCAACACTAATTTGTCTCGGAAAATTTGAGCAAATCCGAAGGTTCATTATACATGCCTTCCTTCCCCGGATCAAAGCGGTTTTTTCTCATTTATATTTTCCCTCCTTTTAGTCACATCTCTTGCTTTCCACTGTATTAAAAAGCCGTAAAATTAATGTATATTTATAGAGACCTGTATGCAGAATTTTTGTCGTTGAATTTACTTGCTCTCATATTTAAGCAAAAGGAATATAATTAACTTTCTGACTAACATGTATTTCTCGTATCTCAATAAAATGTTTTTATATTATCCAGAAAAAAAAAAAAACATGTGACAATAACAACGTACAGCTTAATGATACAGTATTTATGTCTTTGCTTATGAGTAACAATAAATGACAATAATTAATGTCATTGCGGAAATACAGCCCAAATCATCCACATAATTGATTACATTCATTGCAGTTACCGAGGACTGCTTTTTTTTTTTTTTTCAGTGCTAAACAATAACAAAAAATAAAACCAGACGCCACCGTACTGAGAAAGATGAATTAATATGTGTAATCTTAACTAAACTAGAGGAAGAAGTTTTTTCCTGAGCTGAAAAATTTCGTGTGGAGAAATCAAGAATAGGCAAAAAAAAAAATTAAGTCACAGGATTAAAGAAGTTAAGTAAAAATGTAGATGTTAGATTAAGTCGAGCAGGATGATGAAAGCCTGACGAGGGTAAGAATATGAGAAAGAGAAAGGCGAACACAGTGAAGGTTAACGTTTACGTAAAAGGACAATGGCATGTGGAGTTATGGCTCAGAGAGAGAGAGAGAGAGAGAGAGAGAGAGAGAGAGATGCTGCGGTCCTGTTGAGGCTTGTTTCCTCGATATTCACTCCATTACAGCCCGCATGTTAACGGTGTTCACATCATGATTGGTCCCGTCTCTCCCTCCCTCTCTCTCTCTCTCTCTCGCGACCTGGTATTTTCTCTGTGTATTACCAAACCCCTTGTACACTCTACCATTACCTAAATCTCGTGTGTTTAAAATAGGCAAATACAGGCCTCTAAGTCGACAGAACAAGACTCAAATTATTCCAGAGATACGCAATCTTTAAATAGTACAGGTGTAAGAGTACAGTTTCAGTTCTTACTATACGCTTTCCACTCCAACCTGACCTGAAACTGCTGAATGGTGGAAAGAGAATAACACTAGAATATGATGCTAGTCACGAAGTGCCATGAGAAGGATGCAGTGACTAAGTATACAGTATTGTCGTATTCATCCACAGAGGTGAGCAAATGGGAGAGATCTAGGATTAATGAAGGGATTCGGTGAGGAGGCACATGAGGGAGGGGATGTGAATTGGAGAAAGGGCAGCTTGATGGAGGAGTACAGGATGACGTGGAAGTGATCGTCTGAGGCTACTTCTTCCGGGATTAAGGTGTCTGGTTAAATAGAGTTAGACAAGATAGGTATCTTTACAGAGCAGCACCAATATTACCGGGAGGCGAGAAATAATATCAACAATAAAATTAACAATAATTAGGTTACCGGCACATATGTTTAAAATCACACAAAATAACATAAATCACGGAAATTAGTCTACCTTTCCTTGTTCTTAAAATTACGTATATACCTAAATGAGCAGACACACACATATAGCTAAAAAAACAGACATAAGACAAATCTAAAATAGAATTTATTTTTTTCCCTGTCGTTTCCTCCTCCCTCTTCCTTGACATTTCTTACAAAGTTTGATTGAAGTCGGCCAACAATAGACGCGCCGGGGGTGAAATGGAGGAGAGGACAGCGTGAAAGTGTGGGAAGGTGGCTATGAAGGGGAAGCCTGGGCATAAAAGAGGTGATTAAAGATTGGGATATGAGGGGAGACCAAGACTTATTTTCTCCCCATCTAAAGGGGCTTGCTAGTGCCCCCTTCTGGTCGATTTTTTTTTTTTTTTTTTTTGGGGGGGGGGGTTCACTTATATTTCTCTCGCATGCTTTTTTTATGTTTTCTGGTGTATAATTAGTGTGGTAGGTGAGGGCTCTCGCCATCCACTCTCTGTTGTGCTGCTCTCAGGTGACTGCCCGTTCCTCTCTGCCTTCTTTCCTTCCTTCCTTTTCTGTATTTCTTGCCTTCTTTCTTTTCTCTTCTTTCTGTCTCCTAGTGACTCTACACTGAGTGACAGGCCTAATGGTTTACTGTACACCAGGAAACCATTTACTACGCTGGGTGGTAACCATATAATCAAACTACTGTATTGTGCCTGGCAGTTTAGTGTATAATAAAGGCGATCCAGCCGACTTGAGCCTGTGTAGGCTTATATCCAAGGGGTAGTTGAGGTTTATTGCTCATGTAATACCACCCAGGGATGAGTGAGGTTGTTCACTCTTACTTTAAATGTCAGGACCAACTTGTCTAACCACAGGCTCCTACGCTGCTCATGGGGAAAAGCAGTATTAGATGGTGTATGGATGTATGTATGTTTAATTAGTAGCATAAATGCACTAAATTTATTACTCTAAAATGAACTAAGATCGGAAGAGGCAAGGGGATAGCATACATGTCAAGAATTAAAAGGAAAAATTACCTGATTTGGTTACGATAATGCTTAAAATTAACTGGGAGGTATAAGAGTAGAAAGAAATCACGAAAAAAAGAAAGACTAAGAGATGGACAGATAGATAGGTAGACAGACAGACAGATAGATGGATAGAAAGATAGATAGATAGACGAGTAAGGTATAGATAGATAGATATAGATATAGATAGATAGATAGATAGATACAAAGGTATACAGAGTGGTATAGAGATAGAAAAGTAGGCAGTAAATAACTAGATAGTCTCACCTAAATACCACCTACCTTTCTTATCTAGCCTACCAGGGAAGTCAAGAAAAATGAAAATAATAATCTCGTTGGTATATGATAATCCAAGTAATTAACTATGAGGCATGAAAAACGCCTTCCATAATTTATCTCCCTATTCCCTGGCGCAATTTGGTTAATAAAATTGAAGCTATTTATTCAGGAAGGAGAACTAGCACCTTGACGGGAGGAAGAAAGGAGAATGAGGTGCGTGGTTGTGGGTACTTTTGCCTCATGCTGTAAGAGGGTTGAAATTTGCATGAGATAGGGAGAAATGTGTGTGTGTGTGTGTGTGTGTGTGTGTGTGTGTGTGTGTGTGTGTGTGTGTGTGTGTGTGTGTGTGCTTAAGAACATAACGGCGTGTTTATGGAAATTCACTCGAGATCGTAAAAGGGTCAGGCAGAAATTAACAGCAGATCGTAAAGGTGAGTTATATACACAGTGAACGTTAAGCTAACAAGAGAGGATATTTCTTTTATTTACGTGATATCGAGGCATTTCCAAATGAAGAAAAATATATATATCTTAACAGTGCAGTAATGAAATCTCCCCTTCCCCCTCTTTCCCCTTTTTCTCCTCCTCTCTTTTCTATCTGCCCCCTTTTACCCTCCTCCTTACTCCTTCTCTTTCCCCAGCTCCCCTCTCCCTTACCTTCTACTCCCCCCTCCTTTACTTCCCCCTTTTTCATCCCTACCCTCATCACCCTCTTCCACATTGTTCCCGTTCCCCTCTTTCATCCATTCTCTTTTCCCATTCCTCATTTACCCCCTTTCCCTCATTTCCCCTCACCTGTCCCTATCATTCTCGCTTTCCCTCACTTTTCCACCTTTTCTTTACTCCCTTTTCAGCCTTGACCCCTATCCCTTCCACTTCTCTCTCCTTATTTCTCGCAACCACTCCTCACACGCAAGAAAAACATAAGAATTGGCCATCCCTGTAGATGTTGCCAGGTCAAGCCAGGTCACTAAGATAAGGGCACAGGTTGCATTTATACGGAGCAGGTCCAAGATAAGTCAGGTCACTGGTCCCTATCATTCCAGGCAGGTCCAGATAAGGTGAAAGTCAGGTCGAGTCCCTATTATTCCGATCAGGAGCGAACAGAAGCCAATACTGCCCGATATTGCCAGCTGGAGGTCCTTAGGCTGCTCTCCTAACACGCCCTAAATTCCCTTATCGCACAGTAGCCACAAAATTCCCTCTCCCTCACGCTTTGGGGAAGGAAAATAGTCGGACCTTTTGGAGGAGAGGAGGAATATTTGAGCTGGTACATCACTCTTTTTGTTTTCTATTTCGTGTCTTTGATCTTTACATCAGACTTACCAGCATGTTCGTTTGCTTATTTATTTATTTACTTGCTTGTTTATTTATTCTCGTTTCACTTCTCTGATAATTTATATTTGGTTCAGCAGCACTTTTCTTTTTTATGTTTTTTGTGGATAGATAAATAGAGTGATAAGCAGATAGATAGATAGACAGACGATTTTATTCAGTTCACGGGAAAAAAAAAAAAAAAAACTCACACAGAAAAGGATTAATAAAGGTATTTGTAACCCCTCAAGTACAAAAAAGCCCATGATAAGCTTAATAAACTCGTCAGGAGATAGCAAGAAAAAACTGGAAATACGACCCCGGTTTCAGTAAGTTAAGAGCTTGAGTTCCTGGTATTTCACGCATGAATGGTGAATATCAGCGTGATTGAAGCACTTGCCTCTAAGCTGATCAGGGAAGATTTTTTTTTTTTTCAGTTGCCACAGTAACGATGCCAAACATGTTTTAAATGACTTATCTTGTCTACTGCTTTCATGGCATGTTAACTAAGTGCACAGTTTTATCAGTTATAATTTATTTGCTCTCATTAGTCAGTTAAAGGATGCTGGAGAGGGACGCCTTCCCGTAGTGGCATCGATAGAACCGGACGGCGCAAATGTCTGGTAAAACAAACGTCTCTCTTCTTGCACTCTAACCCTCGAAAGGATAATGGTGGACTTCAGAAGGGAATCCTCAGCCTGTAGTCCACCGGGTTCACAGGTTATTGTGCTAATCCCAGTAGATGATTCCTCCCATATCACTAGTTCTTTCTTAGTAACGAGAAAAGTATTATCGTAAGCACCTCCTGCCGCAGTATTGTCCCCGTGCCAGTGGTTGGGGGAAGATGCGTGCAGGATACAAGGCAGTAGTCAGACGGGACGAGAGTCTCAGGGGGCCGATTGCATATTATGAATGGGGGGCACTGCGTATGTTTGACAGGGAATTTTAATGCTGACAGGAGGAGAGAGAGAGATGGGGTTGAGGGTAGGGGTGAGTGTTATAAATAATACTAATAATAAATAAAGGTACTTCATTAGATAAAAGGGGTTGAAAATGAGGTAAGTAAAAAAAATTGCACTTGTGTTAAAAATGACTGGGAATAAATTTGCAGTGGGTCTCATCAGAAAGGCTCAGAATTGGACTTTCATCAGCGATCCGTGAAGAAGGCCGATGATGCGTCACTAAAGACTTTCGCAGAGTTAGGGGGAGGGGGAGGAGAGGGGGAGCTAAAGGAGGGAGAGGGAGAGAGAGAGGCGCGAGGGATAGAGAGGGAAGGAGAGAGGCGGAGTTGGGGGAAGAAAGGGGAGAGGATAGGATGGAAGAGAGAAGAGAGGGGGAATGAATTGCGAGAGGGGAGGGGTAGAGAGGGGGGTGGGATGAGAGGGAGAGGGGGACATGGTGACAGGAGTTGAGGAGTAGATGATGGAGGAAGGGAATGTAAGAGGAAGGGAAATGAGAGAAAGAAGGTTGGAAGGGAAGAAGAAGAGATGGACGACAGTAGTGTAAGAAATGGTTATCGAGGAGAAAGGAGAGAGGGGGAGGAAAGGTGTAGGAAATGGGGAGAGGGATGGATAAGGGAGAGGGCGGTGGGAGAAAAAGAAAGGGAGAGAGATATGAGATAATGGGAGGGAAGGAGAGGGAGATGAGGAAACAGAGAAATAAAAGGAAGGGAAAGAAGGAGACGGAAGGAAGGAGGTGTGGTTTGGGTTGGTGGCTGGATCATAGGGAAGGAGAGAATGAAATGAGGGAAAAAAGATATGTGGAAGGTGAGGCGAGGCCGAGAAAGAAGAGAAAGGGTAATGAGGATGAGGTTGGGGCAGGGAGAAGTGGAGAGGGAGGGGGTGAGGGCAAGGACAAGGAGAGGGGGAGTAAGATGGATGCAGGGGTGAGGTTGAAGACAAAAAAAAAAAAAAAAATAGGATAGCGAGAGGAGTCATTTTGCGTTCCTTCCTTCAGCTTTATTTTCTTTCACTCTGCTTCCTTTTAATCTTATTTCAATTTATTCTCGGGTCAAGGAGGAAGCGGTTCATCCCTCCTTTATTCTTTATTTTTGCAAACACTGCCACGAAAGTTGGCTGATTCCTGACAAAGCTCTCTCATAAAGGAAAAGTATGTCTGGGAAGGAGAGGAGGGCTGGGAGAAAATGTTGGTGTGTGAATTGCAGTGATCAAGTGCGTGATTGGATATTCTCGTAACTTGGGGCAATGTGATTTATGAGTCGAGTGCGTTTCGTTTCGAGGCTTGCCAATCACTGCTTCGTTAAAGGTATGTCTTTTTAAGGGTTTCTTTTCTTTACATTTTTATGGGAATTTACGGGATTTTAGGATATTATAAGTAAGTGGCCGCTATATCACTCAGTGCGTCATTAAAGTTATATCTTATATAACTTTTGGATTGAAATTTTTGTGGAATAATTATTTAAAAAGTTAAGGGGACTCTTACAGAAGTTATTCAAGAAAAGTTTAAGAAAATCTATAATTGGATTTCGTTTCATTTCAAGATTTAAAAAGCAGTGACTCATTAAGGATATATCTCTTTAAAAGAATCTGATTCTCTTTTTGTCCCAGTAAATAATTACATAGTGGTGGAACAAACTATTGAACTGAGATTCCAACCCATTTGGTTACTGATAATTTCTTCAGCAAAACCCAGTTAGCTTTTGACATGATTTCGAAGTAACATGAAATTACAATTGATCGCAACTGTACGCTACAATAATGTGTGTGTGTGTGTGTGTGTGTGTGTGTGTGTGTGTGTGTGTGTGTGTGTGTGTGCACTACCCTACAGTATCATCCTCAGGGAGTACTAAACCACTCCTCCCCCGCTGCCCTCAATAACGACACAGGTAACGAGTATGACGGTGGCACTAACGACCAATTCCACGTCAATAGCCTCCATACCCACGCCACACCTGCTTCACCAACGCCATCTACACCAAGGGAAGAGTCGTTGGTCGTTGTTTGTTGTTGGTGTTGCGTAAAAACTAGTGGGAGGTTACTTTTGAGCAAATTTTAAGCAATAAGCGCTACAGCAACATGGATCTAGTTTTAAGCCTTTAAGGAACTAAAAACATTGATGTCCTTATGAGCTAAAATGGTTTCCCTTATATTCATCAACTCCTACAAGAAGCTGAGGTATTCTCATCGATTAAAGAGACTCCCTAACCCCAGTTCCTTAGCGATTTATTTGTAGTTGTGGCTGGTTAATATTCTTTTGTGCGTTATTTATGCACAGTATGGCAATATTAGAAGGATTTATATAACACATAAGAGGACAGTAAGGTGTATTAAGCAAAGTAAATCGCTCAGGACAATGTGTTAGGGAGCTTCCTTAACCGACAACACTATCACCCTTCTTTAAAAAATATATAAAAGAAAAGGAAATAATGTAAAGAAGACGACATCGTGCTGGATAGAATAATAGACACGATATTCCCCTGATTCCCGGTGATTCACGCAACAGCAATTAATCCCACTGTACTGTACTCTCCATTCTGTACCCTCCAGCACAGTATATCAACCCGAGCATCATACCTACGTGATACACAACAGAATCGAACGTTTGAGTAATGACACCGTCTTTCCTTAACACATTCCCTCTACATCCAGACAGTCCATGTTAAGAAATACCTGTTACATTAAAGAGGGTATTGAAGTCTACATCTGACCCTCCAATGAATAAAATCTCCCATGAACAGAATAAAAGCCTCTGAATTTAACAAGAATTTAATATGAACCATGTCCTCTCCAGAGATAAATCGCCTTGATACCCGCTACGAATGACCCCACTATTAATCCCACTGTGCTGTACTCTCCATTCTGTACCCAGCCCGGCCATATATTACCCCCGGGACCATATATACGGGAGGAGCAACAAGAGAATCAGACGCTTGAGTAATGAGAGCGAGGGGCTGGAAATTAATAGAAGCGTGCCATTAGTCATATGCCCCGCTGGCGTGATGGATGGCGTATGGGAACAAGTGTGAGAGAGGGAGAGGGGAAGGGAGAGAGTGAGATAGCGTGGGAGAGAGCTGAGTTGTGCAGTTGTGGTCAAAAGTTCGTTAACGATATCCCGAAACTTCCTAAGCTTTATGAAATTTTACTGAAGTGATCAAGAAGTACTGGAATCTATGTCAAAGTTTTTTTTTTTTTTTTTTTTAATGCAAGGAAGAAGGAACCAAAGGCCAGAAGGATGCCTGTTCGTTCCCTCCCAGAACAACAAGAAACAAGATAACAGAGAGCCAAATTCAACATTTGTCCATTTCGAGAAGCCTACTGGGACTCTGATAAATAATTCGATACACCAGAAGAAAAACATGTAGGAAAGTACTACAATTCATGCACCAGATTTTTGTTCTTTAGAAGTCTATTTCCAAATGCTCAGTGATAGAAGAATGAAATACTACATCCTTTTCATAGCATTTCTTGATTAAGTGGCACTATATTCTTCTGTTATTACTGATTTCAGGAAAATACTTGCATTAACGTTATTATCCATACTCATGTGTACCTTACTAGTCTCTTTCCGAGGATAAAGGCGAAACGATACTACTCACTTAATTACTGTTGTTTGTATAAGGCAAATATATTCTGTTCACTTTAACTTGGACTAAAATTGCCATCTGTCTATCTCGAATAGTAATATATAACAAAACACTAACACTAGAAAATGGTGCTAATCACGAAAAAGTGCTATGGATAGGATACAGGCAATGAGAAGCCATAGTAGTGTCCCATTTTGTCTTTGAAGTGTGGGAAATTTACTGAAAACTGACTCAATTTTCTCATGGTAGGCAGAACTCTGGTTGTGTATTCTGTTTCTCTAATACCAGACGATTTAAAACTTGGGAATGTTAATAATGATGCCATTAACCTTCTCATGGTCGCGACTACTCTTGTTTTCTATTCAAGTTTGCACCAGACGATTTTATTTTACTAACAGTGAGTCATAGGGACCTTAGATTGTTAGGTTCTTTAATCTTTATCTGGCTTTATCTTTATTATAACTGTGACATTATATTCAGTGGCCTGCACTTCTTTTACTTCCATTATCATAAAACCCGCACTAGTGAATTCTGTCGGAAAATTGAGAGAGCTTCAACAAAATTATTTCATGCACTGTATATGCACTCCTGAGTTTAGTTTTTTTTTTTTTTTTTTTTTTGGCAGACTTACAGATTTTAATTTCTTCATTTTTGTATTTTCGAGGCAAAGTTGTGGATTTTTTTTTTTTACCTTTCGGAGCACAGTTACAGATTCTTTTATTACTATTTTTAAAACAGAATTACAGTTTTGAGCCACTCTGCCTTTTTGGGACGGAGTTATAGATTTTCTTTTCCTTTTTTTCTACATTTTTTGAGAAGTTTTAAAATCTAATCTCCCGCCTCTCTCCCCTCGCAGTTTACGGCCATTGTTTTTGTTTATTTTCTCTTATAGCGGGTCGTGCTTTAGCCAAACTTTGCGTCGTAAGGTAGAAACTTGGAGGAGGGGTGGGTTGCGAGGTGATCATTGGGGCTGGGCAAGGTGGGGCTCCTCTCACCTCTTTTCCCTTGCCTCTTTTTACCTTACCTCATCTTATCTTATCTTCCCTCACCTCACCTAGCCTTATCTGTCATTGTCTCACCTCAGCTCACCTCTCATCAAGATGGGGCTCCTCTCACCTCTCTTACCTTGCCTCTTTTTACCTTACCTCATCTTGTCTTCCCTCACCTCACCTAGCCTTATCTCTCATTGTCTCACCTCAGCTCACCTTTTATAACCCACTTCACCCCTCACTTCACTTATCCTAGCCTCACATTACTTGACCTAGCCTCACTTTTCCTTACCTCACCTCACATCGTTTCACTTGACACCTCACGACTCAGCCTTTACCTCATCCTACCTTACCTTTCCTTACCTTTTTTTATCCGCCCCTCATCTCATCTCACTTCATCCTCCTGCCTCACCTTACTTCATTTCACTTCTCTTCATTTAGCCTCACCTCACCTTACCTCACTTAGTCTCACCTCACCTCATTTCACCTCATCTCATCTCACCTCACATCGTTTCACTTCACCTCACGTAATCTATGCTACTCTCCACGTCCTTAACTCTCTCTCTCTCTCTGGCTCCTAGTGTAAGCAAAAATAAACAGAGAGAGAGAGAGAGAGAGTTAAATACTACATATAGAATCTAAAATATAAATCAGTACTGTACCGTTACAGTTTTAGTCACCATAATACAGACCTTTAATGACGAAAAGGGTAAATATTCATCATGATGTTAAATAGTCATCATTAAACAACCTGACTAGGAAGTTCCCTGCAGGAGCGAGTGTGTGTGTGAGGCGTTAACTAGCACAGAACAGGATCAGAGACTTTTTTAACGACGTACAATTCATGTCCTCACTCCAAACGCTGACATATTCCCACTTTTTTTTACGGGGACACAAAACTCTTCAAACGCGTAATTCATAATATGTCAAAACTCGTGCCAAAACTGTCGCAAGGCTTTGAGAGAGTGAGAGTGCTGGCCAAAGTTCAATTTTATAATTTTTTGGCCCTAGCTTTTTATTTTAGTTTTATTATTTTATTTTATGTGACAAAGTATGCAGCTTGTATCGAGAGGAAAGATTCATTTTTGCGTCATTAATAAAGTCATGAATGTATGTTTCTCCTGACATTTGTGTGCAGTCAAGCTCTATATTCACGACACATAATAATCTAGCTGTGTGTGAAAGCCGTGTTGATGATGATACGCTCTGAAAATAATGAATCTATCACCGGTAATCATTTTAGAGCTACAGGACAGGTTATAAACAGGATCAATAATCGGCTTCCAACTGCGTGCCATGTATTTGTTCTCCTTTTAGTATACAGTTTGGCTTGTTGCATATCGGAGGATTTTTGTATATCTTCATAAATTAACACTCTCAGGCTCCTGTGTTCACACTCAGTTTAATAAAAGAATCTGGCGTTAGTTGGAACATTATACTAAAGTTGTCTGGATCATGGGGGGATTTATGATGAAAATATTAACACTATCAGGCTCCAGTGACTCCCTCCACTGCATAAAACCGACTGGGATTAGCTTGATTACAAGGCTAAAGTACCTGACCATGAAAGAGTTAAGCTGGTATTCACTGATGGATATACAACATCAAATCTACATCAACTGCCTATCATCTATCTTAAAATGGGGTACTAGCTTACAGTTTGAGAATATTACAGATCATAGATAAACACATCATTTATTTCATGGTTAGGTTGGGAGGAGAAGGAGGAAACAGGAAAGCGAGGAAGAAATAGCATGGAGAAAGAAGAGGATAGGAGTGGAGAATGGCAGAGTGGAGGAAGAGGGGCAGGGAGAAGATTTAGGGATCAAGGAGGAGGAGAGGTCAGAGAAGACGACGGGGGTAGCAGGTAGGAGGAAAAGAGTTGCGCGAGGGGAGAGAGGAAGGAGGGATTTGGAAGGAATGACGGAAAGGAGAGAGAAAAGGTAGGTAGGAAGGAGAGGAGAGGAGAAGAAGGGAAGTTAAAAAAAGAAAAAAGAGGGAGGAGGAGGAGGGAGACGAAGGGAGGAGGGAATACGATGATGGAGGGAGGGAATGGAAAGGAGGGAGAGTAGGGGAAGTGGGAAGGGAAGGTCAAGCAGAAGGAAGGAGGAGAGATGAAGCAGGACTGGGAGATGGGAGAGGAGGAATGATGAGTTAGGGAGGACGGAGGAGAGAGAGGGAGGAGTTAATGATGCAGGAGGGGGGAACGGAGAGGGAAGGAAAGGGGAAAGAAATAAGGAAGCAGGAGTCAGGAAGGAAAGGAAAAGAAAGGAGGAAAGAGGAGTCAGGGAGTAGAGAGATTGGAAGGAGGAGTCAAAGAAGAAGGAGGGAAGAAGGGAAATGGAAAAGAGGGAAGAGGGAAGAGGGGAGGAGAGGTACAGAGGTGGGTACGTGGAGTCATGGAGCACCTCAGGCGGTGGGATGAAGTCTCACTCACTCTTCCAGGGATTTCCCGTTTTTTAATTAAGCTCGAAGCGCGGCTGAAATATCTACAATTAATCCGGAAAAACGAGGCTCTCTACGGCTTCTGGTCGGATTGGATGGCCCCCGCGGCTGTACGAAGTGAGGTCAGGTGTGCTCGTTCAGGTGCAGGCAAGTGTTGGGTAAGCTGCAGTTAGGTTAGTGTTGAGTCAAGTTACGTCAGTCTGGTAAGTGTAGGCTAGGGTGAGTTAGGTTAGTATTGAGTTAGATTAGGCTATGTTAGGACAGGGGTGCTATCGTAGGTGGAGGCAGGTGAGTTAATAAGTTCAGTAAGGTTACTTTTGGGTCAAGTTAAGTCAATGAGGGTAGGAGGTTATTATTGGGTTATATTAGGTTTGATATGCTAGTTCGGGTGGAGGCAAATGAGTTAGCTAAGCTGTAGTTATATCAGTGTTAGGTTAAGCTAGGTTAAGTTAAGCTAAGTTAGGATAGGTACGCCTGTTCAAGTGAAGGCAAGTGTTGGGCATGGCTGCAGTTAAGTTAGTGTTACGTGCAGGCTACAGAAAGGCCAGCGAAGGTATTTATAAAGTTTCCTAGTCAATTTTGGTGAGACAGAGGTCTCCATAACACTGCACTGCACTCACTTATGATTTTTATACCAGCTCTTGTTAAGCAAGAACGGGCATTTTGTCTTGCCCGTTGAGAACGCTCTTGTGTGTGTGTGTGTGTGTGTGTGTGTGTGTGTGTGTGTGTGTGTTAACAATATAACTCTAATGGTGTAAAGTTGCTTCTAGTCACTATAATCTGCTTGGTTAGCAAAACAATTACTGTTAACTCATGTTTTAACGGACAAGACTATTATAATGCTATGAGTTGCTGATTGACAAGAAGAGGCACGAAATTTCTGCAGGCGACTGTACGTCCAAGCTCTCATAGTTTTCTATGTCACTTTATACCCAGGATTCCTGACCTATAAGTACAACGCTGCACAGCTGCCTGGGTCACTTTTTCAGATCCAGGAATTCTGACCTATAGATACAGCTTTACGTAGTAATCTAGGTCACTCTTCAGTACTTAGGAATCTTGACCTACAGCTTCACGTAGATATCGGGGTGACTTTTCCACAGTGGCCTACATATTTCTGACCTTTACATACAGTATAGCCTAACATAGATATCTAGGTTACTTCTGAATATGAAAGATTCCCGACCTCCAAAGAGATAATAACAAACATCCCTAGGCCACTTTTTCAAACAACAGAACTCTGACCTATACATACAGCCATATATGGTTGTCAAGGTTACCATCCCATACTATAGCTTATAATAACCGATCTTCACATACCTACAGCCTTGCCAAGTTCCCTGGGTAGCTTTCACATACCGTAAAATTTCTGATCTGTTCTTATGCATATTCTTAAAATATTGCCTAGCTTAGGTTGTTTTCGCACACTATAGATTCTGGCCCATACATATAGCCTGATGCTGCTGTCTACGCAGGATGATCGTTTCTGCTGAAGTGTGTCTGAGTTGACTGTATCGAGAAATTTATTTGCGGTGCACTAAATGAAATCCAGTTAAGATATGGAATGAATGTGTACCAAATATGATTAAGTACAAAAGTCTGGGTGATGAATTAACATTAACTTTTACAATATCCCTAAGTAAACCAAGTAAGTCCCTTCATGTCTTTCCACCTCCGTTTTCTCTCTACCATGCCAACAGGTAGCATAGAAAATTCTGAGTTGAAGGGATATTTCAGGGGTCCCTCTACAACAAGGCCCGTGTGTAGCGTTTATATTTAGTACGCATTTATTAGAAAGTTAATAGCACCGGTACTGAAACTCTCAGCAACTTTTGAATCGTGTACACCTGAGAATTAGCGTCTGGCTTGGCGGAAAAAGAACACCATAATCGCCTCGAACATGAGATGGCTATTGGTGAAAATATTCACATTCTCAAGCTTCCAAGGCTCATTTTCATTCAAATCGTCTGGAGTAGGCTGGAATCAGTACATGAGTCGATCGGTCCGTGAGAGGAGTTAAGATTCTATATGGCCTCCCTCAGTCTTACCCCAACATGTTTCTTCACCACAACCGGTGATCACATACATCTGCCTCTATCACTGACTCATACACCCCTATATGTATACTCTTTTTATGCTTACTTGGCCCAGATCTTCGTCCTTTTGTAGCTAATTTCAAGTAGCGCAGAGGCAAAAAGAGACAATCCTATTGCTCTACATACTTTCCAGCATTCAAGATGGAGGGGCAGAAATTTTAGGCCAAGTTAGAGTGAACTGGGTATAGTACATCTCGCATCCTATAGCTCGGAGGCAAAATCAAACAATAACTACTACTGCTCTTCATCCGTTCTCAACACTTCTTCGTGACTACTGTTGTGTTCTTGTCTTAATCTCTTGTTACACATCAGCACTTAAGAAGAAGAGATGATAGTTTAAGGCCAAGTTAAAGTCGACAGAATATAGGTGCTTATTACGGTAACTTCATCACTTTATTTGTGTAGACATGTAAGTTATGATAGACGGAAACGACGATGATTATACGGGATGATCTGCAAATAGTCCTATAATAGAAACACAGCTAGTATTCTCTTATGTGTTGAGGAGACGGCTTAGTCTGCTGGTGTGGGCGTGGGTGAGGCAGTGGGATTAAAATGAATAAATGATAAAAGATAAAAATTTCGCTGACGGAGCCGTCCCAGTACCACATTAGAGATTACCCAGTGGATAGGAAAAAGAGCATTATATATGTACTATCCTGTCTCAAAATAAATAAATAAATAAATAAATAATAAAAACTTAATTCTTAGAGCCAAGCGACCATCCTGTTTATCAAACCGGATGCTGGTATGTGTGGGGGATACTGTACGTGGAAAACAGTGGGTCAGATTTAACACGAATGAGACGTGGCACACACACACACACCCACACACACACACCCACACACGCACATTCATAAAGATATATACACACATAGGCTAATACATACATCAACGTACGCACATCAGCACACATACCGTACATACACACATAAATTGACAAATATTCATATAATCCACACACACACACACACATTTTATTTAGCATTCTTTGAAAGAAGGGTTCTCACTTGATCTTTATGTGGGAATATTAGTCAAGGTAATGATGATGATGATGACTCCAACTCCTACCACTAATGATATTTCTTCTACTATTGGAACCCCTACCACCACCACTACTTCTACTACTACTACTACTACTACTACTACTACTAGTTGGACTACCCCTGTAAATAATAATAATAATAATAAAAATAGAAGCAGAAACAAGGGTTAAGAATAATGCTCAGCTAACAGTGTAAGAAAAGGCAAGTCGAGAAAGGTTTGCTGAATCGCTTTGCCTCACGACATCTACAGAAAAGGAGTTGACCGTAAAAAAATCTGTTTTGTGAAGATGTCGTGAGCTGCAACGTTAATAAAAGATCCTTACTGGCCAGGGCATAATGCTGTATAAAGAAGTAACATATATTTGAGACATTGCTAGTGATAAAAATAAAATTTGAATAAGCAGTAATAATAAGAATAAGAATAAGAATAAAACACGATTTTCCTCAAAGTACTAAAATTTCTCTCTCTCTCTCTCTCTCTCTCTCTCTCTCTCTCTCTCTCTCTCTCTCTCTCTCTCTCTCTCTCTCTCCTTCCTGTGTATCTCATTTGTCTGTTATAATCCTTGTTTTCCTCCTCTTCCCTCTCCAGCAGTAAGCATTATCTTCATGAGCCATAAAACCTCTTACTCTCTCGTCTCTCTTGGTTTATAACACTCATTATTCCTGGCTGCTGTTTTCCTTACGTATCCCTTATTTTTCGTTCAGTCTTTATATTACTCTTTAACCTCAGTTCCTCACCGTCCTCCTTCAAATCACTCTGACTTTTACTTCCTTTCCCATGGCTTTTCCTCTTTTATTCCTTCATCTCTGTTTATACTGATTTCGCTTCTCTCTCTCTCTCTCTCTCTCTCTCTCTCTCTCTCTCTTCCTTTTTTTGCTCTTTCTCACTTTCCATCACCCGTGGGTCTTATACTCCCTCACTCTTCTTCTCATGTATACACTTTATTTTAAAACTTTTCTCTTGTGTTTTTCTCTCTTGTTTTCCAATTTCTCTCATTTCATTTCTGTACTTCATACCTCAGTACACACCTCACTCTGGATACTGGGTAGGAAGCCCGTTTTCAAAATCCAGTTATCCATGACACACCAACAGAGACCTAATCCTTCACACCTCATCTTGGAACTTGGGCACTTAACATCCACCATCTCTGTTGTGTTCTACGCTATCGATGCCACACTGAGATTTGTGTCATGGATGTTGATAGTTGTTTATTTTATGTAAGTGCTCGTGTTGATAGCCAAGTGGTTAGAACGTCGCCTTTGAAGTGGCGACTTTGCATATATTTGGTCTTCAAGAGGTGATCGGCATTTTTTCAGTCATGCAAGGCTAGCAGTGGCAGTAGGGTAGTCATGTTCTGCACTACAAGAGCCTAGTCTTTACAAATTTCCGAGGATAGAGCAAAAAAATGATTGTTTGTTAGGCTTTTACTTGTCTAGAGAAGAGGGGGTGGTTGCATCACTGTTTGGCAAGTTGTAATCTCTCCTTTCTGGAAGTGATTATAGGTCACTGGGTACTCGCGAAGGAGTGTTTGTGCGCATATGTAATGTATCATTGGATGTCGGTCAGTGGATGATATAAGGACTATAATTATGAACAGAATAAATAGATTGACAGTTCTGGTTTCATTAATGTAGGGGATCAGGTAGTGTGCAGTTATGTGGATGGACTGGATCTTGTGTTGAAACAATGAACTGTGTGCCTCTTGGGATCTGATGAGCCTTGACTGAGGGTACCGTTTCTTCCTGGAGAGAATGTGCGATTTAATAAGAATACATTTTCCTGCCAAACAGAACAGATCTAACACTGGGGTTGCATACTTTAGTGCTGTGCAGAGGAAGTGTCTGCAGTAATTTCTCAGTGCTACTCTACTGTATATTAATCAAAAGTGGTTCCTGGAAATGTCTTACAGCAAGTTTCTGTATAAATTTTGCACTAATTTTGGATCTGAGCTCAGAAAAATAAACATGTTTATGTTCGGCGAGTACTTTTTTTTTTTTTTTTTACCTTTCCTACAGGGAATGGTTGGTTCAAGGTAAATCTCTAAAACCTGGGTTGGTTTAGGAGTACTTAACCGCGGGCTTTGCGTCCACCGCTGGAGTAAAAAGTGTTGGATGATTCTGTAAGAGAATCTTTTTTATCTTTGCAAGTTATTGGTCAAGTGACTGTATAATCATTTTACTCTTTGTAAGTTATTGCTCGAGTTAGTGTAGGTAGTGCAAGAGCAAGTTTGCTGCTAGTTGTGAGTTGAACAGCTGATATTATTGCTAAGTTATCAAGGAAGAACAGTAAAGTTATGATGCGAGATTTCTTTGGAATCTGCCTTTTTAAAGATTTAGATGAAATGCCAAGCAATGAAATGCATTTTTATGATAAGGAGCAGTTAGGCAATATACCCAGTTGCAGTTTTTGAAAGATGTCCTTTTTGCCACGTGTTTGGGATTTGGTTGTGGATCTAAGGAGGAATAAAAACTCTGCAAGGATAGGTATAACTGAAGGCCATAATCAGTATCGTTAGTGTGCTTTAGAATCTTTAAAAAATTTGGTAATCTGTTGAACTGGGGGTAATATAAGAAAAAATGGTGATGTTTGCATATTTCTAGAGGGCTTTAATGAGAAGTTTTACCTACATACCTATACTGATGAGAAACACTGAGAATATTTAAGACCATGAGTTGAGCACTGTGAAACCTCATTGAAGTTAGGAGTAACGTTCAGCAGGGGCGCTGTAGTTTGCAATGCTTACTCTGGCGGAAAATTTATCCCTTTTGCAGCATATTTCCCTATGCTCCTCAATAGAATATAGACATTTCTACGGCACTACATCCTTTCCATAGTACTTCGTGACTAGTACATTATTCTTGCGCTGGCATCTTGCTTTAACTCAGTATTCAAAACGGAGAGAGAAATGGCAATTATAGGCCAAAATAAAGTCGAGAGTTTAAGAATCGCTGGACGTGGGTGTGCAGTAACTTAAAAATTTAATTGAAAAAAAGAAAAAAAATCCGACGGCTTCTGGAATAATACGTGTATGTTCAGTCCGTGATATTCAGTGATAGAGATATAATGGTCTTACAACCTTAATCATGCTCTAAGTGCATACATAAAATTATTCCTCATTAGAGAGTATGTTTGCAATGAGTACGGTAGAGGATATTGCTAAATGTCAACGTATGGTACCTTCATGCGAGCGGAACAATATGCGTGTGCCTGTTCCTATCCTTTGTGGTCATGCCTTTCTGAACGTACGGTATTCTGAGTGACGTTGAAGAGATCGTAACAGCATATCTTGAGCCATTTATTTTGCATATTACATCTCGTATCTTCTTGTACGTTAGTGAGGCAAATTGTATATGTACTAAAGCACAGTAATAACAAAAACAGAAAATCAAAGTATAACAGGCATAATAAATTGCTGTAAGACAGAAGTGTTACAAAGCCCTCTAAGTAACTTAACCTATGGCCCTTCGTTTCACAAAATCTGCACAAATATTTCTTTTTCTGCTGCTGTACGTGAGACTGGGCACACGAATCTCCACGCCACACCACGCCAGCCAGACTCTCCCTGTCTCTCCTTAACCTTGGGGAGAACTACCGTGTGGGATTAGACTCTATCCACTGTCACCACCACCACTACCCACCACCACTGCCATTATCATCACTAGCTTTAGCCCCATCACTCACCACCACTACCACTACCATCAAAACCTGCATTACCACTATCACAACCAGCAATAACACTGGCACCATCATCCACCGCTCACCATCCACAGTTACCCACCATTCAACACCACTGTCACCACCATTACCACTGTAAACTCATCGTCATCACCGTAATCATCACTAGCACTACCACTAGCACCATCACCACTAGCACCACTACCACCACTACATTCATCGTTCATACCACAATCACCAGATTTACAACACCTTTGCCTACTACTGCGACCACCAGTATCACTAGTACGACAACCACTCACTACTACAATCATCACACATGTCTCCATCTACCACCACTACCACAATCATCAATATCACCATCATCCTTGCAAGTTGTACTGTCGTGAGAAGAGGTGTTTTTACAGAGGAGGGATAGAATAGCCTTGAGGTCTTTTTGTAGGGACCACTCCTAACATCAAGAAGCTTCATGCAATCCATTGTTGAAAAAAAAAAAAATAAGATACAGAGAACATGCAACAGAACATGAAAGAGTAAAAGGTAAAATAAATCGCAAAAGAACAGGTGCTAGATACCTGACTAAACTGAATAACTCAAGGACTGTTAGAAGGCTGGCAAACATTTCTTCCTTGGTGATTTATCTTGCAAAATACACCTCACTATTCTTATTAAGTATTTTTATAGCCTTCCAACACCAGCGCAATTTATGCAAAAGTAAGAAACAAGAAAAATGTTAACGTAGAGTGTGCAAAACTAAATTGGTAAGGAAGAAATGAGTGTGTGTGTGTGTGTGTGTGTGTGTGTGTGCTTAGGAAAGAATTACGAAGCTAAACTAAAGACTACCCAGTAAGCTAAGTAAGATTATGTTGCTATAGTAGTCCTCTCTCTCTCTCTCTCTCTCTCTCTCTCTCTCTCTCTCTCTCTCTCTCTCTCTCTCTCTCTCTCTCTCTCTTTCTCTCTCTCTCTCTCTCAAGCACCACAAGTCCTCCTAATCTGTACCCCTGTCTACGTGGGTTATATGCGCTACTACCACTCTCATCGCCATCGCACAGTGTAACCCAAACCACCCCGTCTGTCACAAGGCGAACCTCTTACTCTGACGTCACAAGAAAGTACTCATTAACACATCCAGGGACTTTGTTACAATTGTCATGGGACTAGAATAACTTAACTTCTGTGCTTCTCATTTTTTAACCTGAATTTTGTATGTGTGGCTGAATTAGAGGGATATAATTTACAGCTAATCGGTCTTCCCTAAATAACTACGAATGTATGAGGTGTTTAGTTCTCTCTGCCGTTTTTGTACTCTCAGGCAACAAGTGAACGTATACGTAACACACACACACACACACACACACACACACACACACACACACACACACACACACACACACACACACTCACTCACGCACACACACACACAATAGAGCTTACCAAAAAATATTGTCTGTTACCTAATACCTCTTGAAAGAATTGTCATTTGATAATTAAAACAATACTATACCAAAAACAAGTGACAAATTTTGCTACCTATAATTACAATAAAATCATTGCTAGCACACAGAAAAATACGAAAAATACACCTGATATGCTACTGCCAGTGAGCCAACGAAGAAGATAAAATACAATTAAAAGGAAATCTAAGGGACATGATAATTTGGGTGGACTCCTTAGGAACTCACATAGGACCAGGATCCAGACTCCATCCCACACATGGTGAGAATAATAGGCTGGCTGGCTGACTCATGGCAACACTAAAAATGAGGTGAAGGGACAGACAGGTAGGCTGGAAGTGACGGTCAGCCCTTGTCCGCTGCGATATATTACGGTTTACCATCCATCGTGCTAACATCTCCCAAAAATGCATTATGAAAAGTTCGGAATCAGAACTGAATACTAATGTACGGGCTTCCACTACTTTTCATATGCAGTCGGTATGTTATTAAACGTCCGAGTGATTCTTAAAAAATTGAATAGAATAGAGACTTGATTTCGTATCGAAGAGGTTAACGTAAGCGTCTTCTAGCCCCTTCAGTCCGAGGGATAGCTTCGAAGCGCCACAAAATCGTTAGAGATTTTCTAAACAAACTGGAAAGCAATCACAGCACCGTAGATGTTTCCCGATTAAGACACTGTATAAAAAGGGTTGAACTGTGGAAAAAAAAAAAAAAAAAGAGCTACTTCAGAATGAAGGAAACAGCAAGAAGTTCTCCCAAAGAAAACAAGAGGTAGATCAGCATGGAAGAAAAAGTCGTCATCTTATCACAGAGGCCTTAATAGTACTGGGACACTGAAGAAAAGAAACAAAAATGCAGGAAGCAACTAAACCAGCCAGTCCTTCCGTAGAATTCAGGTGGTGGTGACCAGAGTACGAGTAAAATACAAAGTCATCTTGGGATCAGAGAACAATTTATAGTACTTGGAAACTGTAAAGGAGAAGCACGAATGCAGAAATTAGGTACACCTGTAGAAAAACAAAAGCTACGCCAAAATGTAGGAAGCATCAGCAAGCCAGCCCTGCCACAGAGGTATTTACTCTGTGGCACCCGCGGCAAGGACGAGGGGCCCCACACGTATATAAGGCAGGACCCGCCGCCAAATGGCTTAGTGGAGCGAGAACCATCACAGCAGGATGAGGGCCTTGGTGGGTAGTCGAGTTCTTCGTGCATGTCACTTCCTTGTTGTAGAGATAGTTCATGTTTCAAAAGTTATGGGGGGATAGTGGATATCTTGTTTAACACTGCGTTCAGATTTTGCGTAACTGAAACCTGTGTAAAGTTACAATATCAATGGTCTTGACATTTTGAGTGATGGATGAGTGACCATTTTTAAACCAAGGAAAAGGCCATACGATTATATCTCCTCGTAATGAACACATGTGAAACTTTTAGAGTTAATGCATCAAGTAAAAAGTCTTACATCAAATTTCAGAAACTGAACATACATCTTACTTTTCTTGTGTAATCTGTCCTCATCTGTTCAGTGTCTTCAATACTGTGGCATCTAAACCACAGCCTCCTCGCTGAAAGAGATAGCGAACCACTTCAATGAATAACGGAATATTCTCACTACCTCTCTTGAGGGTATAAATAAGTTCCTCTGCGCCAACGGTACACTATTCTCCTGAATTCAGAGGAGAAAAACTGGATGCTCACTGGTCTCATGTTTTTCCTACCCAGAATGTTAGATTATCAAGTGATCTTAACCTTTGCAATCCAGTTACTTAATAGTTTCCCTCTGCTAATCCACATAAATTTATTCATATTGGGAACTGTTTCTCGTGCTGAAGGGATTAGTGAAGTCCATTATCTAACACCTCCATCTCGGTAAGTCAATACAAAGGTGAATCTAAAAGGGAAGTGGCAAGGAAGGCTAAAATTGCGTCGGGGCTTCAAGTGGCGTTAAGTGTCAAGGTGTGCCAGTGAAAGGTTAGACGTGCAGCGGTGGGCGAGTGGAGGTCACCTGATTATGTATATTAATGTGGTCTGGGTTGTGGCCTGGTCTTGCGTCCTACGGGAGAAACTTTTATGGTAGACACATATGTTTTGGCGCAGCATGAATATTAAATACATCTGTAAGCAAACGACGAAATAATTCTTGAATGCCTACTTGAATCATGATAACATCGCCACGTGCCGGAATTATTTACTCATATATTGTGAGGGGATCCGTCATGCAGAAAGTGTTGTTGTATCGTCACAGTAAAGAGTTTGAGTATGTAGGCTTAATTCTTCCACAGCACATAAACCAAAATATATCTACTGGACACACCTATCGGATACTCCTACTAGGGAAAAGATCTATCCATATCTTTGACGCATAGTCTAATTACCTGATGATAGTTTACCTTATATCAGACAGCCTCGAAAGGGCCGAGGGTCTGTTGCTGTTTCCTTTCCTTTGTACTCTCTTTGTACTCTCTATTAATCATGCTCTTCTGTTATACATGAGCACCTTCTCTAAGCTGAGTAAATATTATGAGGGTAATAAGAGTAATTTATAGCAGACATCATTTTACCGGAAAGGTTATTGGAGACAGCTAATAACTGCCTTTAATACGGAAACGTCCTCAGATTCAGCACATTTAAGTTTATCTTGCCAACACTGTGAATTCGCTCATAACTTTCACCTCACATTTCTCAAACTGAATGACTTTACCCATTCAACCCAAGAATGTCTTGTAATATTATCATCTCTAGATGATTTCATTAAGCTTAGGACATACTTTTCGAAATGGAAGGATTTGATATAGCATTGATAAACCCCCAAGAACAAAACGTGTGAAATTCAGTAACGTATTTTTATCATTTTCTTGATATCCCCAGACTGCCCTCACTTCAGAACAGACTATTAGAAAACAAGAGGTTAAATATATCCTTAATTATCTTCTTTACCACTGAACCCTAATAAGGCGAAAAATCGTCTGGAGATAGCAAAGCAAAATTAACAAGGAGGACCACTCAGATCACCAAAAGGTCAAGGAGATGAATAATTGCCATTGCTCTATGACCTTGACCTTCGACGTACTACTCTCAGAATCGAATCACTTAGTTCTTGCCTGACCCTCAACCCTCCCACAACGTTACAGACTCATCCATATCGCATGCTAACCCTTACGTATCCTACTAATTTATTCTAACTACCACCAGACGACTCCACTCAGCAACAGGAAAGACTACACCTTGCATACCCCTTGATCTGACTTAACTTTTCTTTCATAGTTATCAATATATTTTTCTTTTGGGGCAATGTTGGGACTTCGAAAAATTACTGTCTAAATGACCATCGTGTAGGTGAACATTTAAGATGACTCCTCCTGGCTCCTGCTTCTGCTATTGTTCCTACTCCTGTTATTGCTCCTCTTCCTATTCCTGTTCCTGCTCCTGCACCTATTCCTATTCCTGTTCCTGCTTCTCCATGCCTTAAAACCCTCCTCTCTCACTCCCCAGATACTTCTATGCATGGTGGCGGCGACTTGTGCCCAGTTCGAGGGCGGGTTCATAAAGATCCTACAGGACAAGAGGTACCAGGACGGCAGCACCTTCGGCAATTTCCGTGACCAGGAGGACGGTATCAAGTACTTCGAGGAGACTGACTCACAGAACATCAGGCGTGGGTACTGGGAGTATCCGGATGAGACCGGCCAGATCCTGCGCACTGAATTTGAAGGTGAGATAGAGTACTCATTCCTTCATCATCCACTCACTTGACTCTACTCTGAGTGACAAGCCAAATGGTCTGTTGTTGCCCAGGAAACATTTCATTTCGTTGGACGGTGGACTCCTGATGATGAAAGGGGTCAAGTCTCCTCAACGAGATATGACCCAACAGGATTTTATTCCGAAAAATGCTTGTGGTTTATTGCTCATATAATGCCACCCAGCAGTGAGTGACTGGTCTTTTGTCTGCATTTGGCGACTTTCCTCCATTAACTATGTGCTTTAATAACCTTGTGAAGTCTATAGGCATTAATCTTAAGTGTTCTTGTTCTTTTTCTTCCTACAGCTGGCCCTGGTATCGGCTTCAGGATCACCAAGTCCAACACCCACAAGGCCTCCCCAGCCGTGCAGCGCCAGCCCCAGTTCCAGCCTATTCCCCAGCCCCAGCCTCAGCCCCAGCCCCAGCCCCAGCCCCAGCCTCAGACCCATCACGCCATCCCAGCAGTCCCCGCCCCTGTCCCCAGCCCAGTGTACCAGCCCACACCCCTGCCTGACATCCAGAACCTCTTTGATTATCCAGGCAACCTCGAGTTTTCCAGGACCAACATTGGACATCGCTTCAAGTTCACCGCTTCATAAATTTTCCTTCTTTTTCCTTAAATTCCAGTGTAGCTTTTTCATCATTCGCCATTCCATAAGTTTCCTTTTTTCCTCTCCCAACATGCCTAATTTCTTACGGATGTGATCATTTTCGGCTTCTTTCATCGTTCATTACTGCATAAAATTTACTTTCAGCTTCTCATACAACTTTCTTCCTTGGTTATTCGTTGTGTTTTTCCCTAATTGTTCATTATTCATTGCTGAATAAGTTCTCTCGTGCTCCCTTCCTGCCTGACTATTATTGGTTACGTTTTACCCTCTAATCATTCATCATTCAATATTTCTTAGTTCATAAGGTTTGGAATACTCGTTGGTGGTGATGGGACCTCAGTCTTAAATTTTTCATGAGGTTACATAGAGCGCTTTTGACAATTTCGTCTTTGCAATTCATTACTGGGGTAACTGAGAATGTAATTTCCTATTCCATGTCTCAGCCATATTTCCCCCTCTTATCCTGTTCAAAATCTACAGTTCAAATTATTCTGCATTGCATCTCTTCATTTACTCGCAGGTTTTAATTCGGTCAGCTTTTCTCTCATCTGTTCTAGCTAAAACTTCTCTACCCATTATTATTCGGTTTCTCGAATCGCTCTGAAGACTCTCCATAATATTTCCCGATATATCTTCCCTTTGCTCAATGGTACGCTTTCTCGTGATCATTTCCCCTGGATCTTGCTATGCTTTCCGTTTCCTCGGTTCACATTTATTCGGTTCGCTAATTGGTTAGTTTTTCTGTCATCGTTACTCATATTCCTTTCTTCTTCTTCGATTCTCACTCCGCTTCCAATTCCCTGGTATAATCTTTCGAAGCGCCCATGTGTTCACCACCACCTACCCATATTATAGCCGTCAGGGGCTCCACCCACACCCTCGTCAGAAGGACCTAAAGACTGGGTATCTACGCACCGTCGAAGTTTCCCCTCAAGGTCTCTCTCTGCTGCTCCACCCATTTTTGCTCCTTTGTGTTCTGAAGCCGACGTGAGATTGTGGCCACTTAGAACTTTTGGATTCGCCTTCCTTGCCTCTACGCAACTATAATGTGTAATCTAGTCTTCCTGGGAAAGAAAGTGGATCTCGTAGGTATTAATGTAATGGTTTTCTCGGTGCCATAATTAAGACTTGTTATGTAAATTAAAAAACCTTGTCAAATCTAGGATATATTGTGTTCAAAGCAGCTACTTTAGTATAATCCGACCGTCTCTACTACATGTCAGAATGATCATGTAAAACTTCATTGTTTGAGGATGCCTCTTCTACCTCACTTATATCTTGTCGAATTAGCAATCTTCTCACTCCTTTCCTCTCTCTGCACTTTCTTTAAAAAAACGAAAATCCTCGTCGAAATTATCAGCACATAATTTCGAGAGTCACATAACAGATCCGACGACATAAAATGTTACAAAAAGAACCAAAGATAAAGTAAAATCCGTGGGGTTTTCAAAATTATTGGTCTAGTCCAAGTCTGTTCAACGTAGATTACCTTTCTCATTTCCGCACACTGAATTACAACCATACACTTCCATATCTAGGCAGCAGTCTAGTCAGGCACAGGTTTAATTTCAGGTTATTCATGCTTCTTTCTGCTCCCAGTGTATGGAGTATTAAAATTCTTTCCTCTGTTGACAAAATTTAAAATGTAATACGACCCCACAAAAAAGTTTGAAAGTTACAATTAATCATTAAGTATTATAAAACCATATAAAATTTTCAGAGATGCTCACGTTAGTGCTCTTCTCTAACAAAATACCAAAATTGCCCAGGCAGCACCAAAAACATTATCTTCACCTTCCACTCCACTCCACCTTCCATTTCCTTCCCTCCAAATTACACTCAGTTTCACTTAGAACTTTTCTTCTGCTATCCATTTATTGGCACTCCTTATAACTTCTTCTAACAATGAAGCTTTTGACCATTCTGTGAGTCATCATAAGAAACCGAAATTTTGTTTAATGATTTTTTAACACTACCTGTGGTAAATGAAACTGAAAATTAATTGCAACGTATACATTTACAACAACGTCTGACAATAGGTTAAAAAAATAAAAAAACGCAAATTTCGAGAAATTGTAAAGTCAATGAAGAAAACAGTAGGAAATATTTGTTCTATAGCTTTTAGTCCGAGTAAGAAGACAGGATTGATAATACATTCCTTGAATTATCTTGGGTTTTACGGAGACACTTTCTTGACCCACCTCACAAAGCCTGAAGGACGGTGACATATTTGATGTTGAAGGCAGGTAATAGTACTAGTATAATAAAATATGGATATAGATTTTCTGTTTGTGCAGCTAGAAAGCATATTTGGTTACTCTCATTGTATTTAGGGTTTTATACAGAGACACTTTCTTGACTCACCTCACAAGGCCATGAAGGTCGTGACGTATGTGTAAGTTGAAGGCACCAGTAGTTGGTGAGCCACATTGCTGTCGGTGAGGAGTGATTCCGCTGATAGTTCTGTCGAATACAATGATAGTAGATTAGCGGCGGGTGTCTGAATGGCATCCTTCATTTCAGAATATTTTTGTACAGTGATGGTTTGAATAAATTATTAAAAGTATGTGATTTTCATGTTTTCTGTGATGCCCTGTGTGCATAATCCATGTATTTATCTATCGTTGAACGCTGCACCTTGTGAAAGGAGACTGAAAAATTCCCTGGATGCTTTTTTGTGTGTTCAATAAAGACCTCTCCTTCTACGATTTACCACCCTCCACACTACCTTATCCCCGCATCAATTACTTGGTCTTACATTCTGCTTTATAGGGTGAAAGTTTATGACCACATGCTTGGCTAAAACAGATAAATGTTATAATAAACTTTACTAAAAAAAACAAAAATTAATGACATCCATGTTACCTACAGCATTCAGCATTGTTCAGTAATGGCAGTTGCATGTTTAGAACGCTGCACAAGCTTTTATTGTATCAGGACATCATCAGCATCAACACCATACTAAGTTTGTTTCTCAATAATTAATGGACAGGGAAGGATTTAGAAATAGTCAGAGGAAAGTAGGTAAGTAAGAACAATGCCAAGTAACAAAGCAATGATACTAATTCTGTTATGGAAATCACATAGGTGTATGAAGCTAAATTCTGTAACTGATATCTTTAGAAAAAATAATGGATGAAATAAGTGATAACATATAATGAGACAATAAAAAAATCACTTATAAAAAATACATTATAATTGATAAAGGACAAATATTACTGAGTGCAATACCAGTTACCAAAATGCCAAGGGGTAAACCCAGAGATCTCATTGTAGCTATAATTGCCTTAAGTGTCTGGACTGGATAACGTAGCCTCGGGCCCCTACACTCCCTATGGGGCAAAAAAAGAAGGACACGATTATTCGAAAATGATTCCTAGAAATAAACTGCAATCTTTGGAGACTGATATAAAGACCAGATCATCCACGAATATATCTGATGCATTTTGAAGATCAGGTGTATCGGTGGGATGGAGAGGTGTAGGGGAGAGGGTGGCGTTAATTAGAGAAACGGCAGCCTAATGTCGGAGGAGGCAGAGGGCACGGTGACATGGGGCAATTCGTTCTGTGGTCACCTCTTCCAGCATGCGGGCATCTGGCTGTAGATAGATAGATAGATGGATAAATAGATAGATAGGTAGATAGATAGACAGATAGATAGATAGACTGACTGATTGATAGATAGATATATAGACAGATAGATAAGTCCTCTGTCAACTAGCATATCTAGTGTGGACAACCAACATTTGCCTTCACTTGAGAGAGCGAGCTTGTGTGTGACTAGGCCGTGTTCCTGGTGGCATAGGAGACCTCGCAACACCTCTCACTTGGCGATTTATCATGCATTGTACACCATAATAGTCTCTCACTTAATGTTTGAGTCGGAAACAGGATGATGATGATGATACAGTATATTTCTAGTATCAAAACAATATTCATTAATAACATATCGGACTGTAAAAAGGTGCCATAGACAAAATAAATCGCTAAGAAAGAGGTGTTACGAAGCCTTCTATGCTACGTAGCACACAGACTCTTGAATCAACAAATGTTCCTGTCCAGCGTTTGCCTTTACTTAAGAGAGCGAGCGTGTGGGTGTCTGACGTATCCTTGACTCCCTGGGTACAGTGAGGCTCAAATGTCACTGGCTGACTCTCTCGGAATGTTTCACTGCGCCTGATTATTGTTGTTCACAGGCCACTGCATACTTAGTAAACCGAATTTGTCATCTAGGAAATTATATAAAATTGGCTTGTGCGTCATGAGAAGGGATTACTGTAATAAGTACTGGAAGTTTTTGAGACAGAAAAAAAAAATCTAAATGAATATAGAAATTGACTTAGGAACCATGGGAAGGGAAGGCTGTGATTAATACTAAAAATTTTTGAGACATCAGAAAATGGTCATTCGTGGGTGAAAGAATCATACTCACTTATACCCACATATCAAAAGTGTTTATTCTTAAACTACAGTAGGTTTGAGTACCAAACCAGGCCCGATATGTTGCATCGTCACACACACACACACACACACACACACACACACACACACCATACTAATATATGGGTGTAATACTTCCACCTAAACTATCCAGGTACTGTGAATATAGGACATATTCTGTCGCACCATTCCCTTCTCACTCAGCCTTATTCTGCATCAATCTTCATCACTATCCATGCATCACAAACCTACTTCACCATACGAGCCTCAACGCCCTTACGTAACCAACCCTACCACATCACCACTAGCTGAAATGATATATATGTTACTGCTTACGGGAAAATATGACTGATTAATTACTTACCATTACTTCCAGTTACTAAAAGAGAGAGGAAATAATCACAAAATATCTGTGCTTTGAATTCTACTTAATTATTGAACATTCGTTCATTTTGTGTTTTGTTGTCTGTCATATGCAGACTACTTTTGCTTGAATGCATGAGTATGTCTGGGTGTGGGCCAGAGCAGGTAGGCATGATTCACTTATATGATAGCAAAGGATGTATTGGGTGCTGTTACTACTGCACATCTCGCTTCAAAATTTTAGCAGTTCCTGCGACTCACTTTCAGCTGAATAAAATCGTCTGATGTTAGTTCAAATTATATGCTGAAGTTGACGCGACCATGAGGGTGTTAAAGGAGACTGTGTAAGCAATTTTAGCCTCCTATGCTTACCTCCAGTTGGATAAAATTGTATGCTGTTGGCCTAATTAAAATATACAGTTAATATTCAGCCGTAAAAAAAGAACACAGAAAAAGAACAGCCTACTTGTAAATTCTACCTCTCTATTCTTTAGCCTTTTCTTGTTATTAACACCATCGCTACCAAGATATACTTTTTGTTTTATTCTTACAACTACCAGCAGATTTTGTTCAGTTTAGAGAGGCGTTTGGTAGTGATGGGATGAGAAGCAAACTCCATTATTCATATCGCTTCCTTGGCTTTCTCCACACCTGAATAAAAACGACTGGAAACTGCACGAAAAAATAAAATAAATCCTCTGCCTCAAAAGGTACAAATGAAATGGGCAGGTAACTTTTTAAAACTTTCTTTCCATTTACTTCGCACCTTTATAAAACAAAAACTTGATTGACTCTTTATGGGCAGTGGGTAATTTTCAATCAGATCTCGCTAAATAAAGCCCCATTTTTTTTTCTATTTATGGTCACTGGAGTAATTTATCTTTCACTGAGTCAGCTCAGGAAGTCGGTCAATCTGCTTTTTTAACGCCTTCATTAAGATGAATAATTTCTACAAGTGATTTTCTTCAGCTGTGGAGAGAGTATTCGAACTTGATGGGGGTGATAAAACCTTGATAACCTTTTACTACGAAAGGTCTGAATGAAATCGCTGGGAGATAACATGGAGATAACGATAAGGGCGTGCTAGTATTAAAGAGGTTAACTGTGCTGATGTCGTTTTGATATCCTTCCCTGGCACAAAAGCAGGAGGAGGAAATGGAGCTTGTTTAACACTGTGATATTTTGTTCCCTGTTTCCGTATCAGTTTCAGGAGTCTTGGTTATTTTACTAAGGTGGCGCCTTTCTTGGTCCTTTCTTGTTATTTTGAACGATTTTACTCAGCCTCGGAGAGACTTCTATGCCCCTTTTATTCTAACTTGGCCTAAAATTACCATCTCTCCATCTTGAATACCAAGTTGCAACACGAGTGAACACTAGAATATCATGCTAGTCATGAAGAAGTGCTATGGAAAGGATGTAGAGCCACAGTATTGGTATATTCTGCCCTCGAGCTGTCTGAAATAAGCTACAACTGGACAAAAATCTCGATCAAATTAAAGTGAAAGGACTATAGAACTGAAAAGGGTTAACATAGGCTATATCTAACCCCTCCAGATTGCAAACATATCATAAGGTGAAAAAGTTGTCTGGAAATAGGAAGACTAATATTACAAAAACATTCTCGTATTGAAGAGGGTGAATTCCGTTATCCTATCACTCCCAGGCATAAAAAAGTGGAGGTGGGAAGTGATGGATTTTTACCACCGAGGTATCATGTTGCCCTGCTATATATCACTTTCAGGTACCTTTACTCCAAATGCGTAACACAACTCACCAATCAGGCTTTCACTTTTCACTGCTCAAACCTACCTACCTCCAACACACACACACACACACACACACACACACACACAACTGGAATTAACATGATAACCTCGCTGCCCTTAGCCTCAATCTGTGAAAGAAACTCAACTAATAATTGTACACGACGGCAGAAGGATCAAAAGAAATTAACAAACAGGTTTTTAAGTTAGGTTATGTACTGTATATGTATGGAGAAAGGTCATTAGGTCTATTATGCTACCATTTCGCTTCTTGTGCGTGTGAACCTTGAATGTGTGGGTGGATAAGGTAACAGGAATGTGTGGAAAAACTCTTATGTCTTAAGGTAGGGACAATAATATATGTTAGCACCTGAGAGTTTCTTCTGAGCTTGTGTGCTCTGAATTCTTTTGGTCTGGTTGCTTAATTGCATGAGACAATTCATTCTTTAAGGTCGCCTTCACTTGTATTCAACAATACGAGTAGAAGACCCCTTCCCCCCTCGGAAATAACAAGGCAAAATTACAAATGTTTTCAGGGCAAATAGAATGCACACGGTTGAAATACAGTGTTACATTATTTACGACAGTGCTTACTAAATACTTACTCCGTCAGTACCCCTAACCTTTAACCAATAGATTGACTGGGATCCCGTCATTAGCTAGAATGAAAGATCCTAAGTGCAAAGTACCACTAAAGGGTAAAACTTGCAATAAATGGACGTCTCCTTTTTTTCTTCTGGAAAGATTTATCGAACTGGAGATTAGATACAGCCTTCATTAATTCCTTTACCACTAATAGTCTTTACTATTTAAAAAGGTGTCATCGTGCAGACAATCAAATACAGTACAAAAAAATCTCATGACATTCCACACACTGCCTCACAAAGACTCGTGTGACGCAAAGATCGTTGGACAGGTTTTGGTTTACAAACATTGCCCTAGAGACAGAGCACAAATATATATGTCCTTCAGCAGGAAAATAAAAAAAATACAATAACATTCTTCCACCTGATTTCCTTATTACTCACGCCAGGAAGAAAAAATGTAAAAATTCTGGCTTCCACTGTTGCTGTTTCCAATCATTTTTTTCCTATCACCAAATGATTTACAGCCAACCACTCTCACTCTTCACATGAGCTGAGTTACGTAAGAAACTGAATTCTCGAGGACACTCCTTACTGCCGCCGATTCACAAGGAAACCTAATACAACATGACATTCAAAACTGTTCCAAAGGTGACATAAGATTTCAGGGTAGGATCTTTTCATCTCAATTTGCTGGCAACTAGAAAAGAAATAGGGACCCGGATTTATTAAAGCAATGGCTGCATGTTTTAGCTTTGAGGAATGTTGCTGGGAACTTTCTTTGTCTCGCTGCAAGAACTTATACACTTAAGGAAACGAAATCTCACAAGAAAAATAGTTCTACACACAAACGCACTAAAGCGCACACACACACACACACACACACACACACACACACACACACACACACACACACACACACACACACACACACACACACACACACACACGAAACAGATCACGAGGTATATGTTAGGGTTGGGCTGATGGCTTTGTGGCACCATTATCAAGGTAAGCTGGTTTTTGGTCCACATCACCCCAGGCACCATAACTCAACTCGCCTCGGGGGCAGAGTAAGGCTGGACAGAGAAGGCTCCGTGTTTGCAATAATGTAAAAATTTCTGAAGTAAAGTCAACCACCATAGAAACCATGCTGGCTAAAAAGTATAGCTGAGATGGGTCGGACACGTGTTCTGCATGTCCGAGCACCACCTTTCCCGCCAGGCTCAGTATGGCCAACTCCCTGCAGCACGTTACAACCCAGGGAGAGAGAAAAAGAGATATAAAGACCATATAAAGACAACTCTGAAGAAATGCAACATCATACCAAAAGAACTTGAAACCAGTGCCTCTGACAGAAAACAACTGAGAGCCTTCTTCAGCAAAAGAACAATTCATCTTGAAGAGGCTCGTAATCTGGCCAGAGAAGTGCTAAGACAACGAAAACAAAACCAAAGCACAATTCTCCCAGCAAACCCGGACTTGACATGCCGACTGTGTGGCAAAGTTTCAGGATCCGGGATTGGTCTGTACAGCCACACACACACTGGCACCAAAGACAATGAGAGTATAGGAGGCGTCGTCTTCTGTAGCAGAAGGACAGGTTTAAGAGAGAGAGAGAGAGAGAGAGAGAGTGTGTGTGTGTGTGTGTGTGTGTGTGTGTTCCGGACGACTTGCACACCCCTAACACCAGCCAACAGCTTCACTAGACACGTTCAGACCGTGTTTTATATAACTTGAAGGGCATCTGATAAGTAAGGCCCCAGAAACACCGTCATCAGTCACTGGAGAAATAACCTGTTTCTACTCAGTGCTCACTAAAGGATATAAGTGTGGAAGCCTCTGGATGGATATATGGTCAGAGAGGCATAAGAAAATTTATACTGACGTGGCTGTGGTCCTCAGTGAGAATGTGTCAGTATTTTCTAGAGAACTTGGGCAAGGAGAAACGAAAACTCATGAAAGGACACGCTACTACAGTCTCCTAAATATCCACCCACGGCTAGGATCCAGTATAGGAAAGACGGACTGACAGACACTCATGCTATCAATCTCACCACAGGATGATCAGACGTCCTATAACAGTGTCTCTAAATACAAGACGTAGATACATCCGCTTAGGCTCATGAAAGCGTTAGATAAATTCACCTTCACAATACAAATCTTTGGCCGCCCTTGGAGCTAACGGAAGGGAAGGGAAACCCCCCGGCAACCTTGTGAACGTGAGGGTGTGGCACGTAGGGAGGTCACGAAGAGAGAAGACTTGCATTTATGAGCCTGAGGGTGGAGGCGGGAGGGACGAGCTCAAGGGGACGAATGAGCGAAGTTCAGACCCATCCCGTCTCTTCTTGACCTCCCCCCACCCTCTTTCGACACATCTCTTTCGTGATTATTCTGTACCTGTCTCCTCTTGGAATCTGTCTCTTTTGACACATCTTTCATGTTTTTTTTTTTTTTTACGTCACCTCTGTACAACTCGCTGTCTCTGGACACATTTTTCTAATGAGATTATTTTGTACACATAGTTCCAAATGCCAAATTTATATTTGTCTGGGTCTTTTTCAGTAATGAAATAAAGGAATCAAAGGTCGGGAACCTGCAAAATTTGTCCATACCAAAGATTTTTTTTTTCTTAATCAGCATCTGTTTGCTTCGAGGTGTCTGAACATACTGTATGAAATTCAGTTGAGATCACTAGGCAATGGGAAAGAAAATGAGGCACACAGTTCCAGAACTCACCTGAAGGGAGTCACTGGGAGGATGGGAATTGACAGGACAAAACGCTTTTGATTCTACGTGGTTTAGAATTACAGTATGCGGTGAGCCCCACTCGCATGAGAACATTATTCCGCACGGGCGAATCGCATTCAAGCTCATATAAGAAACTATAGCTCAAGTCAAGATTTAAACCCATATTCATTTTGGATAAGGAGACTCCCTAGCTCCTTTTCCTTACTAGAGTTTTTCTGTAGGTGATATGTTAATATTCTCCCATGTGAAGTATATATAAACTGTGTCGATACTAAAAGTCTATGTTTAATACAAAAGAGGTTTATTAAAGTCTATACCGTAAGATGAATCGCTAAGGAAAAGAGTTTAGAAGATCCTCTAAGCCAACGAAACAGGACCCAAGAATTCAGGGCTAAATTTAAGTTGTCCTGGAACTGCACACGAAACTGAAGGTCCGATATTCCATACACGAACCAGGGCCGGACAAAGAAAACCCGTATAAACAACAGCCATTTTTTGCAACTTCTATGGGTGGTGTGTGTGTGTGTGTGTGTGTGTGTGTGTGTGTGTGTGTGTGTGTGTGTGTGTGTGTGTGTGTGTGTGTGTGTGTGTGTGTGTGTGTGTGTTTTCCTTGTTTTTTAGGACCTCATCTAATTAGTTACATCACTATCGGTAAAGCACCTCAGTTGTTTTGTCTCCTTGGTAACAGCGAAGGACACGAGACAGAAATAGTCCAGGTTTAGGAACATTCCAGAGTTTGGGCGTCTGCAGCATCAAGGATAGTGCAGAGCCATATAACCATGAGGAGGGAGGGAGGGAGGGATCCAGGGGCAACGAAGGAAAAAAAGTGATCTGTCAATAAAGTCTATATATTTACTAGTCAATAAATAGACAGACAGAACGAAAGAGAGACAGACAGACTGATAGAGAGATAGACAGATAGACCGATAGATAGACAGGTAAATATATGACTTAATTCTGAAAGGGTATGGATACAAGAATAATCGTCTATGTGACCCTGTCCTCTGCCATCAAATTGCTCTTACTGCATTTCACACCCCCTAGCTTATGTATCTCCTCACCCCACTTCTCCATTTCATCGTCGATCTCCCCTTCTCTGTCTCTCCCTGCACCCTACACACAATACACTTTCCTAGTCAGCCTCTCATTCCCCATTCTCTCCATTTGGCCAAACCACCTCAAAGTGAAAATTGGTTACATATCCATCGACTCACTTCAAGCACTCGATATTCTCGGTTCCAAGGTTCCATATGCCGGATACAGAACATCGGTATGAGAATTGCCTTGGCCTCATGGAAAACGCTTACGTGAGCAGGGAAGCCTTTAGAACTGATTTAAGATAGACGTAAGAAAACAAGCTTGAACACTACTTTCTTTGTATTCAGAGGCCATAGAACATGACCGCCACAAAACGTGTATAGTCATGAATTAACTTACTGAACAACACGGCACTAGAGCTGGGATGGTATGGTATTTACAGAAGACTCTTACCAATTCGTATGACCAACATTTCCCCATCACAGTCAGCTATTATCACATTATTTTTCTTATTTTGTCACTCAAATGTTCACTCTGATTTCGTTGTCAAGTGTTTAGTAGCTGTATGAGTGCAGGCAAAGGAATATGTAAGCAATAGGATACACAAGTTTAGTAGAGTTTATAAATACGACCCAGATTGGTGCAGATCCAGTATAGTGTAGATGTAACGGTGCAGGCGGGACTGATAGCTGGGGGCAGGAGCGAGTGTGTGTGTGTGTGTGTGTGTGTGTGTGTGTGTGTGTGTGTGTGTGTGTGTGTGTGTGTGTGTGTGTGTGTGTGTGTGTGTGTGTGTGTGTGTGTGTGTGTGTGTGTGTACTGAGCTAGTTTTTACAGGACTCAAGGATAGCAAGGTAGCGAGACGGACTTGGGAGGCCTGAGGCGAGTGCTGATGATGGGAGGAGCTAAGGTGAGGCCCGCTCTGTGTCCCTGTAGGTGAAGCTTGAGTGTCTTCTGTCAGTTTAGAGGGTGCATGTGTGGCCCTCGATGACACTCTTGCCCTAGTTCTTCTAAGCAAGACTTCATGAGCATAAACTGTGCTTTTAGTTAGCATTACCATAACAATAGGAACAGTGCCTTTATTATATTTTCTTACAGTATTCCATCCATATAACAGTCAGTGTAGAACAACGTCAAATGTAATCCATCAACGAGACTTGTCCTGTGAAGTCTGCAACACAAAACATGCCCAATTCTCACCTTTTATTACGATAAAGCTTATGCAGATTACTGAGTCTGGCAATGTCTTGTGTTCTGTATGACCAGTTACTAATTCAAATGTAGTATTTAGTGTACACGCACTGCATCATATTCTCTTACAACCTGAACAACTGTACAGTCCAATATACAAACTGTGTACAATGCCAAAGTGAAATTAGCATACCTGATACATAGCCTAACTGTACACCGCCTGATGTGCTTGTAAATAAAGATATAAATTGTGGCACCATGGTCACATCGTACGGGGCGTTGGCAATTTCTCAACACCTCTTCCTTAGTTACTTATTCAGCACACTTCACCTCATTATCCTCATGTACGCTATGAGTGCGAAGTATGTAGAAGCTAGATCGATATTTACAGCGTACGGGATATTGTTCAGGTGTAATACTAAAAATAAACCACCATGGAAGGGGTGTTACGGGACCCATATACCGGATGTGTTGCGCCACCCTTCACAAAGACCCCTCCATCATCCACACCAGGGACGGATTTACGAATAAACTTACGATAAATTTCTCTCTCTCTCTCTCTCTCTCTCTCTCTCTCTCTCTCTCTCTCTCTCGTAACCCATATTTATTTTTCCAGGAAGACCAACATACATGGGAAAAAACAGCACTCACCTCTCCTTGTCCTTAATGAAAAAGTAAACCTGAGTTACAAAAGGGAGTTGATCTTAAACTGTTAGTTAATCTCATCCCCGCTCAAACCTCCACACTTTCACCGGGGTCACCTTTGCGTCGGCCTTCCCCTTAGGATCCCCCGCCCAGCTGCTCTCCCTCATTCTTCCTGCCCATCCTCTACAGTTCCATCTTTTTTGCCCCCACTCCTCTTGCATGATGTATGATGGGCAATAGTAAGAGAAGTCACCGAGAAAAAAAAAAAAAAAAGATCCAGCTAGCAATATTACTTGAAGTACAAAAGAGACTTAGCTATGTCATTTATGGATACAATAGCCATCCATAGATTAGATGAAACTTCTATTATCAGATGGCCCTTGCGAAGCAGATGTGATGTATGTGTAGTCCCAGCTGGAGAAATTTCCCAAACAGAGACATAGGTATTTGGAAGTCTGAAAGAGGAGCGGTGCAAGCAAAGAACATCCCTATGTTAAAAAATAAACTGGATGGATGGAGATATGGAGACAGGACAACACGAACCTAGACTAGATCCTGTATACTCCAACTAGGTACACACACACACACACACACACACACATTCAGGGATGCTACCCAAAGCACTCCAGATTTACAGTTATAGGACATTTACGGACACGCAAAGACCGTCGCTTGATTATTCGACAAAAAAAAAAAAAAAAAATCAGAAAACCCTCCAGCTATGTAACTATGCAAGCGCCACCTCAAGGATAAATTCTTGGCTCTCGAGTCTAATGGGATGCTCACCATTAGGCCAGAGGGAAGTGTGTTCAAGAAATCATTCACATTTTTCGACAAGCAAGTCTTCTTAACAGGTGAAACTATCTTATTGTCCTCTTTAGTATGCACTCTTATTTGGATGAGAAGTATTCAGTAGCTCTATAAATGAACCTGATAGCATAAAAATACAATATTCCAAGCGACTTAAGCTCAAGAAAGTTTGTAAATACGAACGCAGGTCTCGCAGATCCAGAATATCGCCTGGGGACATAGACTGATCAGGAGCAGCGTGGCAACAGTCCAGTTATCCAAGAGTACCTTGATGTTTGATGCAACGTAAGCAACTGCAGGACAGTATGATGACTGCTATCCATACTTTATCCTTCCCCCCTTCAATCGACGTCATTCAACTGAGTATGGACCTCTATACTGAAGGCTCTAATGATAAACTCTGTGATGGCACAAATATCGTAGTAGAAACTGAAGTCTGGTATAGTCTGACAAATCTAAACGTAGGGTTTTGGTGGAGTCACCCCCTCCCTGCACTGGTGCCACGTTTCCGAGCTGACCTCTCCATCAGCGATGACCTTGACACTGTTTCCCTCTTGTGATCTCCGTTTTTCTAATACCCCCTATACCCCTGCCACCAACACCCCCTATACCCCTACCCCCAACAACACCCCCATCAACAACACCCGCTATACCTCCACCACCAACACCTCCTATAAATATAGACCCCCACCATCAACACCTGTATAATAATTAGCCGTTGATAATTGCTATACTTTTATTGAGAGCATACATTCTACCCTATTGCTCAAACTCCCTAAAATTACAATCCCATCTGTCTTAATCCTTCCCTCTGCCTTCGTTCCTAAATCCCTTAATTGATCTATTTTTAACCTAAGTCCCCACACCTTTTAAACCATTTACCTCTCTGTCACTATTCTCCACCATATGTATCAACTTGTATTATATTGTGTATAGAACTTTCATACTGTATGCTGTACTACTGTATAATGTATAAGAATACCCACTGTTTAGTGGAAATAAAGTTTTATTATTATTATTATTATTATTTCTCTCTCTCTCTCTCTCTCTCTCTCTCTCTCTCTCTCTCTCTCTCTCTCTCTCTCTCTCTCTCTCTCTCTCTCTCTCGCTAGATTTTGTTATGTGTCATCCATGGTTTTTTACTTCCATTTTTATGTATGGATTATAATTTTGACTTTATTTCCGCACCACCCTTGAGGTAAAAGTCACGGCGCGTTTTTTTTTATAGAGGTTTCCCCAATAGGCCTAAATCCTGTAGGGGGTTGGTGACCTCCCATAGCGTACACACAAACACGTGTCGCGTGAGTGCTGCCACCCCAGAGCTGTTTGATATATTTATTTTAATTATGAAAGGATCGCCTCTTCCCACTTTTATCCCTTCAAATTTTCTTGCAATTATACTTGCTAAATTAATTAGCAATGTTAGAAGTGTTGGGGAAGTAAATAATAATTAGAATATTTTTAGAGCAACACTGCCAAATTTTTATGCCACGTTTCTCTATTATCGTATAATATAGTATGCAGAATAGTTTTATTCTTCCTTGATACATGTCAGCACTTTCATTACAGTTATATTAGTATGAGTTATGTTTATGTATCATTCCTACTACACAAACCACAGGCGTTATACATCGTAGGGTTAGGAAACATGGCAATAGTGTAGGGAGGGGGTGACTCCACCCAAACCCTATGTTTAGATTTGTCAGACTTGCAATTATACTTGCTAAATTAATTAGCAATGTTAGAAGTGTTGGGGAAGTAAATAATAATTAGAATATTTTTAGAGCAACACTCCCAAATTTTTATGCCACGTTTCTCTATTATCGTATAATATAGTATGCAGAATCAACAGTAGAATCCTAGATACCTAATGGCAGAATTTACTTATTCATTGGACTACCATCAGTTCGGCTGAGGTAGCACTAGAGCGCTAATTTCAGAGTCCAAATCAGTTTTAAAGTCGCACATGAAAGTGATCTTTGTGTTATGATAATTAGGTAATAGATATGCTTGATCAGTTACTTTTTTTTTTTTTTATGCGAGGAAGAAGGAACCAAAGGCCATGAGCCCGCAGTAACAGTTCTCTCCAAGAGAAAAACAAAATACAATAGAGAGCCAAATTCAAGATCCGATCATTTTGAGATGCCTGGACACACTACGTTTGAAAGACTGGAGATCATAGGCAGCAGGAAATACAGACAGAGGGAGACAGTTCCAGAGCTGACCTGTTGCATAAATGAAAGACTGGGAGTAACGGTTAACTCTTGCATTAGAGAGTTGGACAGAAAAGGGATGAGAGTTTGCTGCCAGACGGGTGCTACGCGCCCGTCGTAGAGGTGGAGGAATGCAAGCAGACAGTTCAGAGGAGCAGTGACCATTAAAGTAGCGATAGAAAAGAGATAAAGATGCAACAGTGCGGCGAAGAGACAGAGGTTGAAGGGAGTCAGTAAGAGGAGGAGAGTTAATGAGACGAAAAGCCTTTGACTCCACCCTATTGAGAAGAGCTGTATGTGGGGAGCCTCCCCACACATGAGAGTTGTACTCCACACAGGGGCGGATAAAACCCCTGTATAGAGTCAACAATTGTGCAGGGGTAAAGAAAGAGCGGAGTCGGCTTAGCACACCCAATCTCTTGGAAGCAGATTTTACAAGAGATGTAATATGATCTTTCCAAGATAAGTCCCGAGTAAATGAAACCCCAAGCATGTTCAAGGATGATGCAGGATTAAGGTGAATATTATTAAACATTAGTGGGTATACCTGTGGAAGATTTTGTCGGGTTGATAGGTGTAAGAACTGAGTCTTAGATGCATTAAAGACAACCATATTATTTTTACCCCAGTCAGAGATATGAGCCAAGTCAGACATTAGGTGTGCCATAGCCTCATCCCTTGTTTCTTGAAGTAACTGTTGAGATGGGCGTTGTGGGAACCGAATGGAAAGGTGAAGGGTGGAGTCATCAGCGTATGAGTGAATAGGGTTAGATGTACAGCTTAGAAGATCATTGATGAATAAAAGGAAGAGAGTTGGTGACAGGACAGAGCCCTGAGGAACACCACTGTTGATAGATCTAGGAGAAGAACGATGGCCGTCTACAACAGCGGCTATAGAACGACCAGAAAGGAAGCTAGCGATGAAGGCACAGATAGAAGGATAGAAACCGTAGGAGGGCAGTTTGGAAAGTAAAGATTTATGCCAGACTCGATCGAAAGCCTTTGAGATGTCAAGTGCAATGGCAAAGCTTTCGCCAAAGTCCCGAAAGGAGGATGACCAGGAGTCTGAAAGGTAGGTGAGAAGATCGCCAGTGGAGCGTCCCTGACGGAACCCATACTGACGATCGGAAAGAAGGTTGTGATAGGAAAGATGCCTTAAAATTTTTCTATTAAGAATTGACTCGAAAACTTTTGAAATACAGGACGTTAAAGCAATTGGACGATAGTTAGAGGGTTGGGAGTGGTCACCCTTCTTTGGGACTGGCTGAATGAGAGCAAACTTCCAGCAAGAAGGAAAGATACAAGTTGACAGACAAAGGCGAAATAGTTTGCCTAGGCAGGGTGTAAGCACAGAAGCACAGTTCTTGAGAACAACAGGAGGGACCCCATCAGGCCCATATGCCTTGTTAGTATTAAGGCCAGTGATGGCAGAAAATACATCAACTGAAGAAATTTTAATGTCAGCCATGAGGAAGTCAGAGGGGGGAAGTGATGGAGGAACAGCACCGGAATCGTCTAAGGTGGAATTGGAGGAGAAAGTCTGTGCGAAGAGATCTGCTTTATCAGTAGAAGAAATAGCTACAGAACCATCAGAGTAGAAAAGAGGAGGGAAGGATGATGAGGTAAAGTTGTTAGAAAGATTTTTGGCAAGGTGCCTGAAGGAGCGGGAAGAATTCGAGTTGGAGAGTTGAGAGCATTTAGTATGGATGAAATTATTTTTAGTAGAGCGAAGAACAGACTTAGCACGATTCCGGGCAGAAACGTAAAGATTATGTGATTCAAGGGTGGGTTGGCTCCGGTACCTTTTGTAGGCCTTCTCCTTGTTGCGGACAGCATTAGAACAAGCGTGATTAAACCAAGGCTTTCTTGCGTTAGTCAAAGGATATGAGAAAGGAATGTATGCTTCCTTGCCCGAGAGAATAACCTCCGTAATGCGCAAGGCACACTCAGATGGCTCACGGCCATGGAAGCAATAATCATTCCAGGGAAAATCAAAGAAGTACTGCCTGAGGGCCTTAATGGACAATATATGCTCTTCATGTGCTCCATTTACTTGTAGCATGTTTCGAGTGTCGGCGTTTCCACAAGAACATTTATTTTCCAGTAGGTGTCTTACCCAGTGAAAATGATATTGAATACTGTCATAACTACAGTCGCCGGGTAGGTATGTGTAGTATGAACGAGGCGATGGTTTACGTCATTTCTCAAGGCGGAAAAAAAAAAAAAACGAAAGAAGAAAAAAGACCACGAACAAGAAAATAAACACATGCCTCTCTCATAGATCATACATTCCAGAACGCAGATATAAATGAGTAAATAATTTTTTCATGTGAACTAGAAGGTGAAGCTGAAGGTGATCTATAATGCACTACAATAAAAACAGTCATGCATATCAACTTTCTCGTGAGAGATTTATGATGCTAGACATAAAGTTTGCCATATCATTTATCTTGAAGTATGCCTGTATGAACTACTGCCTACCCACCGCTAGTACAACAACAACTAGTACTGCTACTGCTGCTACTACTACTACTACTACTACTGCTACTACTACTACTACTGTACTACTTCTACAACTACTACCACTCCCACCACCACCATCACCATATATTTGCGGTAAAAATATGAATGTAGAGTACAAAAGGTTTTCCTGGTTAAGAGAAGGTCAACACAACAATACTAGACAGAGAAACAAAACAGTCATCATTTAGCAAGATAAAAATGAGACTAGGAGGGAAAGTGATAATTGTATATAATCTAACTGTGTAAAATCTAATTACAAAACATAGTGAAAGTAAGAAATGAAAAAACTCACCCCTCCCCTGATTATACCACGTAGGGAATATTACCCGCGATACAAAGCCAGATGCGGGAGCTCCCGAAATAGAATGCCGTTACTTTCGATCTCAGTGACATGTTAACGGTATATATATTATCTACCTGTGGCTGTCTGTCCGTCTATCTGTCTGTATCTGTTTATCTACCTACCTATCTATCTATCTGTATCTGTTTATCTACCTACCTATCTATCTATCCATCTAATGTCTGACTAATAATATAATGTGTAAGTCGAGTGAGACGCAAACAGACGCACGAAATCTATGCTGTCGACGTGACCAGGATCCACACGCTCACTAAGTACTATATTATGTACTTTTCTCACTATACACACGTGCACTATAAACTATACAACGAAAACTGTCATCACTTACTGTAACAACGCAGTATACGCCAGATGTCGAGCAGTTTAAGATCTTCAGCATCCTGTTCACCAGACGACACAAACAGACCAGCCAAACATTCCTCAATAAACTTACACCAGACTCGTAGTTCAGTGCACAGTAATATTACAAACCACTAAAAAAAAAGTTAGTTTCCTCACATGTTTAATACTCACCAGATTTATGCAAAAACATCTACACAACAAATTATTTACAAGAATTATATTGTCACGAATCAATTCGCGACATTTCCCTTTTGTGAGAAGCCGCGAACTATTAGTGGAAAACTCACTGTTTTTCGTTCAGTTAACCGCTCATTCAGACGGAAGCTTTGTCAAATCAGTTTTTCATTGTCATACGTGATCGTCTCTGTGTGAGACATTAGCGCTTCCGATGAGCGATTGTTTTGGGCGCGTTTCGCTCACTCGACTGTTAGACAATACGGCTTAGTGCTCCGCCTTTCTTTCCCACGATTTGAACTCAGTCTTGTGTTTGCTGTGACGGAGAAAGGGTCTGTGCTCAGAAGTGGAGAGGTCAGCTAGCACCCCAAGCTCCATTAGTACAGTTAATCCCAGTACTCCCACCCCCCACTCCTCGGGTGATACATAGTATTCATCGACTGGTATTTCTTTTGTGTATTTTGTAGTTTTAAGAGCTTAGTTAAGGTGTTTTTCCTAGGCGTAAGTATTTAGCTTCTGTGTGAGTGAGCGAGTGCGTCTCATTTAATTGATTTGAAATGTAATGTTAAATTTGTTTTTGTAATTAATAAATTTAACAGTTCTATTTCTTGAGCTTAATGTAGAGTAAAAATCTTGTTTCATTTCTCCATAATTAAGCTTATTTCCCATATAGCTCCTAGCTTGCATAAACGTTTTACTATTCATAACTGGTACTTAGACCAGTCTTGTATTAACTTAAAATCCGTTGTGCCAGGAGTTAATGCATCAGCAAGAACCTGATGTTATTATTATTAGTATTAGTTATTTATTGTCAGGGGTGATGTAACTTTCTCCAGAGGCTAACAGTACAGTAATTCAGCAATTGTGAGTAATTAGTCTCTGCTGTGTACTGTTGAGGAAGTTTATAAATTCTCGTTCTCAGAGAATCGTGCTAAGCCAGCGTAAAGTAATCGTTGCTTGATGTAGCAAGACGATCATTGTCTCTGCTCTTCAATATTATTGAATATTAATATCAATTTAATTAACATTTAACCATTTATATCAAAATTACAGATCTATTATAAAAACCCCGTGACAATTGGCGACCTCGCCAGGATATTAACTCCTAGCTCTAAAGCTATTCACGAGATAGTACTCACTCATTCATATTTAGGTATTTATCATTAAAGTTTATAGGCACAAGCTTACTGGTGTTTACCCTTAATTTAGCAAGTGAATTTTGCTTTATTAATCAATAGAATACTTAACTCTAGTTTATTTTTGGTAACGCCAGACAATTTTATTCGCTTCTGGGAAGTCGCCGTACCCATTGTGTTTATTATTGAGTCTTCCCAGTCATTTACATTTTTGATTTATTCTTTGCCAGTTAACTGGATAAGACTGGTCACCACTAGCTTGTGTCTGTACTCTTTACTTTTGTTTATTAGTATTCGTCGCTAAGCAGTCAGTACTCAATTTCGGTTTGCTTAATAAATTAGCGCCATGGCTACTACTGTATTTTTACAGGAAGCCAAAGATATGGGTCTTTCGGACCCAACCGAAATTAAAGAATATATACTCTCACGGCATAATCAGGAGCAGCAGCGCGAGAATGATGCCCGTGAAGAGCGTAAGATTCAGCGCGAATGCGAGCGAGAACAGCGTGAGGAACGTGAAAGAGAGCATGCTTATGAACAAGAGCAGCGTGAGAAACAGCGCGAATACGAGCAGAAACAACGCGAGCTCGAGTTAGAAAAAGAGCGAGAACAGCGCGAATACGAGCGTGAACAACGAGACAAAGAACGAGAACATGAACTTGAAGTGCTGAAGCTCAAGCGAGATTCCTTGGCTTCAGACACGTCTGGTGCAGTTGGTCAAAGCTCCACGAGCGTTCTCCCTGCACATGTCCTGGCGACCCCACGCATCAAGCTTCCTTCATACAAGGAAAGCGAGCGAATCGAGCCGTACATAGCTCGTTTTGAGGACATGGCAGACTTATATCAACTGGATGAGGCAGCTAAGCGGCTTCAGTTTCTTAGCCTATTTGAGGGCCCTGCCCTCGATATTCTCCACAGAATTCGTGGAGACAATCTCACATATGAGATGATGAAAGCTGCACTCATTAAGGCGTATGGTCTCACAGTAGACGACGCCAAAGTTCAGTTCATGCGAGCTCGTCTCCAAGACAAGGAGACAGCTGTTCAGTTCCTTGATCGTCTCACAGCTTACTTAAATGAGTGGATGGAGAAAGATGAAACTCCTTCCACGCGTGAGGGGATAATTGACCTTATGCTGCGTACACAGCTAGAGAGGTCGTGGCCTGCTGAGCTCATAGCACAGCTTAAGATCTGCCAGGTGAAAGATGCCAGCCAAATGGCAGAGAAGGCTGACGCATTCTTTACTGCATACGGGTATCAAGCTCGTAAGCAAAACACCTGGAGCAGAAAAGATACTGCCAAGTCTGGGAAGCCGTCTCAGACTGAATCCCAGCACCAAGGCCATTCTCAGAATAATGACCAAGGTCCAAAACCGCAGTGGAAGGACCAGGGACAAAACACTCAGAAACCTGAGTGGAAGCGGTACAACAAGTACCCTAACCAGCAGCAGTATCAGCCACGCAACCGACCGTCGGGACAAACTTTTTCACCACCAGCTCAAAAGAGGCAGGAAGCGAACGCAGCCTTCATTCCTCAGCAGCAGCCTGGTGGTCACGTCCCTACCAGTGTGGGTACTCCCCCACAGTTCACCAGTTCCACAGTGACAGTGAACCCCCCTCCACAGATGGCCAATGTTCCATCTTATAATTCACAAGGCACAATGTTTGCCACATCAATTCAGCAGCCTCATGAGTGGCTAGCTGCTTCCTCCAAAGGCCCTCCCACAGGTGACAGTACCTTCCTTGTTCAGCAAGGGTTTGTGGGAGGCATTCCTGTGAAGGTCCTGAGAGACAATGGTTCCTCAGGTTGCTCTGTTAAGCAGAGTTTAGTTCGGCCTGAACAGTATACAGGTCGACAGATCCATGCAAAGCTTATTGATGGATCAGTGAGATTGTTCCCTGAGGCATGTATCCAGGTGGCATCTCCATTTTATACTGGTACGACACTTGCAGTTGTCATGCCAGAGCCTCTATTTGACTTAATAGTAGGCAATATTCAAGGAGTCAAGGATAGTTGCTCCGATGATGACGCTACTCAGACTTCGGCTGCTGCGGTAACACGAGCCATAGCTGAGGCTCCAGATTGTGTCACCCCAGTGATCATTGAATCGCCGCAAGATCTGATGTGCAGTCAACTTGTTGTACAAGAACAACATTCTGACCCGACACTTGCTGCCGTGCGGAATAAACAAAAGGGTCGAGTGATTAAGTATTCACGGGGAGGTCGAGCCAAGTTCCTTCGCAAACAAGGACGGCTCTACCGTGAGTCACGAACACCCGAGGGCGAGGTTCGACTGCAGTTTGTCGTTCCCGCCAAGTACCGCCCAGCAGTGTTACAATGGGGTCATTGTTCAGCCTCAGGAGGTCACATGGGCAAAAGGAAGACCCAGGGCCATATTCGAGCTGACTTTTTCTGGCCAGGGATGGGACGGGACATAGATAGTTTTGTCCGTTCTTGCAGTGTGTGCCAAAGTATCACCACTAATCAAGGACATGTCCTTCCTGTGCCGTTCATAACCACACCTGTAATCTCTGAGTCAGTTGAGAGACAGGGTAGTGGTGAAGTGGGTGCAGACCTGACGTCTCGCCCATTGGCCCCACAGGACACATTATGTCCAGGGCCTGTACATACATGTTATGTACCGTAAGTTAAGGGGGAAGTTGAGAGGCGACTTGAGGCTATGGAAGACCCAAGTTTGCATAAGGATTCTCAGCTTCCCGGTACTAATAGAAGTACTGTAGGTTAAGGGGGAAGTTCGAGAGAGAACTCCTGAGAGGCGACTTGAGGCTATGGAAGACCCAAGTTTGCATAAGGATTCTCAGCTTCCCGGTACTAATATATGTACCGTAGGTTAAGGGGAAGTTGAGAGGCGACTTGAGGCTATGGAAGACCCAAGTTTGCAGAAGGATTCTCAGCTTCCCGGTACTAATAGAAGTATTGTATTGTAGGTTAAGGGGGAAGTGAGAACTCTGCAGAGGCGACTTGAGGCTATGGAAGACCCAAGTTTGCACAAGGATTCTCAGCTCTCCAATATTAATATAAGAACTGTAGGTTAAGGCACAGGTTGAGGACCCGTGTGCAGTTCGAGGCTATGGAAGACCCGAGTTTGCACAGGGATTCTCAACTTGCCGACCATAATCGTGTGCTATAATTAATGGCGATCTCGAATGTACGAAGCTTAGGCTGTCGCTCGTATTTTTCAGCCAGAGCGTACTTTTCGTAGCATGTACTGATTGCTAGGCAGAGAGAGTAATTGTAACTTAATAAGAATTTTGTCTCATTGACACTTTTGATGCTCCACCTCAATTGGTTTTGCAGGTTCAGCAATGGGTGTAGCAGTTTTGCTGTGCGGGCCAGCTGATCGTCTGCCGCACGCTGCCGCCTCTTCTCCTCTGCCTTCGTCGTCGCCATATTATTTACTGTGTCATTTTACACGTAGGTACAGTTACACTACAACTGTCACACCTACACCGTGTATTACATACACCACGCTACACAACAATTAGTTGTCAGTGTAAATGTAGCGAATTTTCGCTCAGTTTGACCTGAGTACAGGATTTTCACCGTCGTCACGGAGTTTTTCCCTCAAGCTTGCTTCTATTAACGTAAATACGAGGTTTTTTTCGCTCACTGACGACTGCGACTTTCTCCTGTAGCAGGATAGCACACACACCACAGTGTGAATCTTGTGTGACTGAGTTAGGATTTATATGTATGTATATTGAAATCTTTCTTCTGAAGGAAGAAAGATTTAATTTTCATGGGGCGTAATGTCACGAATCAATTCGCGACATTTCCCTTTTGTGAGAAGCCGCGAACTATTAGTGGAAAACTCACTGTTTTTCGTTCAGTTAACCGCTCATTCAGACGGAAGCTTTGTCAAATCAGTTTTTCATTGTCATACGTGATCGTCTCTGTGTGAGACATTAGCGCTTCCGATGAGCGATTGTTTTGGGCGCGTTTCGCTCACTCGACTGTTAGACAATACGGCTTAGTGCTCCGCCTTTCTTTCCCACGATTTGAACTCAGTCTTGTGTTTGCTGTGACGGAGAAAGGGTCTGTGCTCAGAAGTGGAGAGGTCAGCTAGCACCCCAAGCTCCATTAGTACAGTTAATCCCAGTACTCCCACCCCCCACTCCTCGGGTGATACATAGTATTCATCGACTGGTATTTCTTTTGTGTATTTTGTAGTTTTAAGAGCTTAGTTAAGGTGTTTTTCCTAGGCGTAAGTATTTAGCTTCTGTGTGAGTGAGCGAGTGCGTCTCATTTAATTGATTTGAAATGTAATGTTAAATTTGTTTTTGTAATTAATAAATTTAACAGTTCTATTTCTTGAGCTTAATGTAGAGTAAAAATCTTGTTTCATTTCTCCATAATTAAGCTTATTTCCCATATAACTCTAGCTTGCATAAACGTTTTACTATTCATAACTGGTACTTAGACCAGTCTTGTATTAACTTAAAATCCGTTGTGCCAGGAGTTAATGCATCAGCAAGAACCTGATGTTATTATTATTAGTATTAGTTATTTATTGTCAGGGGTGATGTAACTTTCTCCAGAGGCTAACAGTACAGTAATTCAGCAATTGTGAGTAATTAGTCTCTGCTGTGTACTGTTGAGGAAGTTTATAAATTCTCGTTCTCAGAGAATCGTGCTAAGCCAGCGTAAAGTAATCGTTGCTTGATGTAGCAAGACGATCATTGTCTCTGCTCTTCAATATTATTGAATATTAATATCAATTTAATTAACATTTAACCATTTATATCAAAATTACAGATCTATTATAAAAACCCCGTGACATATATCACAACTGTTGATATGTTTTTCGAAGACGCCTAATTTATCACTGTAACCAGAGGGCCAGGCTGCGTAAACCACGATAATATGGATCTCAAATTGATAAGCAGTGTTTTGTGGAATCACCCTGGAAGCGACTCGTGTTGAGCGCATCTGCGACACTCGAACTGAAGCTGCTGTGAGACGATTGGTTTCACAGAGTTTCGATTAGTCCGCAATGTTATTCAAAAGTTAGTATTCAAGGTAAACACGGTGTTATTACTAATTAAAAAAAAAAAAATCACTCTGAAGCAATAGCATATTGACTTTTGCACTCTTGACAAAAAAGAAACCGTGATCCGAAGCCCAAAGGCTCAAAAATATGCAATAAACTCGGTAAACTGTTCCACATAGCACAGCCTCCCCATCCAGCTGCACATGACCCGTGATCCTCTCTTGACTAGCAGAAAAAGAGATTCGAATCACTTATGTTAGAGTCCATCGTTTCATGCCAAAAACTTTCGACAGGGAGAAACACGGCTGTGGAATGCAGAACAATATTGGAACAAAATAGTGACTCTTGATATGAGTGTGAGTATGTGTGTGTGTGTGTGTTTGTGTGTGTGTGTGTGTGTGTGTGTGTGTGTGTGTGGAAGACAGGCTGATATTTTGCCTTTTTGAAACGTTTCTGGCTCCAGATATTTTCTCTAGGTTGGCGTTCTGTTCTTATAATGTAAGTGAGAGTGTTATGGTACTTAGAATTGTGTATTTTCTCCATACTGAGTTTAATAAGACACGGGCTAGAGGGGGAGGGGTGCTGTAGCCTTCCTCTCGACATCATCTGCTGATTCAAATACGCTACATTTTACTGACTTCATATTTTGTCAAGATGAGAATTGTACTGAATGTTAATTTAAATAATTATTAAAACATTCCATCCTGCGCCAAGCTAATTAGGTCACAAGCAGTACATGTGAGAGGATGGCCGCAAAGGGTCACACGGTTCAATAGACATGATGGCTTTAAGGTGTGTGTCATGGCAACCGCCGGGACGCTAAAGGTTAAGGGCGTGGCACCAGGCCAGTGTAAGGAAAGTATGAGATGCAGTCGGTGTCATTTCACCTGACGGAACCGATACACACAATCTGAAAACTTTATTCGTGGTTCCGTGAAGATCGATGTAACTTAGAGAGTTATGAAGTAAAGATGAGTATCCTTGGTTACTCTTCAGACCCACCCTCCAGTCTTACTTAACCAGGACATAAATTGTCAGGCTAGAACAGAATCGTTTTAATGATTTTTAATCCTATACTAAGACATATGGTATGTGCTAATACGTATTTGTACTATATATTTTTCGTGTCGAGCTGTTGTGTACCTATTTCTTTTTAACAGTGAAGTGGATCGAGGTGTGGTCTCATCATCAGCTTAATAATTTCAGTAATTTTTAAGCATACTTTTATTTTTGGAGTGAGAGAGCGATGCCTTATGCAGTGCAAAAATCTGGATAAAATCGATGGAGTTATAACAAACCGACCGGCAAAATAGTGGCAATATTTGATAAGATAATGGTCTCACATTTTTCCTTATCAGTCTACCAATCACCACTAAAATTTTCAATGCAATGTTGGTTTACAAATCCATCCATACGAGCAAATCAATCATGAGTTAGTTGTCATCTGAACGAGGGCGTTATATACGAAGGATGTCGCACACTAGCAAAGGATGTCCGGCACTATAAGTCAGTATAAGAAGGGGCTGACAAACTCACTCATTGCCCCCATGTAACTGCTGATTAGCTTAACTCTCTCTCTCTCTCTCTCTCTCTCTCTCTCTATATATATATATATATATATATATATATATATATATATATATATACGTGTTGGCATGGTTTCTAGACGATGAAAAAGGATTATTGACTGCAAATGTAATGTGCTGGATACACGTAACATAAGACTCTTTGATTTCAGTCGGGACGGGAATCAGAGGAGAGTGATGTCATTTTTCAGTATCTCTTATCTAGTTGAACGAGTCAGGAAGCTGCTTTATTAACTAATCGTTAGAATTAGGGCGGACAAATCCTTAGGTCTGTGCAATTGACCGAGTTCAGGTCACTTGTTATCTGCTATATTTACCCGTAGTCGTCCCTTGCAACATTCATGACATATATGTGTGTGTGGTATTAGTAATTTCCAGTCGAAGCGGCTGTGTGTGTGTGTGTGTGTGTGTGTGTGTGTGTGTGTGTGTGTGTGTGTGTGTGTGTGTGTGAAAAATTAGATGAGCATGGAGAATAGAAATTACGACACTCGAAAAATGGTAATATAAGAGCAAAGCAACATTAAGAACCTTTGTAAAATGTGTTATTACGATAATGTCAAGAGCATACTATATATACTATATTCTTAAAGCAGCAAAATACACGGAAGTCATTACTAAGTACGAAAAACAGTTCCAGGAAGCAGCCTAGTCACTATCAATAAATCCACACTGACCTTAAGATGGGTGTTCTACAGTGAAAAAAGGAAACGTTATAAATGATCAGAGGAAATTCTTTATTAAATTTTGCGAGGGAAAAAAAAGTAAAGGTTGCTTCATTAAATCCTGTCAGCTGAAGCTCTAATTTGCATTGTATTAAGACTGACACCAGACGATTTTTTTTTTATCGTAGAGAGAGACCTCGGGGTGAAAGGGTTATAGCATGATAAAATTAAGAGAGAGAGAGAGAGAGAGAAAGAGAGAGGGGGGGGGGAACTACTTCCTGGATGCCACAACTAGACACAAAACAGCCAAGTATATATATTGAGACGAGGAAGACACGAACAAAAAGGAGAATGAAAATGTGCAGACGAGGAAGAGCAAAAATAGGAGGAATCGAGGACATCAGGTATATTGTATTTTTTTATTTCCTATACCAATATGAAAGACGATTAGGACACAAAAGAATATATATATTTCTCTCTCTCTCTCTCTCTCTCTCTCTAATTCATACCTACTCGACGGCCCTAGGAAGACAAAATTGACTAATAGATAACAAAATAAGAGACATAAGGTTAACAGGATGCCCAGCTCAGTGACTCTTACAATACTTACAATACTCCCGTTATCGTATCATCATGAAAGCCAGGAAGACACGAAGAGACAGCAGGATCTCACAGACGATGAGGAAGAAGAAGGGATGTCAGACATGGCGACCTACACCTAGGGAAGTATTCATAAAGGATATTGCATAAGTCTTGCGATAGGTCAGTCTCCACAGCAGTTGATTCAGAAAAAGATTTTGTATTATATGGTCACTAATTTCACATACGTATCAACAATCCTGTATGTCCGTTCTGAAGTATAGGGTTATGAGGGCAGGAAGTGGCATAAATGAAGAAGCTGAAAGAGAACCTTAGAAAATTTATGAATACGACACATGGAACATTGGAGAAGGCTATCGAAGGGAGGGAGGAAGGGAGGGAGGTTGGGCAACAGGGCAAAAACAGAGCAGGAAACGTGGGCATGTAGAGCCAACCCACCTGCCTTCCTACCCACTGTACACCAAGGTCACCAGTGAGTGGAAAGGTCCCACCCTTGTTACAACTGGTTCCCTTAAGGGCCAAAATAGGAATCCTGACCGTATTTCATGTGATAGTAGTGTGACCGACAAGGATATCACCTACATATTTCCCCAGACGACGACATGGAACCGGCAAACAAATAATCCGGGTCCCGATTTCAGTTCCATGTGTGAGCTTGCTGAGTTAAAGCACGTAAGATTTAATCTGTGTTACTTGAACTATGTGGCAGGACAAGCTAGACGGAAAGTTAATTAACCACTTCTGCCCAAGTCAGTACTATGTTTTTTATTTTGGCTGAAAACAGATTAAATTCACCTCAGGAGAAACCTCTCGGGGAGAGAAAGGCTTAAGTTGCTTCCCACTTTTCAGGACTAATAATGTTAGGTAATTAATCCCTTCATGAAGAAGGCATCTTCCATAACAATTTCACACGAACTATCCACATACTATATATATATATATATATATATATATATATATATATATATATATATATATATATATGAGTATACCGGATTTGTAACCGGACTATTGTTGGAGCGACAGTTATGACCCAGACCTCTGTTATCCCATTGTTCCAAGTTCGGTCTGTCAAAAACAGTTTGTGTTCACTAATTGTCCTTCATTGGGTCGTATTTGACACCACTTCCATGTATAGAATGGTAAGAATGTCGATTTGCCAGAAATACTTTATCCGTATGCTTACCCAAACGATGACTACAGGGGAACATGAATTACCTTAGACAACCACCCAACACGGCGCCCCACATACACAGCGAGGCCACCTGCACTTATATGGGCGACTATGTAATCAGTCTGACCTCATCTGTTTGGCGGTTGCTAGGAAGGAGTTGGTGAACTCTTTTAACTAAAATATATTGCTAATATTTCTTTTCACGGATAATTATGAACAGAACAGCTTTGCAAGAGATGTAGACTACTCAGTAGATAAGGTTCTTATATACTAGTCAACTGTAATGATTTTTCTTAGAGCACGAACCCCTATTGCTGAACAGTTTTACGGCTAATGCTGTAATGAATGGAAAGCAAACATAAGCTACTTTGCCATGATGTGCTCGTAGCAGATGTCGATCTTAATCCTCTTGTGTCGCATTCAGAGAAGTATTTACCAAAGGAAAATCAAGTTACTTAAACTACGCTAGGTTATTCATCATTTGTTATCATCATCATCATCATCATCATCACATCATCATCATCACATCATCATGACATTTTTTATCCACGGAAGGACAGGATGACACCACAATGGTTTGTTTGATGACATAAAAAGAAATACCACTAGTCCACAGGAATGTAACATTATGAGAAGGTTGTGGAAAATGTCATCTCGTCATTATGATACCGGTATATGTTCACTGAAAATTACAATGGACTTAACTCCTTGACACAAGTGACACTTTTTCTAGTTATTCTTGCTACTACCAGACAATATTATTTAGTTTAGGAAAGCCCTCTCGTACTGAAGGAATTAGTGAAGGTAATATCTATTCCCCCCCCCCAATTAAAGAGTGAAATTGTCCGGAGATAGCGACCATTAAATACAAAAAAGGACATCATCGGGACAAGGTAGAGGCAGAGGGCAAAACAGGTTATAATGGCGCTTCGTTTCCCCCTCAACAACATATTTAAATTCAAGTTTTCCATTATTTCGAGACGCGTGATGGGCCAAAGTGTGTTTCTTAATATTACAACTTTTTTCACTCCTCTTTTTTTCCTTTTGTTTCTCCTTACCTAGGATAAGTGTGAAATATGGGATATAGTTTCCAAGGTAGGGCGATTTCTCCACCTCGAAGACGTCTTTTATTTGAGTCTAGCCAGGTGATGGAGAGGGACGCCTTCACATGGTGGTACTGACAAACCTGAGCGTTTCCTCGGCCCGGCTCTGCAAATGTTCCTGAATTACAAGAAAGTGAACAAAGTCCCCGGCAATGCAAAGCATTAAAATAATCTTCATTTTCAAGAGATAATCAAAGCAGAATGTTTCAGTAAAAAAGATGTGACCTAGCTTTAGTAGGCTATATTCCCATGGCTTTCAATTGATGTTCAGGCAGTTCCTTCAAATTCATGCAAGATTTTTGTACCTGCAACAGACAGCGCCCCACACTACTTCCCTAGTCACCACCTGGGCGCTGATACCCACTCTCCATCCCACCATACAGATGTATGCTAGGGCTCCCATTCAGGGCTGGTGTAACAGAACTAGCGGTGGTGTTTTTGTGGCACGCCATGGGTCTTGCGGTAGATCAGTTAGGTGTTAGGTCTAGCAGCAAGGGAGGATGGAGGCTGATTAATAAAGTGGTACTGAAGTGGTAAGTGTTCTTGTTTGCCTTGATTGCTATTATGATAGTTTATTCTTAGTTCCCTGTCTACTAAACGGGTATGTGACCCTTTAACCTATAATGTCTAAAAGCAAGTAACCTACATAGTATATAAACTACTGGAGGTAATAAAGGAGGCAATGAATAAGGTAAAACTAACTTTAATTGCTTGATGATACGAGAAAAATTACAACGAAGCCTAATGTAGCAAGATCCTATCATCAGAAGCCTTTATTCAACTTAAGTATAACTTTTTGAATGGCGGGATTATAAAAAACCTTCATTAAGCCCTTGACTATCAGAAATCTTTCCAGAATCAGATAAAATCGCCAGGAGGCAGCGAGAAGGGACTAAAATAATACGTCACCTGAATGAAATAGTCAAAAGCACCATAAAGAGCTAAAGAAGAAAAACATAAATAAACTGTCATTCCACCAGACGATGAAAAATGTTAATTAAAATCGTCTAGAGGTATTGGAAATTATATAAAGTAATTCCATATTGAAAGAGACAAGAGTAACAAATAGGAAATGCACTTACACTAAAATCTCTCACAGCATAAAACCGTAATATTAAAAATCAGTTATTCCTCTCACTCCCACACCCTCATAAAGGCTCGGTCTAGATCCACCTTGAGCCTCGTCAGATTAATCAGATACTCCTAATGTGAGCTAGCTTACAAAAAAAAAAAAAAAAATTAGAAAGACAGGTGTAAAAACAAGAGCTGGAGGGCGAGTTGACCACTTCCTAGTCGGGTGGAGCTGGTCGACCTTGACATTTATTTCTTCGTCGTTTCTTCTACCCTCCCTTCACTAGTGGGACATGTGACCTTTTCTTCTCTCTCTCTCTCTCTCTCTCTCTCTCTCTCCATACATCGATCTACCTATTTCCCTAATGCTCTCACTCACCTCTTTATCTTGACATTTCCGTCTGTGATCTTTAGTTTGTCTTTATCATTCATTTTCTTTAAGCTTTTCTCCAATAAGATGGCTTTTTTTTTTTTCATTTATTTTTTTATTCTAACAACCACCAGAAGACTTTATTTTACTCTGATAGGATCTCTGATAGTGAAATGGTTTACATGGGCTTTACCTAACACATCTACAATAATTGGCAAAAATCTCTCCAAAGCTCAGTAACATCGTCTAGGGATAGCAAGCACAAATCAAAAGACGCCTCGAGGAATAAAAGATTTCCATATTCTCAATTTCACATTCTGGATTAACCTTACTGTTTTTATTCATTCCTGACTGAAAGTGACTCTCCTTGGCCAGATCCTGTATTATTTCTTTTCCAGGTGAGTTAATATGTCAGGTGGGGTATCGGGGTGGGAAGGTGAGCGAGACTGTGGGTGAGGCTATTTGTGTGTACGGGCGAGAAGGATGATGGTGGGGGATTTGTGGTGGAGCGAGGTCATTTAGGTGGAGTGAGGTTGTTGGAGAAAATGGTGGAAATTTGTGAAGAAGAATAGGGAAGGATGTGATGATGAGGGATGCAGTAAGCTTGGCATAGGAGAGATTAACGACATAGGAAGCTTTGGGGAAGAATAAAGGAGGTTGTTTATGTGGGGTGAGATTGCTGGCGAAAATGGTGGAGGTTTGTGAAGAAGAAAGAGGGAGGATGTGATGCAGAAAGATGCAATGAAATTGGCAGGAGAAAAGTCTGGAGGAATAGCAAAGGAGGTTGGGGGAACGAGACTATTAGAAAATACAGTGGAGATTGTGTGAGGAAGAGTGAGGATCTCAGAGACTGTTTGGGAGAATCGCAGAGACTCTGTAAGGAAGACAGAGAGAGGATATGGTAAGGGTACTGAAGGGGGAGATGCACGATGTACAGGGGAAAAGTGAGGCGGAGTAAGGTTGTCTGAGAGAATGAGGGATAATGTGCGAGACAGAGTGAGAAGGGAGGTGATAAATGTACCGAAGGGTGAAGTGTAGAATGTCACATAGTGGACATTGTAGGTTACAATGATGACAGTTGTGTGAGACTGACTGTGTAGGCTTTAATGTTTATGCAATCAAGCACTTAAATGTTTTTCGTGTAATTTTGCTAACAGCACAAAATGCAGAAAATATAAGGTCATCAATGATACAGCCAACCATTGTATTTATATGTATTTTTTCTTGTATTTTCAAGTATATAAAACAAAGTTTTTATAAAAAAGGGAGGGTGGGGGGGGTCTGTTAGGTTACATTCTACAACATAATCTTACAGTATACTATACAAGAAAGACAGCCTAAGCTACACTAAACCGCCTGCAGGGAGGACACGAACCCGGTCCCCGTTCTTTCCAGATTGAGGACAGCAGGGTAATCAAACCTGTGAGGTGCAGGAGTGGGCTCAACGGGAAGGATGGGGGATGGGGTAGGGATAAAGCGGTTCTGGGCAGGAGCTACGGGAGCCCTGTGCACTGGAGCTGGAACTGGAGCGGGGACAACGGGGACCTGCTGGTGGTGAACCCTGGGTCGCTGGGGGCGGGGCTGGGGACGGGCCTGAGGGCGGAACTGGGCCTGTGGGGCGGCCTGGACGGGCTCAGGCTGTGGGTTGGTTGGGATGGTCGCCCTAAGGTTACCGAGGTTATCCTTATTCAAACCTTCGACTCCAATAACCTCGTAGCCGACGCCCTGACCGGCACGCCACAGGACCTTCACGCGGTTGCCGTCGTCCTGAAGGTATGAGTAGAACCCGTAGAGAAGTCCATCGGGGCCAAACTTCTGGCCGGCAGTGGTGCCATCCTCTTGGAAAAGCTCATGGCCGAAGTTGTTCCCGTCCTGGTACGACTCGAATGAGAGAATCTTGGTGAAGGTGTTATCCCTGGGGATGGCTCCCTGGGGCATTGCCAGGGCCACACCAGCCAGGGTTACCAACACGGCCTGTGGATGAGGGAGAGAAGGACACAGGTCAAGGCAGGCCAGATAGGTAACAGCTCACAGTGCATCATCATTACTATCATCTTACTGACCTTTTTTTCCCGTCTAAGAGTGGGGGTGAGATAGGGCACGAGATGTAAAACTAGTTATGTATCATCATCCTGACTCCTCTTTTCCCACCGAAAGCTGGGTTGCGATAGGATCAAGACAGGGGGAGATAGAGAGAGAGTTCAAGAAAGTTAGAGAACAATCGAGAAGCTGTCAGTATCCTTAGGATAACTGACTAATATAGCCATCCATCTGTGTATGTATATGTGTCATTTTATAAGTAACCAATAGGAGGTGGTAAAATGACTGTTGAAAATGTTACAGTGTAGTTTTTGCGACACATTGTTTACATAATACATACATCACTAGCAACTCCAGAAGCATATAAGTTTTTTATTGTAATCAAAGAAATAATATCGCTCTCAGGTACAGAAGAGCAAACAAAACGGATAACTTTACCAAACTTCCGCGTATTCTTCGTGACCATGGCATCCGTTGGTTTCTGATGATAAATTTGAGCAACAGTGAACTATCACAGAAGTCATCGTAGGTAAAGTATCCAATGGCCGTAATAATTAACACTGAAATGGCAATGGAGTCTGCAAATCCCCATTACCTGACGTTGATTTAGGGATGAGTTCTGACCATTAGTTATTAGCCTGCATACCAGTTTACAGAGCGCGTTCAGCAGTGAGTCCAGAAGCCAAAAACACCTTACTACCTTTACTGGGTCTTGCCTATCCCTTCCCGCTCTCAGTTATAATAATCCGGCTTGGCCAGTGTAAGTGTTAATCACATGAAAGTTATAAAAGGGGCTAAGAAGGACACAGGGTCGTATTCTGCTTGGCTGAAACAACCTCGTAATGCCTCTTCTTCAGTAGTATATTTTGCTTAGCGCAATGTGATAATTATCTTCTTGCATGTCGCTGATGCAAATTTTTTGGATTAAAAAAATGTTCATAATAAACAAGATAGCGTGAAAAGGTCACTGGCACTCTAATCGCTTAGGAAGAAGTGTTACGATGAAATTAGGCCCAAAATGATAATAGTGTGTGCAAGTGACAGTTTTTTACTGTTGCTGTAACATTCCACGATAGGGGAACAAATTAATTGTACATGAAACCAAAAGTCATCACTGTCACTACACTGTTCATAACAAGAACTAATCTCGTTCCTCTTTAACGTGTCTAAAATTTTTATATCTCCATCTTGAATGCTGGGTTGTAACAAAAGCTAACACTAGAATATAATGCAAGTTACGATGAAGATTTATGGGAAGAATGTAGAATCGGAGTATTGTCTTAGTCCGTCGTTAAGGCATGGAAAATAGACTAATGAAGGACAAAAATCTCCCCCAAGTTAAAGAGGACCAGAACAAGAACTGGCGGAGTTCGGCAGACTAAAAACGTACAGGTTGTTACTGAAATACAGGCTAAAAAAAGGTATATATCTCCGCCAAATTAAGGAGGACGAACTACAGTATAAAAACAACACAACGAGAACTAAAGTAAACTGTCAAAACTTCGGAGCTGTTCTTGTGCACGCGAAATTGGCTAGAAAAGGACGAAAATCTCCGCCAAGTGAAGGAAGATACTGAGCAAGTCGCAAAAAAGTGTTGTGGGGAAAAAAAAGGTCTTATTCTGGCAGTGAAATATGTTAAATTATCTACAAAAGGACGAAATTCTCTGGACACGACAAGGACTGAAATATATGGGTAAAAACTTACAAGCTGTCTCATAATGGTGGATGTTCACTGCGGCTCAACTGTGGGGCGCGGCGTGGCTGTAGGTGTTTATATACCCTGCTGGTGGTGACGTCACGGCCGCCTGGTCTTGGGAGGCGGCCAAGGCTGCTGGAGTCTGGATGGGCCGCAGCGTCGGACCACTCCACACCACCCTCCAGACTGAACAGGTGACCCCTTCACTACAAGAGGTCTTCCTGTCCGAGATCGGTTTTTAAAGTTCATCTCGGTTTAATTCACTTAGTACAGTATTTTTTTTTTTTTTCCTCAGGCGACTCTTAACTCAGGGAAAACCTTTTCAAAATGAAGTGGTTAGATCAGGGATTCTTCAACCCTTTTACCATGGAGAAACTAAATACGGCTTTTATCCATCATTTCACCATGGAGGGAGCTCTTCTAAGCTGTGAAAATCGACTGCCCTTAGGGGAATAATCTAAAAAATACATCGTCACACAATAGGGATTAAGAAGAAGAAAATCATCTGGTTGTAGCAATGATTTTAAAAATACATTGTCGTATTGTAGAGGTTTCAAGAGATTGGTAACCTCTTAACTACGACAGGCCTCCTCTTAAATGATAAAAAATAAATCAAGTAGCAGCAGACGCCACTCATTGAAAAGGCAAAGTTGACGGTAAGGGCGGGAGAAAGGCACATATGTTTTTATAACCACATTCTTTTATTACTTGACTTTATTATTTTGTCATACAGCATTATGTATGTGTATATATGTGTATATGAAGACGTATCGTGGTGGGAGGTGAAGCTAAATATCCTTTTTTATCTTTTTTCTTTTAATGTTTTTCTTTGCCACCAAGCCCACATAAAATTAAGGAAAATTGCTTCTTAATATCTTATTGACACTCTTGATTATGTTCTAGGGGCAGAGTGGGTCTTAGCAAAAACTGATTGTCTGTCTTAATGGCCATTTTATTGTCGATAGAAAAAAAAAGGGGGGGGGTTCTTCTTCTTCTTCTTCTTCTTCTTCTCCTCCTCCTCTTTTGTCTTTGCCTTCTCCTTCTCCTTTTCCTCCTCCACCACCTCTCTTGACGAGGTAAAGATGTAGGAGGAGGCCCCTACCATCCACGCAGTAGTACACACACACACACACACACACACACACACACACACACACACACACCACAACATAAGAGCAGGTCTCCTTAATGAAACCGGTCACAGTTTTTCATCAAACCACGTCAAATACTCTGCTACTTGTGTCCAGGATCTCCGTTTACTTTATTAAGCTCGTGTAAGCTGATACATACGTCATCTGTCCTTCCCATTTCAAGTTTATTTCTGTAAGTCTTCATTCTTTCTCCATAACTGTATTATGAGCTTTACGTATTCTCAGTCTTTACCAACTTTACTAAGCTTCTCCACTCTCACTCTCGATTCTCTTCCCTCCCCCCTCTTTTTTTTTTTTTTTTTTATAGCTTAGAACATGATTATTCTTATCTGAAATTAACCTGAACGAATTAAGCTTTCACCTCACCAACCCAAGGACGTATTTTATGTTACTATCTCAAGACGACTTGATTCACCAATGGATATACTTTTCGAAATGGAGGGATTAGATACAGCCTTCGTTAACCTCATTATTATAAGTGTTGGGGAAGCCTTCAAAGTTAACTGAAATAGACGCTAGCCAAAGTAAAACGAGATAAGCATTCTTGGAGTGAAGGAATTAATGACAACCTGATGGCCTTCCGCACCGTACTTAGTCACATTTAATACTCTCGGCTGTATTATTATGAGTGCCTGAATTTATAAGAAAATCCCTGGTTTTTGACGGTCATTTATGGAACACCTGTAATTATCAGAGCCTAGTCAGCAGTGATGAAGAAAAGTTAGACTCGTTTTATCACTGTCACATGCCTTAGAAATTATGATAAGAAAATGGGAACTTACCACACCTTTGCGCTCTCAGTCTTAGTAATACAGTCCTGTTCTAAATTTATCACAGACCGTGGGATCGTGGGTAAGGATTGATAGAGTAAGGGTGACTGACGAGGTTGACATGCAGAAGCCAGGAGTGAGTAATATACAAAGAGATATGTGTAGGACTTTACATTTGACTTTCTCAGTTTCCTATGGGTCATTCTCACCTGAATAAAATTGTTTAGAGTTAGTAGGAATAGAACATTAGAGTTGCACGGAACATGAGAGGGGTAAGTATACAGGTATGTGATTAAATAAGAATAGAGTGATGCTTATGGGGGGTACGGCGAAGATCAGGAGAAATATAGAGTTTTGCCACGCTCCAACATTTCCTCAAAAGACAGCCAACTGCTAGAGGAAAAAGGGCATGGACCAGACAGTTTTTAGGTGTGGATACTTTGCTAAATGAAGTGGATTTATGCCTAGATGAGGAGGGGAGGTTCTGCGACCACCACCTCCCTTCGTGTGGCTAAACTGGGCATGTCACTGAACAAAAGAGATTGGTTCAGTAAAGAAGCTTGAGAAGAAAAAAATGTATATACTTTATGCTGCAGCGTAAGCGTAAATGAAAAGTAATAGAAAAGTATATGTACCTTCAGGGCACATGACGAAACAAAGTGGAATCTAGCAGGCATGCATAGTAAAGACAAAAAAAAAAGTGTGGCATGAAATTATCCTGAGCCACTTAACTGAATTTAATGTATCAGGAAGTATGATTGGAACAAGTCACCGCTGCACCAGAGTCCTCCCCTTAATACACACACACACACTCCTCTGTGGCAACTCTCTGTCTGTCTGTCTGTCTGTCTGTCTGTCTCACACACACACACACACACACACACACACACACACACACACATACGCACCAGGAAATGGGTGTACACAGGTCCTCTCATTGTCCAGGAAGTTTCAAGATGCTATGACCTACGGAGAGACACTTTTTCCTCACAAAATATGATTGTAGAAGATGCATAAGGGTTCAGACGCACCATATATCACATTTAATTAGGTAATGTCATAATTAATTCAAGGTGTAGCTAACAAGAGGTTTATTATTATCATCATCATCATTATTATTATTATTATTAGAATCGCCACCACCACCATTACCACAACCACCACCATCATCATCATCATCATCATCATCATCATGACCTTCTCTTTTCTGCCTAAGAATGGGATAATTTAGGATCCAGAGAAGAAGAAAAATGGACATATGAAAGTGTGCGAACTACAACAGTATGCCAAGTGAAATGGACCAGACACTCTTTCACACGCCATTCAAGCTCTCGGAATCCCGGCTCCATCTCATAGGATTGAGTTGCTACACACTATAATTACATGTGAGTCTTGATAGCTGCTCTCTGCAAGGTGACGGTATACATATTGGAGGATATAATAGATGACAGAGTAAACCACCTTTAATTCAGTATTGACTCTTGTCCTCACATAGTTGTTTAGATAGAGACGCTGATACAAAAACCAGTGGTAAAAAATGAAGCAAACGACCCTCAACTAGTAGCGTTGATCATGTTGTTCGACCTTATTGGGAGGCGGAATGAGGAACTCTGTGATGTGCTGAGTAGTTGTCCTGGATCCATCAGTCATGACTCTGGTATTGCCCTTTCATTTATAACACAAGCACTGTGCGTTGGAAGTCTGTATTTTGCAGAGACGTCAATGGACCGTATTTATGAGTTTTTTCTTCCGGTATCGCCATGGGCAGAACTTCACAGACACTTTTCTGGCGGCTGGTGCGACGGAAGGTGTTACGTGAACCATCATTATGTGACAGGAATATGAAGCACACAACACACGAGTATGGGAAGGGAGAATACTGTCTCAGTCGCTTGGGGAGGAATGAGAAATGTGGAAGACAGGACACTATGATGAAAGAAGATTGTCTTCATATTTGTGCTCCTCGCTTTACATGGAGAGCCTGTATAGGAGAAAAATACATTCTGTCGTCCGGGAAAGAATAAGGACTATGGATGGTAGGACACAAGGAAGGCAGACGGCTGTTGGGGAACTTTTGCTCACGACTATACGTAGTAAGTCTGCAGGAAGACCTTTTACATGTTTGTGTATAGTTATCCGTCTACACTTGAACGGTATTGTTACGGCCGGTTACAAAAACTCGCTGCTGCTTTACGGTACACGCAGAGGCAGGGGCATGTTTGCTTGTATACTGATGTGCTTTTTTTCCCCCCCCTTACGAACACGCCTATTAAATTGTTCATTGTAATCTACTAATTAAGTCTACATATGTATTGATAATATAACTGTTACCATCATATATTCGACAGTTTGAAGTTGATGATGCAGTTGGACAAGAGATATCGCAATTTCTAACCATTGGCTGTGTTGGCTGTCAACCTGTGACATTCCCTCACATCAAATTTATAGATACTGGTTCTCGTAATACAGGTTTCCAGTTATTGCGTCCCCTATCTACTGAATACTGTCATTCTTAGTTCTATCATGATTATTGGCTATATTACGAGACCCTGATTTGCTCGGGCTTGTAACCGCTTATTCATACGATATTAGCATGCATATTAAAATAAGTGAGAGGACGGGGAAGAAGTCACTATTTACTCATTCGATGAAGTTCCTGACTGCTGAATCAATCAAAAACTTCTCTTTACCTAGGCGATGGATGGTTTCAGGATGGGCGTTGTTGATGTACTTTCGAAACAGATGTATCGTATATACAGTTCGTATATTATATTAATGCTCTTCCGTGAGGTGGTAGCTTAGTGGGTCAAGGCGCTCCAACCATTTGCTGCCCATTAAGAGTAAGTCCTAAAGAAGTTGAGGTTTATTGCTCTCATAATGTCATTCAGGGATGAGAAAATGGTCACTCACCTTAAATGTCTGAGGGTGCTAAGAAACCCAACCCCCGGCCCAACACTCTTGATGGGGCAATACAGGACTGGATGAGTGGATTTAAATAGTAGGCACATGTAAGATGTACCTGATGGATATATGCAAACGTTTCTTTCACTGTTCCAGAATATCATCATCATCATCATCAACATCATCATCATCAACATCATCATCATCGTCATCATCATCATCATCATTTCTTCCTAAGATAGTATAAACAGCGAGAAAATAAGGACACATCTCTGAGCAACTGTACGATTTCAGAAAAACTAACTTCCCAAAGGTAAATGCATTTCACTCGAAAAAAGTCGACCCTTCCAAAATTATGCATTAGTCTTGTTAAATTGCGTTTCTGCTAGTTATAGTCTATTTTATTGAGCTTAGAAGAGAATATTCAAACTGAAGGGATTAGATATTGCCTTTCTTAACTTCCTCTCTATTAAAATGGACTCCTAATTTACATATTGTTGTGTAGAAGTAACAAGAGTGAAATACGAACTACGTCAGCTGTTTGAAGGGTGTAAGACAAAACCGTAAAGCCAGTTGTTTCCTAAAATAAACACGCCAAACGTTTCCGGCTGGGGACGTACAGACAGGCGCAAAAGTTCTGTTACTATGCCACTGCTTCTTCACACGTAGGTCATGTCCGTCACTTTTTTCCCTGAGAGAAAAAAAAAGAACCTCTTCCAGCTTATGAATGTAACCCAAAAGAGGATAGTGAAAGGAAGGCAAGGCGAAATATTAAGCAAAACTGTTCCTGCTGGCACATATCTCTTCTCAAACACTTTCATGTCTAATATAATCAACTGCCGGCAAAGAAACATACAAAACCTATCTCAGCTTAGAAATATGACCCAGAAGAGGATACAGTGAACAGTAGTAAAGGAGAAATGCTAAATGAACATATGTAACCAACTGTACACGCCACACTTTTTCTGCAGAGGATGTAGGAGCGTCGGTGAGTCTAGCGTGACCAACCATCCTATCATGTTGCCTTGAGCGTGAGGATTCCATTGCTAGTCTCGGCTCATCTCCGCATGTAACTGACACGTCACTTCCTTCTGGCAGACGAGGGAAGAAGACGTATATAGAAGATATTCGTAGTTTTGCCGAAAATGGAAACAGATTTTTAAAATTATATGATGTACTTAAAAATAAATGTTAACAGAATTACATGAAGTGACAGCAACACACATTTATTCAATTGCAGTTTTTAAACCCTCCGGTGTAAAGCCTTCTTTTACTAACATTTTCTTCTCCCAAACATATTTCATCCAGTGCAGGGGAGGTGTCTTACAGACACAAGAGTTGGATACAGCCTCTATTAACCTCTTCAGTTCTATAATGTACTGTAAATATCAACATTATTCAAGTTCTTTCATCATAACTTCGTCTAGATTTCAAATATTTCACGTAGCTCAGTGACGGAAATTCAATCGTGCGGTTCTACAGCCCCTAAAACCACATCTTCGTGGCTAGCATCATACTCTAATGTTTATCTACTGCTACAGCTCAGCATTCAAGATAAGATGGCAATTTTAGGCCATGTTAAAGTAAAAAGGGCGTAGTCCCTTTTACTCAATAACTTTTTTATCTACGGCATGTAATTAGTCGGACTACCTCTAAATGATTTTAACCTGCATCAGAGATCCACATAGTGAACGGAATCAAAGTATAGACCATCATTTCACCTGTCTAGCAACTAGCCTACTCATTACGTCCTTAGACCCTTTCCCTTTCTCTCTCCTTCCTCCCTATTCACTCACTCGCTAATACCCCTCGCATAAGACCTTAGAGATAGAGAAACTGGACAGCTAATATTTTCAGCTGCTAGTTGATTTGTCGACCAACATGGCACCACATTTGTGAAAACACCTCACGGCCCGAATGCCGGCTGACTGCAGATTCGTCTATAAATACATCTCATCATCTACTGTGATACATGATTGGTTGATAAATAATGTGTTGCTTTAAATGTAGTATAGTTTGTTAATTATAACTACTGAAGATTTCCTTTTAATATTCATCTCTACATATGGATTTTACTTCAGAGTACACGTCAATACCGAGATAAGGTAATTGCCGAATGGTAATTGTAATGTTGAGAAACAAGACTTGGTAGGCGCAATGGAAGGACAATGTGTTACTTTTACCGGTCCTTTTTTTTTTTTTTTTGTCCTTATTAGCGCTTGGTTGTTCTGCATTTGGTGCAGTAACACTCATGGACCTTCTGTGCATCTTTTCCGACTATTTGTGATTCAACAAGAAGGAAATTATAGGAAATCAAGGTGAAGAGAGCAAACTGGTCTGAAAGTTAGCGTCATCGGCTGTCAGGTTAGTTTTGTTTATTTTATATGCATTTGCCCGTTTATGAAAAGAGTTGCTATACCATTATGGAGACTGAAAGAAGCAGTGAGGATACAGGATATTTTCGTAAATGAAATGGAAATAAGGTAGCTTATATGGTGGACTTTGTTTAGCCCCTCTAACTTCCTCACTAGCAATAAAATGAAGAGTTTGGTTGGTGACTGAGAGAAGACTTTTGTCTGCATTTGGCCTAAGATACTGTGTACTATATATGTTGGGCATTTTGCTGTTGGGTACATGTATAGGGCTAAGGCTTGGATGTGAAAAAATAATTCTTATAAGGTTAGTAATTGATAGTTGGTCCTTAGATGAAACAAAGTAAAAATGTATCTAATTGATAATACCTGCTTTTGTTGACTATACTAGTTATAAGAAAGGAATTATAGTGTATCCATCCACTGCTGTATCAGATCGCCATTCAGAAACAGAAGCAGTCTTAAAGACCTGTGCTGATTTATTTTTGAGTAGCATCTCATCAAGGGAAAAACTTAGTGAAGTCGGAGTGGATATAATTTTCATTATATTTAGTAACTTCCAAAATGCCTCAATGTTGCCAGTTCATTATTAACATCATATTTTAATCAGAGATGTCACAGTCATGCATAAAACAATATCTAAGTAAAGAGAATACCAAAAAATTAAGAGTAGTGCCAGCACTACATTGATTAAAATATGTGCAACACCAAATACAACACTGTTAATCATCTGTGATAAATAATATAGGTTAGGTTAAGGTACATCATGCATAAACAGTTAATACCTAATGTACGTACTTAAAACCTACATACTGTATTGGAGCTACAACTTTTTTTTTTTTAATGAGTATGTGTGATTTTTGTTGTACAGCATCAAACATGGCACTGCAACCATTTATGATACATACTGCAGATTAGGTAAAAAAAAAAAAAAATGCAGTAGTTTGTACATAAAACCCACATACTGAAGTAGACATACAATAATGTGGGTCCATACTCTTTACTGTAGACTGCAGGTTATGAAACATGGGTAATGATGATGGTACCTTATTTGATTTTTTCTTATCAACATGCTGAATGACGGATGTTTTTTATTATGACGAAATTGTATTACTATACGTATATACCTAACCAGTCCTCACATTTATAAATGACTGTGATGCTGTCATACCATAGGTTAAGAAACATTGAAATACACTAACCAATTTAGGTCGGTGATTATACTGCATAGGGTAGTATAGTTACCATGATTGGATTATATCTGTTATACAGTATAGTATACTGTATGTATGGCCTATGTAATATATTGTTGTGGAAGCTGTTATATTCAACCATCCATTCAGCATCCAATCCTTTTTGCCCCATCATTGTATATATCAGATATTTTACATAGATACAACTTTATATGTTTACCATTTGTCATGTGATACTGTAGGTTAAAACATTTTATAAAATGCCTATTATTAAAGTTTTGTCACGGCTGAATTAATATGCAGCCTTTACAAATCCTTAATGAATGTCATTTTGTGTGTGTGTGTGTGTGAGAGAGAGAGAGAGAGAGAGAGAGAGAGAGAGAGAGAGAGAGAGAGAGATACGGTACTGCATAGCCTAAGCCTTATCTTTGTGATATTGTAGTTGAATGTTTTGTTGAACAAAGCACTGCAGTAGCTTCTATGAATCTATAGTAATGCAGCGTGAGATACCGTATGTATAATATGGTATAATGTCACTGAACTGACATAATTCCCAAATTAATGTTCATTTTCACTTTGTGAACTCTATAGCTATAGTCTCACCAATCTAAAACCAAGGTTTGGGTGGGGTCTGGCGCTGGGTGCAGCCATGCCATACTTCCTAAACGAGCGATGAGTAGATTCTGTTATATATGTAATAGGCATCACAGATAGGTACACACATACTAATACAATATAAACGTAAGTATTCTAGCATATCAAAGGAAGGTAAACTTGTAATGCATATGGCTCTTGTACATCAATAAAGAAACGTGGCATACATATTTTACAGTGTTGCTGAATAAAATGTAGTTACTTTTACCGACTTTCACGATAGTTCTAAGTTGGGTAAGTAATGTAACAATTACGTTTATAATATAATTTGAAGGAATCAGTAGAACATACGCTATTTTCTTAATAGAAATAAATAAGTTAAAACACTCACGAGCGGCAACATCCAGAGCCATTGGAGGGAGATTTAAGCTTCTGTCACGTGCTTCCACTGTTCACTTTCTGTTATATATATAACTTAAATTAGTTTGTCTTTACACACACACACACACACACACACACACACACACAGAAGTGGGTGAAGTCATGTCAGGCCAGGTGGCGAGGTGTGAGCGGACGAACTCTAACGGTGTCAGGTCAGCCACTACCCAATTAGAGTATAGGAAACAAGGCAGCGCTGTACGCCGGGAAATCCCCGGCTGGACTCCACCCAAACCTTGGTTTTAGATTGGTGAGACTATACCAGTATTCTAAAGAAAGCCAATTCTCTTCTAATCCGCATAGGGAGGTAGACTTAGGTGATATGTTGATGGTAACCACTTTACCACAGTTATGAATATCAGGAACAATCTTTTAAATTCAACCAGAACATTATCAGTGTTAAAAACTGCTGGCTATATGAGTAAACACTATCTTTCTATAGCCAGACACCTTAATCGTAAGGGGTGGCCACAGACAAATCGCCTCCATGTCGTCCTGTCCCCCGCCATTTCGCTGACCCTCCAGCTCACACACCCCTCTCACACATACCGGTACCTCTCCAAATTATCCCTCCATCTCGTCCTTGGTCTAGCGTCGTCTGGCAACTCGTTACTGGTGTTTAAATGCCTAGAAATACGCCTAACTTAAGCGCAGAGAAAAAATATTATTAAGAAAGCATCACATGTGAAAGCATAGCATAACAAATGGTCAAAAATGCTCCTTATAATCTGAACAGTAATAGTGACTAGGTGTTATCTAGCTGCGGTCACTGATCTTTATACGAACTTGAGTGAAGCTCAGCAAATATCCTTTCGCTGCACCAACATGGCGGCTATCCAGTCTCACTTTCTATAGGGTCTCTGTTGTCCTTGGCCGAGCTTCTGCGGTAATGACCTTAGACCTGTGCTAACCTGCCTTATAGCTGCAGGGACGGATACACACACACACACACACACACACACACACACACACACACACAATGAAGGAGAGAGGGAAGGAAGCGACTGATATGAGTTGGTGGGGTGAAAACTCTCAACCTAAAGCCTGTCCCCAACAATAAACCAAAACTACGTCACACCACTGTCAACTACTGCCTTCTGTTTTATCGACTGCCGGTGGGTCTTTTATCTTCCATCCCCGCCTCCTAACCAGCACCATACCACTGTCTGCCTTCGCTGTTTTCTGCATCACCTGCTCGTAACATGCATAACACCACTGTCGACTACCACTGCCTTCTGTTTTACCGTCAGTGTCTCCTCCTAACCTACAGCATTTCATTGTCTGCTGCCACACTCTGCTGTTTCACCGTCAGTGATCCCATGCATGTACCGTACCCTCCTTTTTTCATAACCCTCCTGTGACATTGCATGAATGAGGCAGGAAGGGAAATACGAGGGAGGGAGGTAGGAGGGGAAGGAGATAAAAAAGGGTGAGGCAGTAAGGGAGGAAGGCAGGAAAGGAGGAAAGCAGAATAGGGTGAGGCTGGATGGGAGGGAGGAAAAATGGGAGGCAGGCAGGGAGGGAAAGAGGCAGGGAATGAGACAGGGAGGTAGGGAGGGAAGGAGGCAGGCAGGGAAAAAGGCAGGAGGGGAGAAGAACAAAAAATAGTGAGACAGGAAGGGAGGGCATGGGAGTGGACCAGATAGTAACCTTGAGCCAGGCCAGCAAGTGAAAGTTGTCTAACAGGTGGATGGTGTTGCCCGCTCTCTGCATCCCACTCTGCGCTGATTTATTTTTACGCCAAGCTCCCATTACACTTTTTTATTATTAGTGTTTTCTTGCCAGGACTGAGTGGTTAAAATGTTAAGGTTATGTCTATTATAATTAAAATAAATATTGGTAAGTGGGGAAGTAGCTGAAGAGATATTTTGATAACAGAATAATAATGTAGCGATGCTAAGGTTAGAGGTCAATTCTTTTAACATGAAACTCTGACCCAACTGATAATAGTCGAATCTTACCCTTTTTCTGCTTGAGGTGTCTAGTGACAGGCAGAATATACCGTAATTCCTAAGTCAAACTTCACAGCTAAAGAAGAATATCATTATTACTTCTTCGACAATTGTGATCACTAAATAAAATCGACATGTAAATAGGTTAAATCCCTGCGTAGATTTTTGCAGTAATGGTTTAACTGCCGATACTGAAAAATTTAACAATTAAATCTTTGATTTAGTGACTAATCTCATTTATAGTGATGGTGAAGTTGCTTAAATAATGTATTACTTTAGTCTCTTCAGCCTTAGGACGTCATCCGTATAAGGCTATATTTCAGCTGTATTTTTTTCGTATATCATGAGAATTTTTGAAAGGGGGGGAGGGTTGAATACAGCCTTTTTTGAACCCGATCACTGCAAAAGGTCTGTATATAACTGAAGAGAACTGCAGGAAAATACAATCAAGATATCCACTGACAGAAAGGGGTCAAATTATCTTTTGTTTGGCCTGGTCAGGCAGTTTAGCTCTCGTGTGGTCGGAACAACTCTTGTCATCTTGTCCAGCTAATATCAGGCTATCTCATTCACCTTAGAGCCAGTACTAGAGGCTTGAGAGTGTTAACCTCTTGAGTACGACAATGCTTTATTTAATTTACTTATCTCCTTGTTTTGCCATCTCCAGACTTGGGAAAGGTATCTTGTACTGAAGGGATTAAGCATGACTATTTCCATTCCATCCTTGTCGAAAATCTCGCCTAAGCTGAAGAAGTCATGAGGAGATAAGAAAAATAAAATGAAAGAGGGCGTCATCGATTGGAAGGAGTTCTTAGTTTATCAGTCTGTCATCTAGTCCTTTGTTTCCCCCATCAGGAATGCAGGTGCCCGAAGCTAGATTTATTAGGCCAGACATTTCAACAGCGACCAGCCGGTCTTTCCTGAGAGGCATTTTGTAAGAAACCCCAACCACCCCTCAGCTGTGAACCCCTGTGATCCACATCCTGTTGGCGCCTAAGTCTACTAGACAGCCAGGCGTGTGTGTGTGTGTGTGTGTGTGTGTGTGTGTGTGTGTGTGTGTGTATAGTTACCATCAAACGTAACATACGATTTCCTGGGCTATAAAAAAAAAAACATTTGGCTTGTCACCATTTAAATATCACCTGAAATAGACTACAGTACAATAAATGAGTGGATGGTGCTTCCCCACCTATTGCATAAATTTTACTGCACATATACAACTCATTGTAGACCTATATCACAGAAGTAATCTCCCCAGCCCCATTTTTTTTTTTTTTTTTTTTAAATAATTTTTCAACTTTTTTTTCTAGCTCAAGTGAGACAATCTAATTCATCTTAACGGTGGTGTCCTTAAGCAGAAGCCGTTTCATGAGAAGTAGGAGAATCAAAATCAGGTTCATCCAAGCATAAATATTTATTTACAGGATAATATATATACAGGAGTTTATAGCGTTGGCCATAAACCTTATAATGTTGGTTGCTGGGAAGAATATGGCAAGCTAAAAAAAAAAAAAAAAAATCAGTAGGACCACGTTTTATTCCGGCAAATTCTTAACTCCGGACGATTTTGTTCAAGACAAGACCTCTACCAGGGGAGGGGTTAATGTAAGCTATGTCAAACTCCTGCTTCAGAGGCCTTCCCTAAGCTGAACAAAATCGTCTGGAGATAATAAGAGCGTAATAAAATACTCTCTCTCTATTATTGCCAGACGCCTTAGTCCCGTGAGGGGTGGCCACAAACAAATCGTCTCCGTAATAAAATACGCGTCAGTGTAATGAAGGTCTGAGTGGCACTGAAGATTACATAACATTACATTTGTGGCTCAGGGTGGTATAGAAGTCTACAATAATTTAAGGGGCATAGTGAGTCTTAAGTCCGTCTTTTCATCATTTAAGGAAGATCCCAAGCACCTCATCCTTAGCGATTTATTCATGGATACGGCTGGTTTGTAGTAATTTGTATGTTATTTATGCCGAGTATTGTGGAATTTGAGTTGTTGAAATGATACAGAAGAGGATAGTAAGACAAAGCAAAATAAATCGCTTAGGAAGAGGTGTTAAGGAATTTCCTTAACCGACGAGACTATGGGACTTAGGGCCTTTCCACATCGAAATTAAAATCGAACATAGAGTCGTATTCTCAGCTTTGGAGATTTCGTAACAGGTCTTCCATAGCGATTTATTTTACGCATTACTCCTTTTATCCTCCTGTACGCTAGTGACAAGCTATACGGATACTAGATAGATAGATAGATAGATAGACAAACAGGCAGATAGGTAGACAGATAACATAGAGGAAAATATCAAAGTGTAATATGCTTAATAAGTCGCTAAGAAGATGGTGCTACGAAGCTTCCAATGCCACCTAGAACAAGGCCGTCAACTTAAACAGGTCCCTAGACTAATGCTACGGATCGGGGTGCAAAACCAGAACTTTCTCTGCCCTTGAAGAGGTGAAACTTCCTACTGGATTGGGGTTTCGTCTAGTAACCTCACTTTAGGAGAGAGAGAGAGAGAGAGAGAGAGAGAGAGAGAGAGAGAGAGAGAGAGAGAGAGAGAGAGAGAGTACAGCATTTCGTCAGTTAACTCTTCTAACCAGACGTCAAATCTTTTCTTATTATTCCGGCATCTAGTCCATTATATTAAGCCTAAGAAAGATCTCTGAAGCTCTGAAGCTGTAGGGGATAATGAAGTCTACTAAATCCCTCTAGAAAATAAATCTAAGGTAATCAAGTCGTCTGGTGTTAAAAGAGTAGCGAGAAAAAGACATCCCGTGGGTGACAAGGTTAACATTTTAAAACATAGGATAGGCAAGGTTGTTTAACAGGTCTCCATGTGATGTGGGTGCAAATGTAAGAGCTGGATCCCGTTTTTTATTTTCTATTTGGACATCTGTAGTAAAATAAAATGGCAGGAAAGATTATGTACGGTAATATTAATGTGAGTTATTATACAGTCTGGGACATATTCTTCTAAGTATCCACAGGTTTACTTCACACTTACGGAATATTCATCAGTGCCCTCCCTGATGCACACATTATCAGAGGATCATCAAAGGCCATTAGTGGGCAGGGTTATAATATATCTTTCAGCTTAGGTAGATTAGCCAGCAGAGGGCAGTGTGAAACAGAAGTGGATTATTCGGCGAACTTTCTCCCTAACTGAACGAAATAAAATTAATCTGTGTGAAAATTTGCCCACTTTAATATGCATCTAGCCTAAAGTGCTCCATACCCCATGCTTTTATATGTGTACATGATCGCAGTGTGACTAGTTTGCTTCTTAAAATAGGTATATGTTCTACTGACTGGCCATGGGTTACTAAGGTGGATAAGCACCATGAATTTCCGATTTACAGAGGGAAGGTTCTTCATTCTCTACCTCCCTTGAAAAAAAGAAAGCTTAAGTTTCATGCCTGTCGACTCCGCGAAGGTCAATATGGACGACAATCAGTTATTTTCTAAGTCATTCTGCCCCTACAAAAAGACCCACCGTAGTCGCTTTGCATTCAAGTCCCCAATTGTACTACTGGGTAAAAGGGACAAGGGGAAAAACAGGCTTGAGGAGGGAAGATTCTGTGACCTTCCCCCTCCCTTGGAATGTGATCGTTTATTGCATTTTTGTGAGTGAGGAAGTGAACTAATTTGTGCGAAACTTCACACACACACACACACACACACACACACACACACACACACACACACACACACACACACACACACACACACACACACACACACACACACACACACACACACACACACACACACACACACACACAGCTTGACATTACTCTTTTAAACAGGTCTTTTGAATGTCGCTTGCATTAATATTGTATCATGGTTACTCGATGACTGCGCTCTTCTGTCTACGGATATCTTTGCTCCAATAAGGAAAGCATACTGTATTGTTGTTTGGTTAAGTCGTTGCGTTATTTGTTGTGGTGGTACATAGGTCTTTATGCGAATCAATCTGCGCCACTGCTTTCTCTGTGGTTTAAGAATATATTGTATAAAGCATTTTCTGTCATTGTTTCCATTTGCTGTATGTGCTCGTACTGTAGATACTGGTAGGTAGAGTATTTATATTTTTTACCGTTTCTGTTGTGGTGTTAGTATTATGAACCGATGACCACCTGGCCCTTCGTTCTCCTCCTTTTCCTCACCCACAAACCCAGGCCCACCACAGCCGCCACACCCACCACCACACCCACTGCCACTCCCACTTCGAGGGTGTATGCGAAGGGTAGGGAGTTCCACCATCTGTCGACTGCCGCCGCTACGTCGTGCCTCTCTGTTGGAAGACGTTAATGTAAGAAACACAGAGGGTAATGAAAAATCCTCTTACAGCTTTTGACCCACCAAGAGCCAATAAAAATGCTATGTCAGTGCTAAGCTCAACGAGGAAGATGCTGAGTTAATATTAGGATTATAAACAACGTACATTTTCGATATCTAAAAATATGCCATCACTGGTCACAGGAAAAGTTAACAATCAGTTTTAAGCTAAGAATGAAGAATACTAAGTGTTAGAGTTACGGAGAAAATTCTCGGTCGGTATCAAAAATATGCCATTATTGTCAATCCGAAATATGCCTTTATTGTTACAAGGGAAAAAGCAGAATCATTGTTAAGTCAGTTAGGAAAATGTTTAATCAGTGAAAATGCGTCAAAGTAAAGTACAGAATCAGTATATAAAAAAAATGCCAACACCTCCACAAAGAAAAAAAGCACAAAGTTACGGTCAAACACTACAGTGAAAAGTCAGTGCATGAGTTTTAAAGAAAATTGCTACGTCATTGTCAGCTTCACAAGGGAATGTGAAAAATATATATAGAAGATCCATTAAGGAATATAATAACTGGGAGCCAGTGTCAATGAGGAAAATATTAGAACAACGTCATTCTCGAAGGTGAAAATGAAATATTAATGTGAGGGTCAAATCTATAAATGAATATTAGGCTTAGAAAATGAAATGGGAAAGTCAGTGTTAGGGTTACAAAGGAAAATGTCAAATCAGTGCCAATATTACGAAGGAAAATGAGAATTCAATGTTAGCGACTAAGAGGCTAAGAGGAAAATGCAAACTGAGCATCCGGGTCAAAGTAATAAAATGAACGTCGGTGTAAGGCGTACAGGAGGACATGCTAGTGTAAATAAAAAATAAAAAAAATACAAAATCAATATCAGGATCCCAAAGAAGATACAAAGTCCATGTCAGGATCACAGAGATGATGCAAAAAAATGTCAGCAACACAGAGGAATATGCTTGATCCTCAACAGTCAGATTTTCATCCAGGTCCCTAATTGTACCGCACGATGAACAGGAATTTGTCCATCAGTATAGTTCGCCACAGACGTGAATGCGAACATGTGAGCGTCCATTCAGTTATGAATCGTGGTTACCTCCAACGATTAAGCGGTTTGCTGAGAAAATAAAAAGAAGACTTATTATTCATTGAATAGTTACCTGAATGTAGCACTAAATTAAGTGAGTGAATGGTATGCCCCCCCTCCATCATAATTTTTTAATAAACTGTACTTGTATATGTTTCAGGGAAACTGTACAATAAGCAGGAAAATACCACTGGTTTCTCCCTTTATTATTGTAGCACGGTTTATGTCATAATAATACAGTGGACGCGCTGCATAAATGTGGTATTGATTTCTTCTATCCTGTTGTAAAATACGGTTACATAGTGCACATGAATTTTCTTCATGAAATGACAGCCCCTGTGCGACGATGTCACTCTCACTCCTCCCTTCTCCAGACGTCATAATATTATCACCTCATCACGCTGCCACCGTTTAGTGCACGGTAAACAAAACCGCTTAAGCTGTGTTAAATAAGCTTTATTTGGGCATATCTCGAGTATCCCTTTCTTGGGCAATTCCTTAGTTGGGGATTTTTTTTTAAAGGTTACGGCCCCACGAATCTGTTCAACATGATAAAACCTCTAGTCTTTTAAATGCCGTCAGACAACCTTCCCTCCACCTCACATCAACTTCACTCAAGATACCTCTCCGTCCTACTTCTCCATTTCATCATCAATTTCTCACTTGTCCTCCTCCCCGTATTCTCTTCCCCATTTCTAGTCAATCTCCCATATTCCTGGCTGTAACCAGTTGGAAATGTGGGCAGATGTAGGCTAGCAGTAGCCCACTCACAGTCAGAACAATGTAGATTTATTCTGTTTAATTTTATTCAGCTAAAGAAGGAGTCATTGGATTCCGAGAGTGTTTACGTGGACAGAGGCTTAGTAAAAGTAGACGCTGTTAACACCTAATTCTAATGATAATCTCTTGTTACGGATCAGCATTAATGATGAGAGATGGCAATTTCAGGTCGTCAGCGTGAACAAATTTGAGTATAAAAAAATCCTAGCGTTAATCTCATGTTGCAGCTCAGTGTTATAGATGTAGTGATGCCAGTATTCAGTCAAGTTAAAGAAAACAGAAAGGAGTATAACACTATATTCAGGAGTTAATATCTTAATATTCCTCAGCATTCAAGAAAAACACCAAATGAAAATGAACAGGGTAGAATATTTAACCGTATTATAGTGCTAATCTTTGTAACGGCTCATTATTCAAGATGGAGAAACGGCAATTTTAGGCCAGGTTAAAAGTGAACAGATTATAGTCAGCCTTAAGATCCTGAAAGAGTTAACGAGGAGAGAGGCTTAGTTAGAAGTTGACAAAACATAACACCAAAATGATAGTGTTACTTTCTTGCTACAAACCAGGTTAAAGTGAAAAGAACATAGTCAGTCTTACAAATACATACTTTCAGCACAGGAGACGAAACCATAAGAGTTGGGTTCGAGTTGGAGGTATTCGCTGTGGCAGTGTACTAGACTGTTAGGCTCAGGAGGGATGAAGGTGAAGTTGTTACTCGTGGAAGTTTGGGCTTTCACCTGGGGAAAATAATTCATCATTATCATCGTCATCATCATCATCATCCCGACCTCCTTTCCATCATTATCATCATCATCATCATCATTATTCCGACCTCCTCCATCATCATCATCATCATCATCATCATCATTATCCCGACCTCCTTTTCATCATTATCATCATCATCATCATAATTCCAACCATTTCCATCGTCATCATCATCATCATCATTCCGACCTTTTCCATCATTATCATCATCATCCCGACCTCTACCATCACCACCATTATCATCCCTAAGTCTTTTCCGACCCAGTAAGATATCAAATGAAACATATAATAAATGTTCAAGCTAAAGAGGTTAGTGTATATTCTAGTTTCATCGTGAAATACATGATACCAGCAAGAGAGAAGATAAATGTATAACCAAGCTCTGTTTTATACAAGCTAACCTTTTCACTTCAATTGACGTTTTTTTTAAATTCATTCTTGCCACCTCCAGGCGTCTCCTTCAGCTTAGGAGAGACCTTTTGGACTGGACGGGTTAGGTACAGTCTTCATTAACCCTTTCACTAATACAGGTTCTTCCTAACTTGGCGAATATTTGTCTCTGATTATGTTTTCAGGATTATTAGTTTTTTTTTACCCCCCCTGGCGAGAGGGTAATGGAGGATAAGGCTGGAGAAAAAGCAAGGGAGTAGATATTGGCGTCTTGTCACACACACACACACACACACACACACACACACACACACACACACACACACACACACACACACACACACACACACACACACACACACACCACTAAACCCTTATTATTCATTAGTTTGTCCTTGCACCACTCCTGTCTTCCGCCTTCCTTTGGCCAGGAGGGTAAAGAAATGAGTGATCACGAGAGTACCTGATACAGAATACCCGATTCAAGGCCACACCAATCGTCTGAATGTGTAGAACTGCCGCGAATGATGAGCCATAAAGAGGTCGTCATTTGTCTGAGGTTCTTGAGGATAAGTAGACGCAGGTCATAGTAGCTAATTGGGTGTAATTGAGGGTCGCCATTAACACTGCAGTCTGTGGGGGGAGAAAATGGGCTTAGAATAATACCAGCTACACGAAGGTCATTAAGGCAGATCATTTGATGTCTCAGTACTCACCAATATTTACCGATTAGTACTAGTGCCAAGTGCTCGAGAGAGGCGCCTTCATGTGGTGGCACCAATATAACTGGGTGGTTCTACTGCCTTGTTACACAAACATCCCTCATCACCCACTCTTATTCCCCGAAAAATTGATAGCGGACTACAGAAGGGCAACTGTATCCAGCAGTTCACTCTGTTCAGGTTCAGATACACCTGGAATTGGAACTACTACTACTACTACTACTACTATTAGTACAAGTTCCAGCACTTTGAGCAACGATATCTCTGTAGGACAAGAGGGTTGAGAAAAAGAAAAAGGGCAAGGAATCATAAAGTGGCAAATATAGGTTGAAATAATGATCGTTCACACAGTGGAGCAGGTACAAGGCAACGTAACAATAATAGTTTAAATGAGAATACAATTGCGGTCATAAATACTAATCTACACCATGACGATCAATATAAAGACAGTGAATAATGAAACCCTCTGATGCCATTTTCGGAGCTCGAGAAGAAGAATAAGAAAGTGGGTGAGAATGACCCCCCAGAGCATCAGGATGAGCAATGAAGTATTTATATAAACAACAAATAATAAACCAAAGGATTGAAAGGGAACGATATCTAGGCACGCATTAGTATGAAGAGAGAGTGGGTGAGATGTGAGAGCGTTCTTAATGTAGATTATTTACTATTCAGTACAACGCCAACACAACAGGGAACGCTGTCGCTGAAAGCCAAGCAGGAGTGAGTACAAGAGAGCAAATGTAGGACTCACTGACACATACTTGATGAAAATTTAGCCATTGTTTCAGTTCAGTTTCCATGAGGAAAACGGAGACTGCCATGATTATAAGACTACGCAAAATTAGTAAATAACAAAGACCAATATGTGTCCAAAAAGTGCAGAATATGGAGATTGATTCATTAGTATGCGGAAAATAGAAATAAAATATACAAAATATTTGTGTGCGCAAGGCAAGAGAAATAACAAGCAGCGCACAGAGATGTTTAACATACTGTAGTCTACCTACCGCTCACAGACCAAGGCGACATCTCCGAGCAGCCCACAGTCAAGGTCACAGTCATCACCGTCCACGCCACTGCACACAGACGCTGCATCCGGAAGGGGAACCACATCGCTCTGTATGCTCAGTGTTGTCACGAGACGCCAAGTATCCAATGGGGCTTGTGTGTTAGGGCATCCAATAAACACTCCTGTTAATATGATGGACTATGTTAATGACAGGATATTATTTTTTCTTCACATAATAGCATAAATCTATACATCCGACAGTGTGTGTATGGTAGTGCTTGAAACAGTGCCTCAGAATGTTGCACTTCTCTTCCACTGGGCAATGGCTTAAATGGTTAAAGAGTATGTTTCACTTCGGATCGCAGTGTTACTCATTTTACAAGCTGGTCCTGCTTGAAGTAACACTTCATGGATGCTAACTTGCCTTGAAACTGGACAATCGTAGATACTTGAGAAGACATTACTTCGAATTATTAAGCTATAGCTTATACCCAGCAATACTTGTATGATTGTGCTTGACGTAACTGAGAATACTTCAATTTTTAATTTAGATCCAATTAATACATTTTAGGATTATGTTTCACTTAGTACCATATAGTATATCCACGTAAGATTTTTGTATGACTTTTTGCACTAAACACTTTTGACCGATACATTATATTTCTTTTAACAAACCGCTTTACTGTTTAGGAAAGTTCCTCACTTATAATCAGGAAATGCATCTAACATGACGTGTGTGATAGTGTTTGAAATTCCCACCTTTTCTGTATTTCCTTTAGTGGATGACAGTGGTTGAGTCACTATAGGAAAAAAAAATCACATATCCATAAAGCCATTCATAGCACGAATTACACAGCTGGTGAGACATTACTTTCTCATTGTAGTTTATCAAATTAGGGCTTCGAGGACACCCATACACCCTTATGCCACAGCTGGTAAGGGTAGTGTCATGAAAATATGCATCTATTAACAGTATAACTTTCAGGGCAACAAATATTTCAACTAGCCAGAGCTTTCAAGACACCCACATGTACCTGAAATACAGCTGATGGGGTAGTGGCGATGTATACCAGAACAGTAGCACCACTTTCAGAAAATCAGTTGTATAATCACACCAGAACTAGTACAACACACACACACACACACACACATACACACACACACACACACACACACACACACACACACACACACACACACACACACACACACACACACACACACACACACACACACACACACACACACACACACACACACTGACATTGCTGCTGGTAAATGAAGTACCATTGATAATGTTATAGACCTCGAATAACGGCTCTAATTTTCATGTCAATTAGTACAAGTCACCAGTAATATTAGACCCCCACCCCCCACACACATAAAATGCAGGTGGTGAATGCCTCGGAAGACAGTATCAGTTTTCCGGTCTCACACACACACACACACACACACACACACACACACACACACACACACACACACACACACACACACACACACACACACACACACACACACACACACACACACACACACACACACACACACACACACACACACACAAGCAGTGCAGCTGGTAGTGGTATCTGAATTAATAATATTACATAAAAAAAAGCCTCCCACGCACATATTACATTAACAAAGCAAATCTAAACATACCTCAAAATACAGTGTCACTTGTCGAATTAAACACATAAACACACCAGGGCATCTGTAACACCCTCACTCTCCTAATATACAACTGGTGTAATATCTACCTCAAATACCCGTGTCACCTTTCACGTTAGCAAACGTGTAAGTTCAGTTCAACATTTTTAGGTCAGGGGATAACACCTTCGTACAAACTAACACCACGGCTAGTTAATCCGATATATACTTCGAAAAACGAGACCCTTTTCCACGCTAGGGAATATATCAACACACCAGAGCATCGCAGAAACATATACACACAACGCAGCTGGTAAATTAAGTATATGGCCCGAACAAAAACTACCACTTTTTTAGGTCAGTGTAAACACCTACTTGAACACACACACTAACACTTGCTGTTAGTAAACTTGGCATATGCTTCGAAAAAACGAGACCACTGTACATGTTAGCAAGTAAATGAACACACCAACACATCTCTGACACCTACACACTTCCACAATGCAGCTGGCGAGGGAGAGGCTGAGGTGGTAATGAAGTGAACGAGGGTGGAGGGGACAGGATGCGAGGCTGCCTGTTAAGCTACACTGCGGTAAACTGACGCAGTGGGATACGATGACGCTCATTCTCCTCTCTCAACCTGCCACATGTCGGCACTCCCCACAAATAACGCAGTGTCTTAGGCTATTGTTATGGCAGGAGCGTAAGGACTTAATACAGAAATCTACTGTTTGTGTGGCAGTGTATATGCGGACATATTTCAGGAATGGCTCTTATTACGTATATCACACTTATCTTCACTGTAACCTGCCACATGTCGTCACTACAAGTAACGCTGTATCCTTGGATATTGTTACAGGATACGGATATACAGTATCATACATATTGGTAGAGTGATAATGTACAAATTTATCATAGGTATTACATGTATATTTATTACGTATGGTGTCACGTTCATTTTCACTTTAACCTGCCACATGTCGATGCTAGAATTTACTCACTATCATTGGCTATTTTTTCAAGAGCGATGTGCGAAAAATAGTACAGGATTTCCTTGTGGCTGTATTAGCTAAGTGCAAAATATATATCAGCGAAACTTAACCGCATTCTGTACTAAGGCTGTTTTAACTGAATGAAATCGTCTGACGATACTACGATTACAAGAAATCGCAGAGAAGGGAATACACAAGGGAATGAGTATAGATAGACTGATAGACAGACAGATAGGTTTATAATTATAGTAGATTTGTATCCTTATACTGCACAATAAGGGTTACGGATACGCTGACACTATGTTTATGATAAAATTAGTAGAGGGAAGACTCCATAATATCCACCTCCTTTCTTTGTATGGAGAAGACAAGTAACCTTAAGTTTTATTTACCAGTTCCAAATTTGTTGGGAGAACCATAAACCTCACCTATTTTCCGTCTTTATACAAACTTTTATCAACAGCTGTCTCCTTGTCCCCGGGAAGCTCCACACCACTCCCACCACTAGGAAACGAATCATGATGAGACAAAGGAGTGGAAAGGAAGCAAGCAAGCCATAATATTTTTTTATTTTTTTATTTCATACTTCCTGTCTCCAAACGATGTACTTTGCTAAGGATGTCCGCGTTGGAAGGATTAAATATTACCTTCATCATCAGCTTCCAAACGGGAGAGTATTATAAAGCTGAAATAAATCGTCTGGAGAGAATGAGAATAAAATAACAGGAAGGAGGCCAGGAAAAAATCTGATAACTCTTTTTTTTCTCCTTTTATTGTAATTAATTTTTGGGTCAACTATCTCACCAGTTCAAGAGCGCGTGGTATATCATTATTGCTATCCTCAGACGATTTTATTCAGCTGAGTTTAACCACATGGAGATGAAGATGATTTTTATTTACCTATGTTTCCTATGACTTGGAGGGGTTGGTGGCAGTCTCTTGTGAAGACGATTACCTTTAACCCCTTCACACAGATAAGCCTTTGGTCAATCTTTCCATCACCAGACGATTTTTTTAAAGCTTTGGAAGAGAGCTGCCGTACTGAGAGGGTTGAATTATATATGGAAAACGTTCTGGCAAGCTCATGGCACCGGAAGCCTCAGCGGGGGGTTTCCAGTTAGGTGAATTTAGGATCCTGATATAGGTGACATGGGGGATTTAGTGGCGTATTTCAGGTGACATGGGAGATTTAGTGGCGTATATTAGGTAACATGGATTTGGTGGCGTATTATAGGTGACGGGGGATTTAGTGGCGTATTTCAGGTGACTTTGGAGATTTCGTTGCGTAATTCAGGTGACTTTGGAGATTTAGTGGCTTATTTTAGGTAACATGGGGGATTTGGTGGCGTATTTTAGGTGACATGGGGGATTAGTGGCGTATTTCAGGTGACGAGGAAAATAATGGCGTATTTTAGGTGGCATGAGGAATTTAATGGCGTATTTTAGGTGGCATGGGGGATTTAGTGGCATATTTTAGGTGACATGGGAGATTTAGTGGCTTATTTTAGGTGACATGGGGATTTAGTGGCGTATTTTAAGTGACATGGGAGATTTTGTGGCATATTTTAGGTGACATGCGAGGCTTCTTTACAGCTGTTCCTTGGCGATTTATTTTACATATTGCGCCTTAACATCCTTGTAGAAGTCATATATTTCTTTTTCATACAGAAATAGTTTTGTTCAATAACATACTGTATATTAAAAGGCTGAGGTGTAATATTAATAAATCGTTAAAAAGAATTTGTTACGGAGCCTTCAGTGTCACTTACAATACGATCCTTAGTAACATCTCTTCCTTAGCGATTTATTTCACTTATTTCACTTAAGTATTCTCCTATGTATTGTTTATAGGGTTTTAACAGCGGTGTAGTTTGCGTCATATAAGTGTAGAATAAATCACTAAGGGAAAGGCGTTGCGAAATATCCAGAGGTCACTTAAAATGCGACACTGTGACAACGCATGACTTTTTGATTATTCAGTACGCCATCACATGAGTGGATGGTCTGAATATATATACCGCTCTACCACCTTCTCTTCCACGGACACTCAAGTAAGGGGCTTCCAGTGTATTTGTGTTGAAAGTTAGGTTATTATGCGAGCTTCTGACAGACGATTTTACAGACGATTTTATTCAGCTTGAGGAAGAAGTCTTATGGTGAAGGGGTTGAGTGTGTAAAAAGGGGGGGGGGGGATCTAGTGAGGTGAATTTTGTGTGTGTCATTTAGGATATGACAAGTGATGATGTAATAACATGGGGTGCTTTTCCTAATCTGTGTGTGTGTGTGTGTGTGACGCAACAACATGTGGTGCTATGACGTCGTTTTCTTCTTACCACCTGACGCTTCTCCAAGTTACTCCTCTCTCTCTCTCTCTCTCTCTCTCTCTCTCTCTCTCTCTCTCTCTCCAGGTTTTTCGAGATATATGGTTTTTATTGACTCCCTTTCTCAGCCTTTACTAATGCTACTTTTTGTATATAGTTACTCGATTTTTTACGTTTTTTTTTTTTATGATAGCCTAGTTTTTGCGTTGTATTTAGTTTTTTTTTTATTTATTTATTTTTTGAGGTACTGATTTCTTTATGATTTCATTGTTTTATTTTTATTTTTTACATGTCTTTTAACACAGCTTTTTCCTTGTCCCTTTTCCTGTTAGTTTTCCTGGTACACCTTTAGTTCTGTCAACATAATTTCATCATTGTATGGTTTTTACGCCGTGGATTTCTCCGAGATATTTTCCGAGATTTCTTTTCCTACTACCGGTGTTCCGTTTATGTGTATCTGTTTTTAATTCTGATTTTTTAATACCGTATCCCAGATCATTACTTGTTTTCATTCTACTGAAGGCTGCATCTGTTCATCATCATCATCAACAGCAGCGTTAGCATCAGCAGCAGCATCCTCATCTTCAGTCTCATTATCGTCATCATTATACCATCCTCCTCCTCCTCCTCCTCATCATCATCATCATCATCATCATCATCATCATCATCACTAGTATAAAAGATTACGACACCTTGACTTGACGTTGCCCTGAGTCGTATTATACCCACATATTAAGCTCTATTTTGAAGATGTGACGGTCCAAGTCGGGCAGAAATTGATATATGTACACAGTTAACTCAATAATGTGGGTAGTCTATATTTTTCTTCTGTGACGACAATTACTTTACTCCAGTCTTGTCTACAGATCATGCTGAATTTGCTCTGCCATTGTTTTGCTGCGACAGAGAGGCCAGGGTGATGATGATGAAGAGGAGGAGGAGGAGGAGGAGGAGGGGGAGGATGGTGGTGTGTGTGAGTGTGTGTGTGTGTGTGTGTGTGTGTGTGTGTGTGTGTGTGTGTGTGTTTCAATCATGTTAGCACCAAAAGTTTTTATGCAACATTAGGGAAGATCTGTAATTGGGTAGGGGCACAGAGGAAGGCTGTATGCTATAATGCTTTAGGTTCAAATAACATCTGAAATGAATAAGGTCGCATGGATATAGCAAAAAGTAAACAGCAAAAATATAGTAGTTGATCATCAAACTGAAGGGAAATAGGCAGAGAATCACTACGGGTTTTACAGCTAACGAGGATAAAGCCTATGTAACCATGTCCCTTCACAACAGAAAAAAAAAAGGAAATAAATAAATACAGTATATCCCGTTACTTTTCCGACAGGCGCTTACGTCATTATACAGTTGAAGTTTTCCCATCCGTCGCTCCTGAGTCACACAAACCCTCTCACGGTCACGTCTACTCTAGTGTTCAGTTGGTAAGGAAGTCTGAGAGGGGTAAAATACTGATACTATTTATTCCTTCTTGGTTGGCCCGAATATTTACCCCCTCCTCTTTGAAAAATAACCGTTTTAGACCATCATTCTTTAATCTTCACAATTCATAACCCTAAAAATGAAAATGATAATATCAGACAAAAATAAATAATATGTAAATAGAAATACTGTACAGCCCTTGCTAATGCCTGTCGACTCCATGGAGGTGTAGTTAGTCATTTTTTTTTCCTAAGTCTAAAGTTTTGCCTACAAAATGAGCCACAGTAATAGACGTTGATCCCAGATTTGTAATTGTGAAGCCTAGGTGAGAGAAAAAAAAAGTGGGAAACAAATTCACACCACTGAAATAAAAACAAAAATAGATTGATCCTAGAGTGAGAGGGACGAGGGGGAAGAGATGAGAATAGAGGAGAAACTGTGTGTGTGTGTGTGTGTGTGTGTGTGTGTGTGTGTGTGTGTGTGTGTGTGTGTGTGTGTTCTTGCATTGAGCTTGGGAAACACTTATCCAATTTATAAGGGTTTCTTAGGAGGAGAGAATTGAGTCAGACGCATCGGAGTGCACTTTTTGATCGCGGTGCTCTGTGAAGTTAATAAAATCCCTTGGCAGAGGTAAGAATGTATAATAAAAGACGTTCTCGAGGTAAAGGGGTCTAGATCAGCAAGCATATCCATTACTGTGTTTGACCCAAAGTTAGGGCATCGATGATGAAACGTGGTCAATAAATATATTTGAAAACTTTTCACTTCTAAGAACCTGGAGCCGATTTTGTGAGATGAGAAAGATGTGGATAGCATTCTAGGGATGAAGTCAAAATTACATAGTTTCTCATGCTACCGTTGGATTTCTTTGTGGCTTCTTATCGTAGAAAGCGAAATTTCCAGTTTTCTTTAAGGGAAGGCGTACATATATTTTACCACAACGCTCTCACCCCATCTCCCACGATATTGTTCCTTGTTATGTTGTTCTCTTCACATCACCTGATTTATTATATGTAGTTTGGGTCACTGCTTCATTGCACCCTGATATATTGAGCTAATATTTTTACCGCATTTCGCGTTTACTTGAACTTTTGGCTCCAGGTAATACGGATATTTGTTTTAATATTCATTCCTACTTCCCCATCCTTACCTACTCCCGTTTGACACAGTTTGTCGTCTTATAATTGCTCATCGTTTCTCATTGTCAACGTGTTATTTCAATCTGTTGTTGTCCTTTTGTTTTTACATGTCATATACCAGTCATGGCTGCCTGACCTTCACCGTCGCTGTTCCGCTGAATTATATGAGTGGTGTAAAGAAACACGAGTTTGAGACAGAAGTTTATTCCTGACTAGTTTCTCACAGAGGCTTCTTCAGAGGAATGTACTTTTCCGGGTCTGACTTATATGAGCGGCTGCTGGATCACAGTCTTGATTTATCCATAGTCTGCAGGTCGCTGATTGGTCCTTTACCTTTCCCTCTTTGACCTGATCATCTGCGCTGCTATGTCACTCTTTTGTTATTATTTTTATTGTTTGTTATGTAGAGTGCCTCCACTCATATATATCTGTCATAATGTCTCAACAAGTTCCCTAAAATGTTGGGGATTGTTTTGAATCCTAAATAAGAAGTCCACACAAAACAAAAGGGATTCATTTCCGTCAAGGTGACCATTAATTTCGTTGACAGGGAATTGACAGGGAGGAATAATACAGACAGAATTCTATGTCTACTTCATTCTTGTTCTCGTCTGAAGACAGGGTTAGTAATTTTCATCTGACATTTTAGGTGTTCGTCTCGTAAGGCTTCAGGTAAATATCAACGTTTCCATCCAGCTATACTTGAATGTATTCTGATTTTTTTACTTCTGGCTGATACGTTGGGTTGCAAGTAGATCAGCCAGAGAGAGCTAGAGAGAGAATATGAAGGAAGGAGGCTAGGAGGGACTTGACGGAAGGAGGGAGGAGGCGAAGAGGAAGGAAGAGGAAACGGAAGGTCAGAGAGGTATAGGAAGGAGAGCATGAAAAAACATTTTCTGAATTTGGCGATACATGGTAAAGACATTCACCGCAGTACGCTATTAACTTTCGTTGTTTCAGCAAAATAAACTGTTATTTAAATACAGAAGGCTTATAAATCCAGAGATTAACAAGACGAGCTTCGTACAGTAGGTAGGGATGGGGATGGCAGTGGTGGGGATTGTGGGAGAAGGAGGGGATAGGAGGGACAGAGACGGAGCTAGTGGGGAGGAACAAGAAGAAAGAGCGGGGTGGAAGGAGGTAGAGAGGGTCTGGTGTAGTGGCAGGAGAGAGGCATGATATCTGGAGGCCTGGGAGGAGAAGTCTTCATTAAACTTCCTCACAAGTATACTGCCTATTCTGTCACTGCACCTTTATCATCTGCAGGACTAATGAATCAGATTTTGCAATTACATTTCCCAGTTAACACTGAAAATGTTATTTGAGGTTTGCAGTTAGTCAGCTTTAAAGTGATACTTGGTAACTTCGTCGTGTGGTGGGGAGTCGAGGTGGGACGCGACACAGGTGCATTCAGCTGCCGTCAATGAGTATATATTAAGTGCATTTCTTATCAACTAATCATCGATTTCTTTAGAAAAAAATTAAGCTAGAATATAAAGACGACGAAATTTTGTGAATAAGGTTATTGAAACGATGCCAGTGAGATTGTGTCCTAATGTTTCTTACTCTCTGTTTAATCTGGTAAGCAACTGATGACAATCTCATCACGAGAGACGAGCCGGCTTATGGTCCTCTGTTGCGGGGTAGAGCGACCGCATCTCTTCTAGCGTCTAGTTTGATTGATGGAAGTCCGCATTTTTTTCTCTAGTTTTTGCGCGTGTGAAGCGAAGAAGAATATCAGGACTCGAATCAAGAGCTGGCTGTCTTGTGTTGGTCGTGAGGGTGACATCGAAGGGACCCCAGGCGACGTAGGAGAGTTATTTAAGGTAAGTAACGAGAGTTACGTGTAGTTTGTTGCCATGATGGCAGCAAGATGGCGTTGGTAGGGAGATGGGTAAGAACTTTTAATTATTTCATTGGTAGGTCGGGAGTTCAGTGAATGAAAAAAATATAGTTATGTATGTAGGTAATGATGAAAGAAGGCGTTTGCGAGAATTTACAGTGCCCTTGAAGTTACTATTGTGAGTAGGTAGTTAGGTAAGTGAAAAAATGAATTTCACTTGAAGATACGATACTGTGCGGAAGTAGGATAGTAGACAGCACTGATAAGAAGTATAATTCAATAGGTAAGCGAAGGAAGAACTACATAGATAGCCCTATCATCACGCTTCTTCTGAATCTCCAATTGTACTTCAAAAATACTTGTGTTCTTTGTTTTTGTTTTCTCGTTTTTCCTTCAAACTCATCATTAATATCCTTCTCTGGGTCTTCTCAAGGCATCCCACCTAGGATGCGGTGTCAGGAGAGAGAGAGAGAGAGAGAGAGAGAGAGAGAGAGAGAGGATAAAGGAAGGAGGAGGAGGAGGGAGACGACCGGAGAGAGGGAGGAGGGGAAGAGTGAGGGCTGAGAGACAGGAAGAAAAGTATGGACAGAAAACATTTTGTAAATTTGATGATACCTGGTAAACGCATTCAACCTCAGTACATTGTTGGTCACTCGTACTTCTTTGTTTCAGCAAAAATGTTATATTAAAATACACAAGGCATTTAAATCCAGAGGTTAATACGACGAATTTTTGTGCAGCAGGTCGGGTTTGGGATGGAGGGATTGGGAGGAGGGAGGAGGGGGGTAGGAGGATGAGGGACAGTGGTACTCGTAAGAGGGGGGAACAGGAGCGAGGTGGAGGGAGATGGGGAGCGTCTGGTGTGGAGGCAGGGGATACGTGATAACTTGATGTCTGGGTTTAAACTCCCACACAAGTGCATTGCCTATTCTGACATTACACGGTAATCATCTGTATGATTATTGAATCAAAATATGTAATTACACGTCCAAATTAACACTAAAAATGTTGCTTGAGGGTTGTAGTTAGCTAACTTTCAGCAGACACTTGGCAACTTCGCCGTGTGGTGGGGAGGTGAGGTGAGACGGGATGCAGGTGTACTGAGATGCCTTCGTTTAATATAAAGTGCATTTCTTATAAACTAATCTTTGATTTTTCTAGACAAAATAAAACTAGAATGGAAATAGGATGAAATTTTGTGAATATAATGACTGAAAAGGCGATAGTACGATTGTGTCCTATTGTTTCCTACGCTCGGTTTAATCTGGTAAGCAACTGATGGCAATCTCATCAGGAGAGGCGAGCCGGCTTATGGTCCTCTGTTGCGGGGTAGAGCGAACACATGTTTTCTAACGTCTAGTTTGCTTGATGGCTGTCCGTATTTTTCTGTGTTTTTGCACTTGTGAAGCCAAGAAGAGAATTATCGGGAATCGAATCAAGAGCAGGTTGTCCTGTTGTGGTGGTGAGGGTGACATCGAAGAAGCCAGGCAACGTAGGTGTGTTATGTAAGGTATGTAAGCTACAGGAGAGTTGCATGTGGTTGTTGCCGGCAAGATGGCGTCGGTAGGGAGATGGGTAACCGAACGATGGAATTTACCACAGTGTAACATTTTTTTGTTGGTAGGCCGGGAATTAACCGAATAATATAGTTAGAAAAGTACATAATGATGGAAGAAAACGTTTGCGAGATTTTTCGATGCCCTTGAAGTTAGAACTGTGAGTAGGTAGTTAGGTAAGTGATGATTGTGTTTAGGTAATAGGTAAGTGAAGGAACGATTTGCACTAGAAGATACGATTTTGTGCGTAAGTAGAATAGTAGTTAGCAGTGTGAAGAATTATAATTAAAAAAGGTAAATGAATGAGGAGTTACGTAATTGATGCTCTGGTAGTTGGGTTTGAGTGGAAATAATATATTTAGCGGTGGAGGTAATTGATGGAGGGACTTACAGTACGATAGGATTTTGTAGATAGGTAAGTAGTGGAGCCACGGTGGATATGATAATGTGCTCGACTAACGACCTGAGCCCCGCGTCTGAGGTCAAAACTTAAGGCATGACGATAGTTTAAAGTGTGATCAAATAGTATATCCCATTATATGTTTTCATCCTGAGGATTGGGTCACATAGATAGCCCAAGGATGAAGAAATGCGGAGAACGGGGTGGATGGGATGAAGGATGAGGCGAAGAGGGAGTAAGAGGAAGTGGAAGATCTGAAAAGGAAGGAAAATGTGGAAACAAAACCTTTTCTGAATTTTATGATATAATTTAAATGTATTCATCGGGGCACATTGTTGCTTAGTTCGTAATTTCAGCAAAATAAACCATGTTGAATTTAACTACATAAGGCATTTGAATTCCAAGGTTAATAAGACAAGTTTCTGTACAGAAGGTGAGTTTGGGTATAGTGGGGATGGAAGGGGGGGGGTAGGTAAGGAAAGAACGGAGGAAAGGAGAGGGATAGGAAGAAAGAGAGGGGTGGAGGGAGGGAGTGAGGGGGTAAGTGAGGGAGGGATGGAGGAGGGGGGGGTAGGAACAAAGAGCGGGATGGAGGGAGGTAGTGAGAGAGGTCTGGTGTAGAGGCAGGAGATGCGTGATACCTGAATACCTGGGAGTTGTCCCAATTAAACGTCCTTACCAGTGTACTGCCTATTGTCTCATTGCACGTTTATTGTCCATAGAACTAATGAATCAAAATATGCAGTATCATGCCCCAGTTAACACAGAAAGTATTATTTGAGGTTGCAGTTAAACAGCTTCAAACAGACACTTGGCAACTTCGCCGTGTGGTGGGGAGTCGAGGTGAAACACGACACACGTGTACTCAGATGCCGTTAATGAATATTAGGTGCATTTCTTATCAACTAGTCTTGTATTTTTTAGACAAAAGTAAGCCTGAGTGTAAAGAGGAGTAAATTTTGTGAAGAAGGCGATTAAAAAGGTGATGGTACGATTGTGTCCCATTGTTTCTTACTCTATATTGAATCTAGTAAGCAACCGATGGCAATCTCATCAGGAGAGGCGAGCCGGCTTATGGTCTTCTGTTGCGGGGTAGAGCGACCACATCTCTTTTGGCATTTGCTTGATGGCTGTTCGTATTTTTTTGTTTTTCCCTGTGTTTCTAGCGTGTTTGGCCGGAAAGAGTCGAATCAAGAGCAGTTTGTTGTCTTTCGGTGGTCGTGAGGATCACATCGAAGGAACCGAGGTGACATAGGAGTGTTATATAAGGTACGTAAAGGAGAACTTACACATGGTTGTTGCCGGCATGATGGCGTCAGTTGGTAGGTAGATAAGCAAAGGACGAAACTTACAAGAATTTATGATCTTTTGTTTGGCTGTTCGGGAGGTAACTGAATGACACAATATAATTAAGTAGGTGGTGAACAAAGAAGGCGTTTGCAAAATGTTACGATACTCATTAAGTTAGTATGTAGATAGTTAGCTAAGTGTTGACTATAGTTTTGTAAGTAGGTAAGTGAGGGAATGAATTACATCAGAAGGTACATGTTGTAATGCACAGGTAGGATAGTAGTCAGCTATGTTACGAAATATATTTAAGTTGGTAAGTGAAGGAAGAGCTACTTGGTTGATGCTCTGGAAGTTAGGTAGAGTGAAAATAACATAGGTAGGAATGTAGGTAACTGATGGTGGGAATTACGTGAGGATTTTGTAGGTAGATAGGTAGGTAGTGGAGCCGCGGTGGACTGTTGATAGCGTGTTCGACTCGCGACCAACATGCGCCCAAGTGTGAAGTCAAAACGCAAGGCATGGCGATAGTTAAAGTGGTTTCAAATAGTATGTCCCATTACATGTTTTCATCCTGAGTATTGGGTTACGTAGAAGCGAGAAGCCATACCCTCATCATGGCTTCATCTGAATCTCCAAGCGTTTATCGGTTCTTTCAAAGCAGTGGTGTTTTTTTTTTTCTCTCGTTTTTCCTTCAAACTATTCATCATTACTAACTTCCTCTGAGTCCTCACACGCCACCCCACCCCACCCATAGGATGCATTTTCAGAGAGAGAGAGAGAGAGAGAGAGAGAGAGAGAGACTAATCTGAACACAGTCATTGCCCCCGTTTACTGTGAAGTGTTGGTCATTTTCAGTCGTCCTGTTTCTAGGCTATTTCATTTACTTGGAAGAAATTTTTACACTGAACAGGTTAACGTTCGCCTTCATTAACCCACACTTTACGATGTGATTATTTTATTCATCTTATTTATAGGCGATTTTATTTAGTTTTATACTGTAGGATTTCAATCACCATAACGTGCCGGATAATGTCGTACTTCTTATTCATATTTCCCTTATCTCAGTGGCTACATAACCGATTGGAGAGTCAGCTAATCTAATGATCAAGGGGACTCGTTCGTATCCCATATCTAAGATTCATTGAATTTCTAACAAACTCATTGTATTCAAGTTATGGGATTGGCCCAGTTCCCTCAGGTGAAGACGTACCAACCATAGTGAAGGCCGCGTCTGTTGCCTTCAGCCAGGGAAGTCTTTTTAAAATCAAAATCAAGTAGTCTGGGCAAAGCAAAAATAAATTACATGGACGATCCTCGAGAGCTAAAGACTACGAATAAATCGAAATAGTCTGGGGAAAGCAAACATAAATTTTGGACGACATCCTCCAGAACTAAAGATTAGGAATATGTCGAGTGAAACAATATGATTTGAAGATGAATCAGCCGAACGTCAAAGTCACAGGGCAGTCAAATATTCCGCCCTTAGACCAGTTGTAGGGCGAGGATGTTGTGCTCTCTGTGTGCTCCTTCTTACTTTGTTCCTGTTACCACCTGACGATTTTATTTAGCCTTGGGGACACCTTTCACAACTGACTAGTCAGGGAGATGGGTTAGTTTCCCCAGAGTTAGATAATATTGTCTGAAGAGAGCAAAAATACTCTTATCGTTGTTGTTGCTGTTGTGTTCGTTGTTGGTGTCGTTGTTGTTGTTGTTTTTTTTTTTTTTTTTATATGCGAGGAAGAAGGAACCAAAGGCCATGAGCCCGCAGTAAGGTTCATGTGAAACGTGAACCAGGTGGATTTGAGGCTGAAGTTACCATTCTTCCGCAATTTACCATTCTCCTTTCGGAGGATGTGGATGCAATTGAGGGACGTTTGTATGGCCAGACAGCGATGTGTCGGTGCCACCCAGTGAAGGCGTGTCACTCCAGCACCTAGCAAGGATTTAATAACCTGTTACAGAGCTCCCATATTGCAGTTACCGTGTTTAATATACTCAAAGCGTTATAGTACTATGTGCTGACAATAGAAAAGAGAATGTAAAAAAATGCACTTTATACATAAGTAATGACATGATTGTGAATATATGTATAGTTGTCGTGCTTTATAAAATCATGAAAAATTGCAGAACTCCAGAATATTGATAACTCAGTTATGTGGAGGTTTATGATAATACTAAAACACTTCACCATCCTGATCATGATCATGATCAACATCATGATATCATTGCCCTAATAACCAGCAACAGTAACAAGAAGATAGAAGGAAAATAATCGTAAGATGGTCGATGAATCTTAGCCCTGTTCTCTACTTTGCCTCAGCTTTTCTTGTCTTTCATCGTAGGCTGCAGCTGCGGGCAATAGGAGCCACAGGAGGGATATCAGGCTCGTAATGGCTGTCATGATCCACAGACTTGTTGTGTAGGACCCAGTCACTTCGGAGATCAAGCCTGTGGGAGTATTCGTGAATTTATGAGCCTTTTTATGCATTTAGCTGGGTCAGTCCTCCTACATACCACACACCTCCACATGTTACCATTTCGGCACTAACACCCACCGTCCATACCAATACTTTCTAGGTCCGTCTCATACAAGGCTGGTGTATTGGTCTTTGCTGGGGTGTAAGGTCTGTTGTGGCGAAATTCAAATCCTTAAACTGTTCCCTGCCCCAGCCGGGAAACGAACTCGTGTCCATTATGACAGACCACCTTTCTGCCACCTTGGCCACCAAATTACTAATATTTTGAGTCCGATGATGTGTTATTTACTTTCTTACACGAGTAGCTATTGCTAGGCTTCTTGACTGCAACGCAGGAGTGACTTTTCGAACTGGAGGGGTTAGATAGACTTCATTATTCCCTTTAGTAGTTTAGTGGGCAGTTAAGGCGCTGCAATCGGATTGAGTCGGTGCAGGTTTATATCCAAGGGATGGTTGGAGTTTATTGCTCACGTAATGCCACTCAGGGATGAGTGAGGCTGGTCACTCTCATCTTAAATGTCAGGACCAACTTGCCTAGCCCCGGACTCGTACACATCTCTTGGGGCATGAGTGGATTAGATGATGCCTGAATGACGGTCTTCTCAGCTGAACAGAATCGTTTGAAAATAGCAAGTACATCACTGCTGCCCTTTCGTAGATAGATCAATATAGCGCAAATGTATGAGTATGCTGACCTCCCTAACCCCACCACAGACGGTTAAGGAGGGCTAAAGTAGCTAATATTTGACAAAACACTGTATCTTCCATCTTACGCCCAATCTTATGATTTGTTCGGGATATATCAAAATCTTAAATACCAAGTAACAAAAACGCCACGAAAGAAAAGTGCCTTAGAATTTCCAGGGATCCTCGAGTTGTCAGAAAATTAAATGCAACTAAAATGTACTCCGGTCTGTAGTTTACCTCTTCAGGTCGAATACTTCATATTTCAAAAATGTTTAGTCGTGCTAGTTGCTGACGATTTTATTTACCTTGATAGGCTTTTAGAATTGAAAAGGGTTATATTTAGCCTTCATTAACCCTGAATATTGGAAACCCTTCCTATTTTAAATAAAGTCGTCTAGTGATAAGACTTTCATCATCATCATCATCATCGGTATTTTCACCCAGACTTCCTCTCACCTCACAAGGTGGGGTAAGGTCGGATCGAAGCAAGGAAAAACAATGGTGGAATGGATACTAAAAATAAGGAAGTCACATAATTGAGGGGATTAAAAAATTCCCAAACGTCTTACCCAGCAGTGGTCCAGTGGTGAAGAAGCATATGGCACTTGTGACGCCTTGCAGGCTCAGAAGGGGTTTGAATTTGTCTAACCCAAGAAATTGGACGGTAATGAGTGGGAAGAGCCCATTGCACATCCCTGCCCCAGCCCCCCACCCGGCCATCGCCACCATCATCCACTCCAGGGGCAACACGAAAGAACAGGCTGCCAAGAAGAACAAGGAAATGGCTTCAGTTAACCGTCTCTAGGTTTCCATATATGCTTAATGCCTAAGAGCTGCTTCTGTCATTGGAGGTTTTCATAGGCGTTAAACGTGAAGTCTTCTATTTTTTACATTAAAATGTGAAGTGTGTCGGTAAATTCTCTCTCTCTCTCTCTCTCTCTCTCTCTCATCGTTTATATCGTTCGTATCGTTTATAAAGGCACCACAATGCATGCATGCGTCGGTCTCGGTCACCTCATGGCGGCTTTCCACGCTGCTCGATCTCTGGCAGCCTTCTTGTTCAGTCCCGTATCTATTACTGTAGGTCACACTATGACCACATCCTAGTTTTTTTTTTTTTTTTTTCTGCCTCTAGCAACCCTACATCCGACGTACACACTTCACACCTTCTGCATCGAGTTCTCATCTTTTTTTTTTTTTTTTTTTTTTTCAACATACCCAAACAATCTCATTCTGCCTTCATTCACAACGCCAGTTCATTCAAGTTCCATCCTTCCTCTCTATAGTCCCAGTCCTAGTTCCCCTCCCCCCAGGCCTCGCATTCAAGGACGCACTACACATCCATCTAATCATTGTCATCTCTCTACGTTTGAGCCTATTTATAATGTATGTATATGTTAACGTCATTGTTCATTGGAAGTGCTTATTAATCGCACTAAATGATCTGGCAACTTTTATCTTCCTCTTACTCTGTGTTGGACCGTCCGTTTTATCTGTCGTACATTATTTCGAGTATTCACTATATAAGCATTCTGGAATGCTTATATCATAATTACTGTACTTAACAGTTAAATATTTCTTATTTTTAGTACTTACTGTTAAACCACCGTTATTAGGGCTGCACTTTCAACACTTAAATCGCAGATGCATGGGCAGTCCCCCAGTTGTTGACAATTTTCTGAAGCACGTGAAGATGACAGAACATTTTTGTGTCTACCATATAATTGTGATACCATATGATCACATCTAACAAGAAGAAGGAGCACTTAGGGAGCACAACACCCACTTCCATTAACTGGTCCAAATGCCAAACTTTCGAATTCTCTGTGGCCTTGAACGTCGAGAGGGTGCTCTCGAAGTCGAATTACTACATTCTTACCGAACCTTTCCACTGAGTTTGATTTAAATCCGATCAAAGCTGTTTTAGGTGACTGTGCCCTGTGACATCGACATGGATCTTTGATTGGTTATTCTCAAAATCCATTCTCCTTATGTTTGGGTTAAAAAAAAAAAAAAAAAAAAAAAAAAAAAGTAGGTCAGCCCATCTACTTGGTTGGATTCAAATCATATAATATTGTTTTAGTCATCTAAACACAGCCACACTGGTCGAACTATGACCTTGTCCTATGACCATGACCTCAAACCGATTTGTTTTAAAAATGAATCACATCGTGCAGCCTTACACTCAACCTTTCCCGCATAGTAATGTGTAAATTGCATAAAAACTGCTTATGTTGACTTTACTAGGTCATAATCTGGCTTAGCCTTGTGACCCTGGCTTCAGATCTATTGCTCACAAGTATGTTTGCTCATTGGCTTACCCTCATCTCTAAGTTCAGTTCTGGTTTAAATTGGTTAAAAATTGAGCTGTTTCATTGACAGACAGACACACGTTGATCAAAGTACAATATACGCTCTCACTTTGCGAACGTAGGTAGAATTTAAAGTTGTTCCATAAATGACGGTGAAATATTAAGAGCTTGCTTACACGTTCGCTCGCTCAGTTTCAGTACTAAGAAACATTTCTCTTACCAAAAATTCCGAGGGTCGTGCTGATTCCGCCAGCCAGATAAGCAGCCCGCATGTTGAACCAGCGAAAGTCAGAGAGAAATGACGCTACCAGTCGTGCCACCATGCTGCATGCATAGGCTGTGGATAGGCACCATGATGACTCGGTCTGCGTGAAATCTCTTGACTCCATTACAAACGGAATCATTGCAGAGACAAGTATAAAGAAGCTCAGCGAAATAGTACTGCAGAGCAAGACAATCATGAACTGAGGAGACCTGATTTGCCTGAAGTCCCTCTTCATAGTAGACAGTGCCTCCTGCAGCTTTTTTGCAATTGCTGCTGTTGTAAATGAGTCACTATTCTCATTTTTTGCGACATTTTTCGTGGACCTTTTAGCGTGCCGGACCACGGGATGAAACACCAAAGCTGAGACACATATATGAAGTGCGATAGCCCCAAGGATGAGAGCTGCGCCCCTGTAGCCATACTCCTCTTGAAGGAAGGTGATCAAAAGTGGTGCAATGATTCCTCCAAGAGCCAGTGCGCTGACGACAAGGCCGTTTGCACGACCTTGTTTTTTCTTGAAGTAGAAGGGCACGATCAATATGCACACATACCAGCAGATTCCGACAGCAGGTCCTGGAAGAAAGGGAACACAGATCATTCACCGTAGTTTTCTTATGCTCCTATCACTCACTCTCAACTGAATAATTTAGTCTGGTGTTAACTGGAACGGTATACTATAATTATTGCAACCTTCAGTAGGCTCGTGGTCCCCCCTATCGTCACCGAAGCTCCTATATCTAACTTTCAGATGAATAAACTTTTCTGGCGTTAGCTGGAACAGAATACTACTAGAATTATCCCAACTATGAGAGGGTTCAGTGTTAATATTCGTATTCTGCTTACTGTGACTCAGCTCGGCTATAATTGTCTGACATAACCTGAAGAAGTATTATAGGTTTACGTCGGTCCCGAGAAGTTAATATTACCAGCAGAAACATTGACCCCTACTATTTACTCTAATCGTCAGGTCTTAGCAGAAACAGATTATCAGCGAAGTCCAGGCCCTGACGGGGTTAAATATGCTGATAACTTGCCACTTCAACTAACCCGCGAAGAGACAGAAGGTGACAATGATTTCTGAAGCTGATGTCGCGAAGCCCGACAAACATATCCCCATAGAATAGAGGATGCCAGCCATAAAAGTTAACACTCGCCACCCCAGCATGTCTACCAAGGGGCTCATCAGCAGTCTGGTTACTTGGAGTAGCAGGGTATATGTGGTGAATATCCAGGAGATCACCGTTGAGGACGTGCCTAACTTGAGCAGGAAGTCTGAGTACAGGATGCCGAAGGAGGTTGTACTGAAAGCGATGATGACCTGTGGTTGTGTAAGGAAAGAAGTCCACATGTTAGTGGTTTTGGGCCATACTTGTTTGATGCATAAATCATTGCACAAATATCGCAGTTACATCAGTTCTAATTTTGCTGACACACACACACACACACACACACACACACACACACACACACACACACACACACACACACACACACACACACAAAAGGTATTTTTATATTTGTTTCATGTTTTTATATCATAGTCACTGCACAGTCCGTTTACCTGCTACTTAATTCCACTAATATTCGTATAGACAACTGTAAGTATTGCTAGTAGGACAGTTTAAGTCACTTACATAAAATTACTGATGTCCTTGGCTGAGATTTACAATTTACGATCGATTCCCTGTTGTATTTTTTCCCAAGAAGGACGATGAAAGTAACTGAGCTGGATGGCAGTTAGCAAGATGTCCAGATAAATTTGATTATCACTCCATGGTAGGAAATGTATAAATATGTTCTGTGCATGACGAGGTAGCGAACTGGGAGATGCATATGTCTGAGTTTTTATGCCCTTTTTTGAAGCCACGTTTTCATTAACTTTTTTTTTTATTTTTTATTTTTTTTTATTTTTTTTTATTCCAGGGCGCTAACAGTTGCCTATTTCACTATCCTAAAGTTTCCCCTCCCTGATCCACGACTATAGTCATTCACAGACACTTGGGACGTGAAGATCTGTTTGTCTGTATGCTGAGTTTGTTCACTTCACAGTTATATGACTCAAATCTGGGGAACAGTGAAAAGAAAATACCGGTAGTAATGATAACTCTTGATAAATAAGTGAAGTAAGAGTCCAACATTTATAAAAGTTTAAAAAATATATGTAATTAGTAAATGCATGGTTTATTGATCTCTAATATGTAATAGTAAAATAGTACCACTTGAAAATAATCTTCAAAGCTATCTGTGGTGCTTTGATAATTCTTGCACAGTTGATACGCTTTCATAATGGTTATATATGAATGCAGTGAATCATGCTTGACTTACCACTTTCCCCTGATTGAGCTGGAAATAGTTAACGTGTCCCCAGTGCCAGGAAAATACCCATGCAAGGCTAGGAATTGCTTCTTGTTTCTGTGTGATAAATTCTAGTATTTCATATAGACAAAGACGTTTTTAAGCAACTGACTTTCTCCCAGTGTAGTCTTATCCCCGTCTGTGGGTCACCGAGGACACAGAAAATCCCCGTAGTGGAGGGGTTGATTCCGTCTTAAAACCATGACTTGCTCTTGTAGGGAGGGCAAGGAGTGGAGAGCGCAGGAGTTTCCTCGCGTCACTTCTTCTCCCTACAAAAACATGCTGAACTTAATCGCCTTTTTTTTTTTTATTCAAACGCCAGACAAGGTTATTAACTTACTGTAGACATAATTTGCTTAATATAGTTTGCATATAAATTGCATCGCTTCGTTTCTTAATGGGAAGTAGGGTTAGGATGATGATGATGATGGTGATGGTGATGTTTAAGATGATAATATATAAATCGTTTCTGACACCTCCCATGTTTAGCCCCTTCCATACATACAATGACATTTTTAATATGTAATTCTACTATTATATTGCTAACTCCAGACGAATTTATTCAGGATTGGAAAGACTTTCGAACTGGCGACGTTACAACCCGCATTAAAACCTTCACTATATGGGAATTCTTTATAAACTGAGTAAAATCGTCAGGCAGCAGCAAGGATGAAGCATAAATGGGGTCATCGCTTTTGGGTTGTATATCATATGGCGCTGGAGGGTTTTGCAGTGCATCTTGAGTGATTTATCTTGCATATTGCACCTTAACTTTCCTTTGTATGCCATTTTTATCTTTTCAGTACCGACATAATTTTCGTCAGCAACATACAAGAGGATAGTGTGGTGTAATGTGAGGAATAAATCGCACAGGTGGAGGTGTTAGCAAGTCTCCAAAGCCATTAGGAATACGGCACGTAACGTCTTGAAAGGAATGACTCATATTCATACTCACCATGTTAACAACACAGCCAAGAACGACCACGTAACCCCAGCCTCCATCAGGAACATTGTCTTCGTCGTCCTCGTTGTCTTCATTGTTTTCCTTCACGTCTGGCAGCTTCCCGTTGCTTTTCGTTTCAGCAATTCGAATGACTGCACTTATCTCGTCGTTTACACCTCCTCCTGCAGTCACCTTCACCGGAATCGAACTACTGTTATTCTGTGTACCGTTGACTGTCAGTTCATCAGGAAATTTTTCGTCGTTTGTAATTTCTCCTGTTGTCACCATCACTGGGCTCGAACGGATGTTGTCGTTTGCCCCGTTGGCTCTCTGCTCATCGGGAAGAATTTGTACACCCTTTGATATCTGCGTAGAGTCTGCTTCAATCTCCACTTTACTATAGTCTGGGACTCTGTCAGGAAAATAGCCCAGGTTATAATACCCAATCCCGACGACAGGCCTCTTGTTCATCACAGCTTCCCTTGTTAATGAAAACTCTGGCATCCTGATGATTGGTGATGACGTGACTTATTCGTAATGCTGATTTAGCCACTTTCCTCGGTGCTCAGTCGAAGATATTAGCTGTTTCTTCAATTCATATAGAGCCTTCCTGACTATATGTATCTGTCTAGTTGTTTGAATTGATAAAACTATATTTCCATGGTGCTGACTTGGAGATATTGTGCCTTATTGTAGGCTGACTGTACGATTAATCCCTTCAGTTTGAGTAAGACTTGCTAAAGTATTTTCACGTATATGTCAGGTCGTTTGCAGTTATTATAGTCAGTTTCTTCAACGTCCGGTTGATTTGTATCCTTATGATCTAATTGCACGGTTGATCCCTGCAGTTTCATAAAAGTCTCCCGCCAAGTATTGTAATTTCACGTATCCTTCAAATAATTTTAAGCTAATTTGCCAGTTTTCTCAGTGTTCGGTTGAAGATGAGTACCGTTGTTCTCTGACTGTACGACTGATCCCTGTAGTTTGATAAGACCCTTCCTACAAAGTATCTTCGCGTATCCCTCAGGTCGTTTGAAGATAAAATGGCCAATTCTTTCGCAGCTCGGTTGGTGATGTTGTGCTCTATTGTAAGTCAAATCAACGACTGCTTTCTTGTGGCCTTAGCGAACCTTCCGAGCCTCATCTTCACCGCCCTCCTCCCCGGTGCATGCGTGACTTGGAATAACTTGAGGTATTACTCACCGCCTTGTCTTGAGGAGGGCTTTCAGATAATTTGATGTCATGGCTACGAAGGTTTATTAGATCTCCTGTTGTTTTTAAGAGTTGGTGTTGTGGTTATTAGAGACTTATAAATAGGTGTTGGAATTGCAGGATATGGCTAACTAGTGGCATGAAATCTGAAACCATATAGGAGTTAGTTATAGGATGTTAAGACTACTTTGTTATATAAGAGACAGTTTATGGATGTTAAGAGTTAATGAGTATCATTGTTATACAGTCATGTAAGAAAACCTGACCCTTATAGGAGTTACAATCATTTATTGTCATAGTTACACAATTAATATGAGATTCAGTACGAAACAGGGATTAGAATATTATTAGATATCATTGTTACACGAGTATATAAGTGATTCTGGAGGAGTTAGCAGTATTAGTTTTAAAAGTTGCATAGTTATAAGTGAGTTACAGTGACATTGTAGTTGAAAGTCACATTTTTTCGCGGCGCTGTTTGACCAAGATGAAATTATAAGGTCAAACGCAGAGGCAGATGCGGAGTGTGTGTGTGTGTGTGTGTGTGTGTGTGTGTGTGTGTGTGTGTGTGTGTGTGTGTGTGTGTGTGTGTGTGTATGGTTTAGGGGGACGCGTTGGTGTGATGTTACAGTGAGCATAATACAGAGACACGCTGCTGCATTTCATATAGCTTGTTGTGAGAGAAAGAAGAAGAAAAAAAATATATTGGTGTGCACAGCAAACGTGTAAAGAAAGAAAAACTAAAATGAAAATGCGAAACGAAAATGCTAAATCATCATCATCATCATCATCGTCTTCACAATAATCAGTCATCAGTCATCATACCTTTTTTCCCACTTGCAAATAGGGTGAGGTAGCCAGCATACTTTGGCATTGCTTTTATAGGAATATTTTGTGTTTTGAGGGAGTACGTGTCAAGAAAGAAAATGTCGACAAGAAAAGAAGTAAGGAGAAAACTTTCGTAAGGGATTCCCAAACACTAAACAGGTTTCGAACAGCATAACGTGGGTAGTATAAGGATATTTTTAGTTGTTGAGAGAAAGAGAGAGAGAGAGAGAGAGAGAGAGAGAGAGAGAGAATGATAAGCAAAACATGACACATTTATTTTCCCGTACAGTATGCTTCAGTAACGATGTCATTAAATCATTGGTTGCCTTCCCCTTTGCGATGTCAGTAATAGTTTTATGGGGGAGATGATGGCCAAGAGGTATGAGAAGCGATCTGCTGTCTGAAACGACTCGAGTTCGATCATAGGCTGGCTCGGAGTAACAGTCTGACGATTTCATTTTCGTTAAAAACCGGCTTTACTGATATTCTGCGAAACCCAATAACGTGTCACAAAATAAGCCCCGGTAATACCATCACGCCATCTGAATGTGGTAATCCTAACACGCATTCAATACGGTCGGTAGGTGTTAGTACTGGAGTGGTGACATGTAAGGATTCAGCCTTCAGGGAACGGACTGTCACAAAAATCTTACAGCTGTCATGCCTGCTCACGACTGGTATTGGACGAAGGTCGAAATCAGGTCATCGTGCAGCCACACACACCTGATGTAATGATCCTTGAACACAATGACGGCACTGATTCATTGCGGTCTCTCTCAAAGATCCTATAGTTGGCATGTTTTCACTTGACGGAATTGGGCAACTCCCATATCTTGTATACTAGATCCGTATGGCGTGAAGTTTGATAAGCCTTATTTAAAAGGTAAAAAAATTAGTTTCCTGTGATAGTAGTCAAATAACCATCGAGGCTGACTACACATGGCAATCCACTGAGCTGAAAGAAGTTAGGGATATTCTCCAGGTTAGAGCAGACTCATTATAAGAAAGACAGCCTCGAAGAGATTGGGTTAGTAATAGTTGTATCTTGACATCACTGTCTTATGTCGCTTAAATCGAGGAACTATATACCGTCATATGGAAAAACTGTTTGTTGGGTAGCCTATGTACAGCAGTATTGGCCCGACGTTTTCCCTCCGTCAGTACTGTAATAGCCCTTTCACTACGATGAACATAAAACGGTAACTACCATACCCATCCGGAGCGTAGGGACCCGAGGCTAGACTACCGTAGTGTCGTAAATTATAGAAAGATCTCCGGTCACCACTAGGACCCATACTCTTGTCGGTTAAGGAGACTCACAAGCACCTTTTCCTTAGCGATTTATTTTTGGATCCGGCTAGTTAATATAATTTTGTTTCTTACTTATGGAGAGTATGGCGATATTAGAATGATTTAAGGGATACGAAGGACGATAGTGACGTATAATAAGCAAAATAAATCGCTGTGAAGAACGCGTTAGGGAGTTTCCTTAATTCGGCCCAAGAGCTTTACGAACAGCACCACCAGGCGTCTGTGTTTTTTATCTGTTCCGTCCTTTTTCTATGCCACTTCAAAGCATAGAAAGGACACACTCGTACTGAAGGGTTACTAATTGCTTTCTACCATGATAAGATGACAGTGCTAATTTTTTCCGGCCGTCTCCAGGTGATCATTTCTAGGTGCGAGGAAGGACAGATTCGAGGCGAAAGTGTGACGCTGATCTCTAATTTATCCCGGCTTTCCCAAGATGGTATTTATAAGTGAGGAAGAACGGTCTCGAGACGAAAGTGTGTCCCTGATCTCTAATTTATTCCAGCCTAGACGATTGTTTATAACTTATGAAGGTCAGACTTGAGGTGAAATGGGGCCGATGTTTTTGATTTATTCTGGGCTTTCCAGGATGAGTTTTACTAGGAAGGACACTCTCTTGTAATGAAGAGCAAGAAACAGTCTAGTAGAGAATTAGATGCTGGATAATCTGTGTCTGAGGTAGTCTGAACTTGAAAATTAGAAGTAGGTGCATCAGAAGTAGCTTGGATAAGATATGGTTTGGGTTAGATACTTTCTGCGTTTATAATAGCATGAATTTTTAATAGTGTGTATAATAATAATCTACATCAAAAATAATCGACAGACTACTTCAAAATCTCCAGGGAATCACGTTATGAGTAGACCATGGAAGGTATGCCGTTGCGTCGTCTGTGAAAGCTTTTTGTTAATCTGACTGAACCGGGCGAAAACCAAATCATGCTTGTGCGAAATTCAACGACCCTCTGCTATGAGGTAGGAATGAGTCTCCTTGGTTCCAAATGCAATCAACCCTCCAGTCTGACTGCGCTTGGCCATCAACTGACCCAAAAAGGGGCTAGGGATCCATGTCAGATCAGAACAAATACGCTGTAGTCAAAGAGGCGTGTTCAGCAGGAGTTCAGAGGGAGATCTCCAACCATTCATTTTATCCACAATCATGCATTGCAAATATAAAGAAAAAAGGATGCATACATTATCACAATTTACTTCATTACAAAAAAAAGGAAAAAATTTATGAGTAAGGTTAGTTTCACATGATATGGAATTTTCAATCATACTCGTAAATTGTAGTTTTTCATTCAGTATTTGTCTATTTTGGTTAAAATATAGATAAAAAATGCCATATACGGAAAATGTAGCTTCCGTTCAACTTAAACTCCCCTCCCGAATCCGCCACTGAGCTGCAGCAAGAATAAGATGTCAGAGTAGTGAAGGGGTTCTCTCTCTCTCTCTCTCTCTCTCTCTCTCTCTCTCCCCCCGGTGCTGACATATTCTGGCGCTAACTATTCAGTCCCCACCCCAAAACACACACACACACACACACACACACACACACAAGGAGAAAGGCCAGGAATAAGTAGGGGAAAAAATTTTGAAGTAGGCTGAAATAAGTAGATAGTGATGAGAAATGTTAGAAAATAATTATAATCGTCAGGCAGTAGAAGTAATTGAATTCTAGAGCTATCCCAATCATGCAAGTGTTAAAGGTATCATTATTAACGCCACCTGTCTCCAATATATAGGCTACTCTCAGCTGAATTAAATCGTTTGGCGTGAGCTGTAATTGAGTACTAAAGCTGCCCAGAATAGGAGAGCGTTAATGTGTGTGTGTGTGTGTGTGTGTGTGTGTGTGTGTGTGTGTGTGTGTGTGTTTAATTGTAACATCGACATTGATTTTAGTCATACTAGGAAAAAACAAATATATATATTTTTTTCTTCTAATGCTAATGAAATACAAATTTTGGTCATACTTGGAAAAAAGCAATTTTTTTTTTTTTTAATTTGCTTTTCTCTAAGACGAATTTCACACGGATTTTGAGGCAGCTTCAAAATAATTCCGTATTTATTTTTGGCTTATTATGGAAGTCTGGCAACAGTAGAGGGATTTGGCTGGAGCTGTTCTGATGAGCTGCGCGCCGCTCCATTGATATGTAAATGACAGAAAACCATCAATTGACATGCTAATCATTACCCCTTTATCACGGCACCGCACGCCCGCGCACACGCACTCACCACCTCCCTACTTCTGAAATGCGTTGACGTACACACACACACACACACACACACACACACACACACACACACACACACACACACACACACACACACACACACACACACACACACACACACACACACACACACACACACACACACACACATCACTTCCCCATTTATAACTTCTGAAATGCTTTAACTCACACACACACACACACACACACACACACACACACACACACACACACACACACACACACACACACACAAGGACAGATAGACACACTCCGACCAAAGCAATACTCCGCTCTCTTTTCGCGAGCGTGGGCACAATAACGAAGTAATGGTAACCATAGGACTAACCTTATTCCTTGTACAGCGACAACAATAACATGCTTTGTTATCTGGGTCATCTCTAGCGGTGAAGTGTTAGTGTTATTGATAGAGCAAGGTGATGGTGGAGGGTATTGTCACCTCACGAATCTGAAATAAAAGGAGCTATACAGTAAAATACAAATACCATTAAATACAAGTACAGTAGATGGATAGATAGATAAGTAAATAAATGTTCAGATAAGTAGAGAGAAGTAACTCAAATAAATTAATAAGTAAATGTAGTGATGTGACTTGCGTGGTTAGCGAGAGTAGTCAAGGGCGGTGAATAAGAATTACCAAATAAGCAAGTGATGTACGAGTACATGATGAAGGAGTCGATATTCTGATCTGGCCACGATGACTTGTGAGGTGTATAGGGAATGAACGAAGTGGTTTATTAGAGTTCAGGGTTAGGACTGTGAGATTTTTATCAGTTCTCTTGTAGAATTGAATGATCTGGATAGCAATGAATTCTTGTTTGTCTGTCTGTTTGTTTGTCCACCTACTCCTACTAGACGGGTGGACTGATTTTGATAAAGCTTTGCGAGAACACTCCTTAGGGCCCCATTTTTTTTTTTTTTTTTTTTTTTTTTAGAGTTCCGAAAAATAAACATAAGGGTGACGGACTAAACGAGTGTAGGCCGCCGTAGATTACACGAAAGAGGCCATGAGGAATTAAAGATTTTGGTAACTAAAAAAAAGGATCTTGAGTTTGGCTTTGTTAGTTTTTTTTTTTTTTTTCTTGCGGGGAGTAGTCTTGCGAGCTTCTGGCCTTTGGTTCCTTCTTCCTTGCGTATAAATCAGCCAAATGATTGCACAAGGACTATAAACCAGGTATATTTATGGGTTCCAGCTTTGTGGAGGGAATGTTCTACGACCTCTACCGTACCTCGCTTGAAGGTTAGGAAATAAGTACAGATAAAGTGTATAGTCATTTTACCTTAACTTGAACAAAGTTTTCGTCCTTCTTGCATCTTGTTTCACGTAGCTTTGTGTTAAGATCAGACAGTACTATGGCTTTACTTCCTTTCCTTAGCACCTCTGCGTGACTAGCACCATAATCTTGTCTTAATCTATTGTTGCAAATTAACGCTCAAGATAGAGGTGGAAGTTTTAGGCTAAATTAGAGTAAAAATGGTATAGTGAAAGAACAAAAAGATATTCTAGCCACAACCAGATTCTTCTGTTGTGCAGCAGAATACTGAGATTTTAATGACCACACTTTTACTAACTGATGGTGCTGGAGGGGGACGCCTTCATGTGGTGGTACTAACTAGGGAACTCAATAGCCTGGTTATATAAGTGTCCTTCAACTACTTAGGTATCTAGGAGAATGGTGGCCTGCGGCAGAAGGGCGACTTTGGCCTGCAGCCCACCAGGTTCACATTCATATGAACATGGGACTACAGCTACAGCCACTCAAAAAAATATTCATGGGTGTCTATGTTAGTGAGGGTGAATCCAGTCCCCACTGTTTTTTTTTTTTTTTTTTTTTTTTTTTTTTTTTTTAGGACGAGACACTTAACAGCTACATACACAAGCAGTTCCTCAGCTTGTGTTCATGTACGCGTATGAATCGTCACATCGCTGTACACGGACCCTCCGTCTGTAATGGGGTGAGACACACACACACACACACACACACACACACACACACACACACACACACACACACACACACACACACACACACACACACTCACTCACTCACACACACACACACACACACACACACACACACACACACACACACACACACACACACACACACACACACACACACACACACACACACACACACACACACACACACACACACACACACACACACACACACACACACACACACACACACACACACACACACACACACACACACACACACACACACACACACACACACACATCCCAGTTAGCCATTATGGATGACTGTCACCTATTTTTCTGTTAGCTTGAGTACATCACTGAGAACAGTGACAAAGAGGAAAGTATACACGGAAGGAAAAGTCGCTGCATATAAATATTTCTTCTAGCCTCACTCTAGCGTATGGAAGTGAAGCTTGAGCCTTGCTTGAAGGGAACAAATAGTGAGAGCAATGGACATGCATTATTTGAGAGGAGCATGTGGAGTCACGTGGAGAAACAGACAAATGAGGACGTGAAAGAGCATTGTAGTGTTATTATGGATATTTTAGAAGCATCGGCAGAAATATTATGAGATGGTTTGGCCATGTGGAGAAAATGGATTGTGAGAGACTTATTAGAAGCGTTTGCGAGTAAGGGGGAAGGGAGGGGAAGGGAAAAGGGAGACAAAGGATAAGGTGGAGAGATGGGGTGGAAAAGTATGTGATAAAGAGGTGAGTTGGAGAGAGGGCAAACTGATGACAGAAGACAGGATAACGTGGAGGCGATTCGCTTATGACCACCGCTATCGGGATCAAGGCGTCTGACTGTAGTTTTTTAACATTTTTTTTTTTTTTTAAGTTCAATATAATGCCGTTCTCCAAGGCTGCTTATCATGTGAGTCTCCGTCCATGCACTATCCAACTGTTGAGATCCCTTGTCCGTTTCTCAAATTTGTCATTTTCCATGTATACCTTGTTTACACACACACACACACACACACACACACACACACACACACACACACACACATACACATGCAGACAAGGAGTTTTACTAGAGCAGTGTTTGACTTATTAATGCGAACTCAGGAATAGTGTTTAACATTGTAGTCTTTTTCTTGTCATTATTTTGTTTTATCTGAATTATGGCCTCTCAGTTTAGTGTGACTGCTGCCGACATCCTTAGTACTGTCTAGGGAAAGGGTTTAGCAATAATAAGCAACTGACTTCCGCTCATATAAAAGGACTGACCGCAATGTCTACGAGAGTTGCATTATTCATTGCCGTATTATTTAATTTTCTTCATTCAGAGCTCTGTCTCCCATAACTGAAGTTCTGTCTTTCCTCTTTCACTGCTCTCTCTCATCCCTAATTGATTGTCCTCTCTTTCTTTCAAAGCTTCGTCTCTCAGTCCACTGTTTTTCTTTCTCTTTTTTTAGAGCTGTATGTCTGTCTGCCATATTATTTCTTCCTCTCTTACCCTCATCCCCAAAGGTAGAGGGGAGGATTGGCAGGGTAGCTGAGTGACAGGGCCTCAGATCACTAATCCCCAGCCCGCGGCCACAGATTTACCCTAGTCCCCCCCTCACCACTGTTTGTTTGGATGGGCTTCCCGTCCTCTTGTGCGCCGCATACAGAAAACGGGAAGAGGCACTTACAAGGCGGGGTTATATTTTTAGCGTGTTTGGCAAGTTTGTGACAGCATTTTATCACTCGTACAGTTGGTTTGGTTAGTATTCTATCTTGATTTTTTTTACACATGAATTTTCGTTTTATATATATTCCTTACTATGCTCTACCTGACAAGCATAACCATCTAGACGTAGGCTAGTTTGTTGCATTTTATTATATTTTTTATGTCGAATGTTAGGAAAAAGGCGCAAGTCCCTTCTGTTTTTTTTCGTGCGTAATTCATCCAAGTAGGTTGTAACCCCATTCTCTATCAGTTCCCTGGCCTCATCTTTTCCAGTATAATAGCATCCGTCACCTATCTTTGGGCCTATCACGTCTCCTTCTACCTTGATAGTCACACACATATATCCGTTTCCACCTCCCTATCTTCTAATGCATCTTCTCAGTATCCACTTACCGGTTATGTATACTCATTTATGCACTGGTCATCGTTCCGGACGTTTTTTCCGACTAATACATGAGAAAATAGATTCACAGAGTACCCGTCTGTGAATTTATGTCAACAGTCTGCAGTGGTAGATAGGGAGGGAGCTGAGGGACGTTTGTATAGTCGGGCAGTGGAGCTTCCCGGCTACATCTGTGACACAACGTGAAGGCATCCCTCTGCAGCATCTTGAATAATCCGCACATTCCATAAATAGGCTGTAAATTTGTCACTTCTCGACAGGCAGACTCCCTCTCCCTTGTCGCTACCCCCTCCACCCACGCCGCCACCGCCTCTCACCAGCTCCTCACCCGCACTCTGATAATCATTACTAATCCCGCGGGCCATTTACCAAAAATATCCGTGTCCATTAACCCGTCAGTGGGGAACAATCAAGAAGTGTGTTAAGCCCGGCGTGGACAAACGAGAGAATGCGCTAATCCCCCGCCAAGCAAATAGGAACACACTCCACCCCTCAGCCCCCAGGGAGAGATTCACAAATACAGTACGTTTACGACTGAGGAAGTACTGTGATGCTGGAGAGACACCTTCACGTGGTGGAACCGATGTGACCGGGCGGTGAAGTTGGCCGGTGATGCAAACGTCCCTCAGTCAAAATTAAGATAACTTTGTCCTTCAGTCCACCGAGTTCACATACAGATGAGCCTGAAGTTGCCACTGCAACTAGTGCTACAACAACTACAGCTACTACTGCTGCTGCTGCAGCTACTACCACTGCTGCTACTACTACAACTACTACTACTACTTCTACTACTACTACTTCTACCACTACTACTACTACCACACTACTACTACTACTACTTCTACTTCTACATCTACTCCTACTACTACTACTACTACTACACGAACGAGGAAGTTCTGGGGTCGTATCTATATGGCATCGTAATCTATTTTTACCTGTGGAGATAGCCAGCAGGTCAGTGAGTGGCCAGCGTTCCTCTGCTTCTGGCGGATTTCTTAAAAGGAGGTCTTTGGAGGCATAAAAGTTGTACCATATTAGGTAATTTGACATGCAGAATCCAATTCTGACATCAGCTGACACCTGAGGTGGCGCCATCTAGCGACAGCTTTAGTAAAAGTGATTAATTTTAGCCTATTGAGACATAAAAGTAGTCTCTCATAAGGTTATTTGACGTGGAGAATCCAAATTTGTTGTTATTTGAGATACCTGTAGTCGTGTCATATAGCAGCAACTTTAGAGGTCTTTCTGTTAAGGTTGGTTACCTTTTACAGCAGCCTTTGTGAAACAAGAACCTCGTCGCTGGTCCCAGAGCAATTCTACACTTGTTGTCATAACATTAGGGTCATTAATGATTTACTAAATCCCAGTCACCTCCCAAACTGACACTCAACCGCCAAATTTACACTCCATGTCCCTATCCCACCTTTAGATACGACTTTAGAATGTTTAGCAGGATGCTCTGAAAACTGCATTTGCCTACAGTACTTACCTCCTCGTCCCACCGCTAGAGGACCGCAGACAAGTTGCTGTGGTTGAAGTTTTGAAACTGAGGAAGAGAGCCTATGCCTGCATGATATCGACAGCATATTGCACCCCAGCGTAATCCTGAGAAAATAGTTGGTACAATAGGGTCTTTAATCGTCTCCCCGACTACAAGCAACCGTCGATTTTACACTTCAGGTTCTTATTTATTTTCTAAGTACACGCAACCGTCGAATGTACATTCCATATCCCTATTTTATTCCAAGGTACGAACAGTTTAAGTCATGGCATACCTCCCCTGTCTCCTCCCGCTACAAAGAGGCGATATGGCCGAGGCTGTGGAGAGGCAGGAGGAGAGGAGGACGTGCCTGTTTACTTTCCCCTAATCGGATTTTCTTCGAGTGTCGCGTCACTTGAGTGTGCTTGGCTGGATTACTGAATCATTCAAAATTAAGGGACGACTCATGGCTGGTAAGATGGTTATTCATGGAGTGTTGGTTCGGGTTATTCATTCATAGCGTGGACTGAATCATTCAGTATTAAAGAGAACTCGTGGTTGGTGAAGAAATGGTTATTCATGAAGTGTTGGTTTTGGCTATTCATTCATAGTTTGTACTGGATCATTCATAATTATGGGATACTCATAGTTGAATGGGGTGTTGGTTTGGCCATTCATTCAGAGATTTTTCTGGATTATTGAAAAGTGAATGACACTTGTGGTTTGTAAGACGGTTATTTATGGAGTGTTGATTCAAGTTATTCATTCATAGAGTGTACTTAGTCTTTCAGAATTATGGTACCTTCGTGGATGGTGAACTTTTTGCTCATAGATATTCATTGAAGTGACCTTGGCTGAATTACTGAAACAATCAAAATTAGTGGAGGCTCATGGTTAGTAAAGTTGTTATTCATGGAGTGGGTTTTTAATTTTTTTTATTGCATTTCATCGTTAGACCTCCTGAATTATTAAAAATTATGGGACATTTATGGGAGTGCCTTCATAGAATACTGAATCATCAAATTTCCCCTCCTCATGGTCACTTCTTTTCTGGGATTTTGTTCTCCCTACTTTTAGACCATTTTATTCCCCTGACAGTGAGTGTGGGAGCCTGAAAGTGACAAGACAGTAACCATTAACCCTTTTATGGCCGAGACACCTCGTACATTTTTTTTTCTCCTATTGTCATGAGATTTTATTCAGGTGAGAGTGAGTCATGGTATCTCCAGACGATTTTATTCACCTTAGGAGAGTTAGAACTGGAAGGATTTGAGACAGCCTTCACCAACCCCTTGACCACAAGTGATCTCCCTTGCCTCTGAGTAAAATCCTCTAGTACTAGCAAAAATAAGCTGTAAATTACACACTCAGGCTGAATGAGAAAAGAAAAATAGTGTCAAGGTAAATACATTTCGGGACGAATTGTGCCTGCAATCATACTGCATCCATTTTATAATTAGTTCATGCCCGTCATTTTACCCCCTAATTCATCTTACCAGAAAAGCTCATCTATGGGCATAAAAACATACTGAACATCTCTTACGTTATTACTGTCACAAACAGAGAAAAGTGAGAGGCAGAATAGGTGGAATATTAGACGAACTTGTGTCCCCGACATTCCTTTTATGAAAGTTACCGGAAATGACATGTATGACTTTGCTTTCAGGATGATTTGCGGTATGTTATGTGGGCATAGTGACATCAAATTTGCGATGTCAATACATGTAAATAATTATTTTTATGCAGAAGGGCTCTTCCTCCTCATAGTCATCATCATCATCAGCTGCATCATCATCATTATCATGCTTCCCACATTATGAATGGGGTGGGCAGGATCCCAGAAACGGAGGAAAGGAAACCAGAAAAATAGAAAATATTGAGTACTCAGTGAAATGACCATTTTCACTCATCGTTCAACAAATACGAGAATTGCAGAAATTTTCTGTCTCTACCTATCTATTTCTGTCTGTGTTTATTTATAGCTGTTTCTCCAACTGCATTAACAGGGAAGAAAGTTTGTGTATTTAAGGAGTTAAATGACAGTTTTTTTCCATCGCCTGACATCAGTAATCAAGACTCATTATGAGTAAAGATGGAAAGCCATAGCTCATTCCGGTCGGCTGTAGGACGTGCAGTCGGTAGCATAATCAGCCTTCAATACAGAGAATCCCGGTTTGATTCCAGGGCCGACCACAGGACCTTTGGGTAGTTTTTTTTTAGGTCAATTTGTTCGTTATTTAGACTGATGATGACGTAGAAGTGTTCATAAAGGATGTTAACCAATAGATGAGCCTGCGATTTTTCGTGACAGGTAACTGTTATCACACAGTGTTTTTCGTATTTTTCCACTTATTCACTGTGATAATTTCATAGCTATATTAGTGAAAGCAAGCGTTCATTTTGTACACAGATTAAGATGAAAAGAATTTATTAATACGATGCTGGGACTGCAAGATGACTACTTGTATGCATTCGGGGGTAATGTTCGAGAGCTATTCATGCTTGCAATGACTGTTGATGAGTGACCTCAAACCACAAAGTACTGTCGAGCATGGTGGGCAAGTCCCATCGCTCGTTCCGTCTGAAATTTTCCCCATCAATTAATCCTTCCTCTGGCCCCTTCGTTCCTTCCAAGCTGATGGCAATATTGACACTATCTGTGGTGGTTTCATTGTCGTCAAGGGCTTGCAACAATGAATCCGAGATACTTGAACATCCATCCTCATGATTTTCCCTTTGACTGCTTGGAGCTTAAATGTTCAGTGCTGAGAGAAAAGAGTAATGAAAATAATAGGGAGACGGCGTACAGGTTCAAAACCTACTTTTTATCTGTATTTCCAATTAATGTGATACAGGCAGACAATAAAGAGGCACTATATGCAATACCCGGACAATATGTTAAATATCTTAAAACTTCAAGAACGAAAACTTATCACTCAGACGAAATCGAACCACTCTAGTGCAGTGGTTGTTCAGCTTTCGTAGCGGTTATATTTAATGCCTGATTATCAAGCATTCGGTAAAATGGCCGATTTTACTCTGCTTTTGGTATATGTAAGATTTACAACGTGCAGTCAAGGACAAAAGTCTGGTTATTATTTCACTTCTAAGTTTCACTTTCCTCAGCTTCATGGCTAACATTCTTAATCTGAGACGTGAGTGGTATAATTTCTTGCCCATAGATAACGCTCTGATACGATGCGTCAGGAAGAAAGTGACGGAGATGCCCTTAGTGTGAAGCAGATGTACTGAAACAGACTTATGTCTCCGAATTTACATGTTGACAGTCCTTCCCCTTTCTTGCTGCTCTACGCGATTCATTAGATTTGTCTCTTTACCCCTTCTTACCTCCACTGTGAAGCCGACCAGGAGTGCTCGCCGTCACCACCACTCCGGCCACAGAAACACACGGGCCTTCTGTACCCAATCAATAAAGCAAATAGAAGCATGCCAGCCGCTGTTCACTTCACCAGTAGCCGCCCAAAAGCAGGAACAGGGCCAGAATTAACCAGGGATCTTACGTAGTTTGCAGGGGAAACAAATCATACCAGTTTACATTTTTCAGTTTTGTTTTTCGTATATTTTTCACCTTTATATTCGCTCTAATTGAAGGTAAAGTGCATGGTAGTAGAAACAAGCAAGTCTATACTCATCTAAAACTCAAGGAACTTTGTAAATACGGTATGAGCAACGCAGCGGTCCAGGAGCCAGTTAATAGCTTGACAATAGCACACAAAGGCTAACAATAGCGTATTTAGCGGTCGGGCGTCGGGCGTGTTATTACAAGCCGCCAGAAGGAGAGGAGATGCCAGATACTTCTTTTCCCTGTTGTTTTTTTCCTCGGATATCGTCCATTTTCCAAAGCCAAATATAAAACTCACGCTTCTGGAATTCGAATCGTGTTCTCGTTGCTTTTCATCAGTCTATCGTTATTCTTCAAAACGGAAAAATCAATCGTGAACCTCGGGAAATGATGGAACTTTTTTTTTTTTTTTCCCCTAAGAGCGTATCGTCCGTATTCCGAATTAAAAAGAGGCTGAGGTTTGGGGAATTTGATGTTCTTTTCAGTGGCTTTGAAGATTTCGCAACACCCCTCCTGGGCGATTTATTTTGCCTGTTTCCATATAAAACCAATAGACCGTAAATTTGTTGGCTTATGAGAGCTTCTGTAACTCCCTTCCACAGCGGCGTGTCTACAATTGTTAGATGACACGGATGCACCAAGAATGTAGATCGTATTCTCACTGGTTTAGGAGAATAGTGTCATTTCCAAGGCATATTAATCTCAGTGTCTTCATGTTAACTGTATCTTGTCTTTAATGAGTTTTCTTCTGTTGGATTAGATCGCTGAGGTAGAAGTGTTTACGAAATTTTAGTCGACGAGAAAATAGGTGAATGTCGTCTATCAACTTTGTGTGTGTATTGATTTTTATATTCAGATGTTCATTGCACACACGTCTGCCATTTTGGATTCCATATTGATCGATGAAGGAGAGAGAGAGAGAGAGAGAGAGAGAGAGCATCTTTTTTCTCCGCCTTCCCCACCCATAAAGAAATAGACCCGGTTAGCCGCATGCATTCAGCCCTCCATATTGAACCGGGGGAGGGGGTTTGTTATGCTAGCGCCCGTTTTCTTTGTGAGGCCCGCGGGGTACATGAGGGACCACTTACCCAAAGCCTTTAGGGGCGACGACGGCTGGACAGAGCACCCCACCAATTCCGCTCTCTGGATTTTGTTTTTATTTCTGGACGCTCCCTGACGTATTTCCTTTCTTGATTGAGGTGTTTATATTTGATGTGTTTACGTGTAAGTGCTTGACGTGTGAATTTGTGACCGTCCGACATGCATGCCTCTGGACAGAAGACCCCACCAATTCCTCTCTTGATTTTGTTTTTCTTTCTGGATACTTTCTGACGCATATCCCTTAATGTTTAATATGTTTATTGAATGTGTTACCGTCTAACGCATTCTGTTGGACAAGTACCCCACCAGTTCCGCTCTCTGGACTTATTTCTAGACATTTTCTGACCTATTTCCCTTATTAGCTGATGTGTTTAATTGTAAGAGCTTGATGCATGAATCTGTAACCATCAGACATGCATGCCTTTGGACAAAAGACCCCGCTAGTTTAGCTCTTGATTTTATTTTTGACCACTTTCTGACAAAGTTCCTGTCTTGACTGTGGCTGCTTGATGGATGAATTTGTGACCGTCTGATATCATACCGGTGAAGGGAAAAATCCACCAGCTCCGTTCTGTGGATTTTGAGTTCATTTCTGGATGTCTTCGGTTCTTATTTATTTCCCTTACTGGCTGATGTGTTTATTTGTACGTGTCAATTGTGTGAGTTTGAGGCTGCTTTGACATGCACATTTTCAGTTAAAGCTAAAACGGTGAGACAGAAGACCGTACATTCAGGATTTTTTCTGTATTTCTGGGTACTTCTGGAATAATTCTTCTTTTCGGCCGAGGAGGTTATTTGTCATAAGTACGGCTAAAACGAGAAGACTTTAATTAGTGCCAGTCGACAGTACTAAATAGAAGTTTGAGAGAAGGCACGACCAGTTCCATTATTTTACTTATTCATTTATTTACTTACTGATATTTCTGGTCAGTTTTCCAAGTCTTCCTTTCCAGGATGAACGTATATTTAGTAGTGTCGTTTCTTCTAGTTCACATGATTATAATGAGTCCTTAAAAAGACAAATAGTATATCCAAGGCTTAAACGAGTTGCTATGGAGGTCAGCTGAACTCCCGAGGACTGCCGAGGGTTTTTATAATCGATTAGCTGGCCCTCCTGTTGATGTCTGTGTCAGCCCCCCAGCAAAGCACACCCGCGGCACCTCTGCTTTATCCCACTCTGCTCGCTCCCGTCCTGCCTTTCCTGCCAATACGCTGGATGGTTAGGCAATTTCCTTTCATGTATTTAGTAGCAAGAATACTCCCTGCGGTTCATGCATACGTGTAAATGGAACGACGAAGCAGGATTTCTGATGCTTTGTATGAGTTAGAACTGGAAAATTATTAAGGTTCATGTTATCCTCTCAAGTATTTTTGCGAAAATGCTTCCTGCAGTTCATGCATAGGAAGAGGGGATGGAGTATTTTGTATTGCGTTTTAAGTTAGATTTCTGATTTTTTGTAAGAAAATTAGACTAAAAAAGATTATTAAGAATTATATATGAGTTGTTTTTCCCATAATAAATATTTTATTGCTTGAGCATAACAAATTGATATACCATACTCTTTTTACTCTAGCCTGTCCTAAAAACTGCCATCAGTTCATCTTGAATGTTGAGTTGTAACGATAAACTAACACCAGAATACGGTGTTCAACAAGAAATCTCTGGAAAGGATGTAGAGACGCAATATGGCCCTATTCTGCCGTTGAGCTACGTGAAATAAGCTGCGAAAGAACGAAAATCTGGGCCAAGTTAAGGTACAAGATAATATAGTCGTTCATGTACAGTACTTGAGAAGGTTTGCTTTAAAGTTACAAATATATTACCGAACCATGGAATAACATCATACCACACTAACCAACTTCCCAGCAATGCTCCATATACTAAATAGCATAGGCTTCGTCATACCTCTTGTTTAGCTATTTATTTTCCTTGTGACTCCTAAGCATTCTCGTGCACGCTACCGGCATCGCTATAATGTCGCAGTATTGTGCATCAGTAACATACAGGAGGATACTGAAGCGTAATGAGCATAATTAATCGCCAGGAAAGAGGTGTTATAAAATCTGATATCTTTGCCCACAGTTATGATTCTGACATGCAGTAGGGCAGTCATAAAGGTTCACCCTGCACCCATGACGACAGGTTTTATATTTTATTCATGCTAACTCCATACGATTTTTTTTTTTTTAGCTTAGGGAGAGTTTTTTTTTTCGAAATGGAGGGGTTGGATGATGTCTTCACTGACCACTTTGACTTCTGATTTCTCTCTTAGGCAGAATAAAATCGTCTGCTAGTAGTGAATATTAAATGAAAATCACCTAGGATTAACGGGGTTGATTCCGACTACACCTCAGTAATATCCTACTGCGTATCAATTATTTATTTGCCCACTGAGCTTGGAGACGTCTTTTCAATTTTTCTTGCCACCCTCCGACGATTGATTCAGCTGAGAGTAGACTTTTCCAACTGGAGGGGTTAAATACAGCCTAAATAAACCTGGCACTACGAGAGGCCTTTATTGAGTTGTACAGTATAAAGATACCGTGGCACCACTTTCGTCTCATGCATTTAATCTTTGCACTATATCTATTTGGTGCCTTTTCTCAGCATCCCTTCTTCCGTCTCTCCCTCTCCCTGCCTCCCTTCCTCTCTTTCTGCATTCCTCTCTTCCTTTCTCTACATCCCTCCCTCTCTTCCTTTCTTTACATCCTTCCCTCTCTCCCATTCTCTTCATTCCTCCCTCTCTCTGCATCCCTCCCTCCCTCAGCATTCCTTCCATTTCCCCTTCCTCTCTCCTGCCTCCTCCTCTGCCTCCCTCTTCCTTTCCTACCACCTCACCTCTGTCAGCAGCGGGCGGGACACACACAAACTCGCTCCGCCTCTCTCCCTCCCTCTCACCGCGTGCCTTCCCTCCCTCCCTCCCTCTCTCCGTCTCCCTTCCCTCCACTCTCAGACCCTTGTCAGCCTCAAAACGGGGAGGAGGGACGCTCGGGGGAACAACGGAGGGAGAAATAGGGGGCCGAGAGAAGGGGAGGAAAGATAAAGGGAAGGAGGGTGGCAGGGTTTCTCTTCCGTCCCTCGAAATTTACTTCCTCACCACGTAACCCTTCCTCTCACTCCCTCCTTTTTCTGATATTCTCTTCCCCACCTGATTCTCCTACTTTCCTCCTCCTCCTGATATTTACTTCCTCACCATCTAATACTTCCTCTGTCCCCCTCCATCTGATTTCACTTCCTCACCACCTAATCCCTACTATCGCTTCTGTGTCATGAAATTCGCCTCAGCATCATTTCAACCTTCCTCAGTCTCCTTTATTCCTTCCGACTTGATGGCAAACTATCATTTTTTATCCTTTTCCTCGTCATATGTCATTATTTCACAGTACTGTAAATTGATTAATGGAAGAACTATGCTGACACACAGAGATGTTTATTAACCCATTTCTGTTAGGTGACGTCTTTTTAATTCCAATCACACTACCACAAGAATATTCCTCGATTTTATTCAGCTTTATTGTAGACGAAAATGATTAAAGCGATACGCAGCCCCTCCAGCTTTCTTGAACTACAAAGCATCGTCCGAAATTAGCTTCCCGATCTCAGTTAAACCTTTCAGCTCAAGAAACACCCCCTCCCTCCCTCTTATATATAACTTTCTAGCTAACGTCAGACTCTTTTATTCAACTTTGGAAAACCCCTTGAGGTGAAGGGGTTAATGAATTCTGTATCCAACCCTTCGTGTTTGAGTAGTTTGTCCCAAGATAAAATCAAATCTCCCGGAGAACACAAGAATAATTTTTAGAAGTGCGGCATCAGATTCAAGGGCCTTAGCATTTTACAGAACTGCATGGAACTTTGAAGTGTTTTGTGCGTACCATGTGCAAGAAGTGAAAACCAGGAATTGTCTGTCACTTGATATTTTTTTTATAGCATTCATGTTTCGTCTTGCCATTACTGTATAGCCCATTCAGTATGATGGTTTGCTGTATTTATGGTGAAATAGGGAACATGATGGTAATATTAATAGTGGTAAAAAGTGGCAAAATAATTATGATACTGTGCATTACTAATATTCCAGTTCCATTTCAGTTGTACATTTTGTTATAAATATCCTCTCTCTCTCTCTCTCTCTCTCTCTCTCTCTCTCGTAATTAATTCCCCTACACTGTTTACACACAACACCGTGGTTATCTACGTTGGTTTCAGGTAGAGTAAAACAATAATACACAAACAGCATTATACTCATCCCTCTCTCCTTTCTGAAACACAGGACGAAGCATATGAAATAATGTTTTGTATGTGATGGTGGTGGTGAGGGTGATGGTGGTGAGATGGTAGTGGTGATGTACTGGTGTTGAGATGGTGATGGTGATGTAGTGGTGGTGATGGTGGTGATGATAGTTAACCATTTGTACACGATGGTGCCTCTGTCTGCTTATTGTACTTACAGATTATGTTATTCAGTTTGGGGAAATCTAATCGTACTGAAGGTTTATTGAGGGCTTCATCTAATCCCCCCAGTTCGATAAGTCTGCCCTAACTTGAAAATATAAAACTATGTCCCCGTGCGAAAAAGGTAAAAAAAACAGAACCTGTATTTTTTAGTCAGAAATTTAATGCCCGACGTACTGGTGATTAAGGCGAAACTTAGATTTGTGTGTGTGTGTGTGTGTGAGTGTGTGTGTGTGTGTGTGATACTCATTAGGTCTTTTTTCTTCCTGATTTCTTAAGTACAATGATGAAACTGAATTGAATGTCGTACACCATCTCTAGACGAGCCTTCAGTGATCACGCTGAGATGACGGCAGGGGTGAATCAGGTGGATGTTATTCTAGTGTTTGTTCTGCCCCCGTGCACCTACGTATCGCGGTGGGTGATAATGACGCCAATTAGCATATATGTTAAACAGGGAGGGGCCCGCCTAGCCGACCTGAGCTGGGGTCCCAGGTATAAAGAATCCTAACCTATTAACAGGATAAACAGGTCTCCATAATAGTCAACTTTTACCATAGATCATTTTGCTTTTCATGGTTCTTCACTGTAATACTGGCTGTACTTTGACTGTGAAGTGTTTGATAGCTGTATGAATGAATATGAAGTTACAAGGAATAAATACACATGTTAGGTTTAGAAGAGTTTATGAATGCGGCCTTTAGTCCCTCAAGCCCTCACTTGTCTCATTCATAATCACTGTAAGGTTGGAATTATACCTGTGTGAAATATTAATGCATTGTCCTAAAGTCTCTGTACACAGTAACCTCTTCAGAACTACACCGTCTTTTTTATTATACAGCCACCAGATCACACAAACGAAGCAACCAGTTTCAGTTTCTGTAAAGGTGGTTTGTTTGGCCACTTGCATTGTTTTATCATGTTCTAAGTATATACCTTTTCTGAGGTATATAACTAGTTATTTCTTACCCAAAATAAATGTATAGATCATCCTGGGACACCACATACTTGCAACCGTAGGCAAAAGATCTCGAAGAATCCCCCGCCCGTATTGTGAGCTGTCTTCCACATTTCTCACTCCTTCACAAACGACAGAGTATCCTTCCGTCTCCTACGTGTCTCTTGTGTGCTTCATCTTGTTCTCACATAAAGATATTTCATGCAACGCCTTTCATTGGCAGTATCGGCAGAGAAGCTTCGGCGAAATCACGGCTGAACACAGTAAGGTTACACATAGCTCTGATACCCCCACTGAGCCACAAACATTTGGTCACTCTCTCCTCATTGTGACCCACTTCCTCCCGCGATGACCTTACGCTGACCCTAAGACCTCCTCGAACTATAGCCTTGACCTGACCTGAGCTCGACCTCCTCTTACAATCCTCCTTTATGTTTGCTGAAGAGCTCGTGGGTAACGTGTTGATGAGAGAGAGAGAGAGAGAGAGAGAGAGAGAGAGAGAGAGAGAGAGAGCAAACAGAGGGAAAACAGATGGAGAAATCGATGAAGTAAAATCACACGGAGAGAAAGTATGTAAAGAGAGAGCAGATGGAAGGTAAACAGAAAGAAGGAAGAGAAGAATGAAATACAGGGAAAGGCTGAAAACAGGACTAAATAATAAGACAATGTGTAGTGTGGAGAAGTGTCAGAAAACTTTATCAAGATTAGTATATATCTCATTTACCCAACAGTTATGCGTATCTGTGCGTATTTGCTGTGATTTTCGTCCACTTTTTCCGTTCAGTATCAGAATTGTTAGTAAATGACTGTGTATGTTTCAGGAGCGCCTTCCCTAGATCTTAATATGTTTGCTTTTGTTTCCGTCAACCCAGGAAGTTCATCAACGGAACTTTGTTAATACTCTTTTATTTATAATTTTCCGAGTGACATTTGGATTATATTCATAACTGACTGTCTAAAATTTCATAGTGCACTCCAGATCTTCGTGTTGTGTCACTCTTACTTGCATTGACCACGAACTTTCAGTACTCGATTCTTCGTAAATCATCATCATCATCATCGTCGTCGTCGTCGTCGTCGTTGTCGTCGTCCATTCCTTTATTGCTTCTCAAAAGTGTGGAGGCCCAGGATAGTCCGGTCACTCTGGGCATTTAAGCCGAGAGTTGCTATTTTGCTTCCCTTGTGAAGCATTACGCGAATTATAAATCACAGTCATCTCTTGGAATCAGACTCTCATGGGCCACATCCGGTTGAACAGCCTGAACTCACTAGACCACCAGGCGTTACCGGTTTTCTAAAAAGTTCTAGATCGCCGTACATGGGTCCATCCCACTCAGGCTTCTTCTAACCACGAACTTTCAACAGCGGAACTGTGTTAGTGTTTGCCTGAATTTACTTACCAATATCCGTAGACGATAATCTGTTCACCGTTATTTCGTTGTAACGGAATGATTATCCAACAGACGTATATGAAGCGCACCTCGAGGGGAGAGAGAGGAAAAAAATTATACGTGTTAGAGGCTACAAATGTCTGAGGCCTTTAACCCTATTCGGTGCACCCCGTATCATTTTTGATACGCCCTAACTAATTTTTGCCAATAAACTCTAGTTTGTAAGCAATGCATGGTCTCACGATTATTTTCTTGTTAAATTACTGGAAACACCACAAAATAGTGATTCTGAGCGAAAAAACTGGGTTGAAACGAGCGTTTTCTCTAAAATTAACGATTTTTCCCCGTGGAGAGCGCTAAACAAAAAGAAAACGCTCGAAGATGAGTGGAATATCTGGGACCTTAGCCTACGCAAGCCTAACGGGCATCAACACAGCTTCCAGACGTACGATACGTTTCCTATTTTCATTCAAACTACTTTATTTTCTATGTATTATTCATTGTTCATACTTTATGACTCCTCATACCTAGTGAAATAGTTATTTCATTCACTAATTTTATTATCTATGTATTATTCATTGTTTTTTCTCTATGACTCCTGATACCCAATGAAATGGTTGTTCGTACACATACACACAGATACACACATGTGCATTGTATTGTGCACACAGATACACACACGTGCATTGTAATGTGCACACACACACACACACACACACACACACACAAACCTCGCGGCTCTCGTGTAGGCGTGCTGGATGACGGTTAGTTAGGCATTAATTAGGGGACGGGGTGGATGTGCCGACGGACGTAGTCATTGCTTTTATTTTCGACTATGTTGACACAGTCGAAGATTACTTGGAAGAGGTAGTTGGCGATGATGATGATGATGACCTTGCCTTGGATAGAGTAGCTGAGGGCGACGATGTAGATGATGATCAGAATGTTGACAAAATGAAAAGAGTGGGTACCACTCAGAAACAGAAAGCCACTTGTGAAAAATAGATTAATCAGTTCTTTGGACCAGTGCTTGAAGAAACATAATTATGACGAATTTGTCCTGCCACACGAGCTCAGGGAATATACCTGCATTTTAGAGAAACCCCAGAGAAAATTAGATATCGGTAAGTCAATATTATGGACCAATCATACAGAAGGTAGGCCTGTTGAGAAGGTATTGCCTAGTGAAGGATGTTTTGTTAGGAAAGGCAAGGTCAGCTAATACAGAAATAATGGCATGGGAGTTGTTTATAACATCTAATATGATTGATGGTATTGTAACCCATGCTAACACAAGGCATAATTACCGAAATTTCTAATACTGACTGCTGAAATACCAACACACGTCAAGATGACTGATGCCATAGAATTGAAAAGCTTTTTTGGCCTGCTCTATCCAAGAGGTTTGTTGGGACAAAATAAATATTGCTATAATCATCTCTTCATGGAAGGGTTTGGTCACCCAATATTTGAAGCCGTCATGTCAGTAAAACGATTTGGTTTCTTACATGCCGACATAACTTTTAACAACATTGATACCAGACACCAGAGATGGGTACACGATCAACATTGATACCAGACACCAGAGATGGGTACACGATCAACATTGATACCAGACACCAGAAATGGGTACACGATCGGTTTGCAGCAATCAGGGAGCTTTTTGAACAGTTCAGTAATTGTTGTTGCTCAGTGTTAGAGCCAGGTGACTTCTTGACCACTGATGAAACGTTGTATGGGTGCAGAACACAAATAGGGTTCAGACTACAATAAGAGCAAACCCGTACTCTATGGCCTCCAATATAAATCTATTAATGCTGTTAGATATCCATTTACCTTTAGGACAGCTGTATATTCAGGTAAACCTGGAGAGCCAGGACCACACTACATACGCGGTACAGTCCCAACAGTGAAAGCTCTGGTAAGTCAGTTACAAGACTCAGTCGACCTTAGAGGTAGGATTATTAGCCTGGATAGATTGTACACCAGTATAGAGTTGCTGGAGTGGCTTCAAACACAAGGTATCTCAGCCTTAGGTACTATAGATTCTACTAGGAAAGGCATACCACCAGAGATAGTCACAGAAAGGGAAGATAGGTCATACCAAGTTTACTGGAAGAAACACGGGGAGGAAATGACACTGAATCCTATGTAACACCCACCAAAAGCAAAGGTAAGAAAGATGTGTTACTTCTGAGCACAGTTTCCCCTATATTAGGCATTACCAAGGATGATGATTTGAAAATATATATATATATTATATATATATATATATATATATATAATATATATATATATATATATATATATAATATATATATATATATATATATATATTGATAGTGTATGATTTCACTAAAGGAGGCACTGACATTATGGATCAGAGAATAAGTTTTCATACAGTACACACTAAATCTAGAAGATGGACAGTGAATGCCCTTGGCTACATTGTCAACACTGCCAGAGTAAATTCACAGACAATTTATTCGTTATATAATAATCAGAACCCAAGATAAATTGCTTCAATCTCCTATGGCTGGCAGTTAGTGAAGGCATTGTGTAATCTGCAAATTGAAAGAAGAAAAGTTCAGGCTTGTGGTCTGACCAGGAATACAATAGCTAAGATGAATCTGATGCTCGGACAGGGAGATGTAGAGGAGGCCGTCCCAGAAGTAACACATGAGAATAGGTCAGGCAAGCAGTACAAGTGTCATTCATGCCTGGAGTCTCTTTATGGTCCATGATACACTCAGAATCGCCCCAAAGCAAAATCGTCCACGAAACAATGTCAAGTATGTCACAAGCACACCTGTGATCAGAATTGAAATAAAGTATGTATGAAATGCTATAGTAACATGCCCAATCAGTGAAAGTCTTGTTTTGGAAATTAAGAATGAATATGCATGTCTGTGAATATAGATTATGACTGAGTTTACGTTATATACGGATTATATTTTTGTTTAAAAATTTCCTTATATGATAGATGTAAATAGAGATACGGAAGGTGAGGATCTTACAGCATAAGAATCCTCCGGCTTACTTATATTAGTTGTAAGTGTAGAGTAAAAAGGATGTTCGAGTGCGTAGGATCAAATACCGCCGGAAAATACATAGAAGCATAGGCATGGATAGCCCCAAGTTAACGGGCTGTGGGTCACTGAGGGCCCTGTTAGTTAATTGGCACCCGGGATCTTTTTAACTTACCAGGGGTCGATGCAACAGGAGGTGGATCAGCTGAAATGAAGCATGGTCTCGCAGTGTAGAGAAGGAGCTGGGGCCTGATTGACTGCTGTCTCCCTTGAAAGCGCCAGGCAAGGCTCTGGACCTAACCCCTCATATCCACACTGTGCCTGTGCATTACCCAGGGAACAGCTTGTTCTCCGGTTACAAGAGATATAGGGTTTAACCAGGAAGCTACAGGCTGCTCTAAGCGATTCAGTAATCCAAAGACTGGCACGTTTCCTGGTTAACAGTCTACTCGTAAGAATTTAATGGTGATCCTGCATGTACGGAGCTTCTTTGGCTGGCAGCTGCATTTTCTCGTGGTGACTACTAACAGAGGATCAAGGGACTGACTTCTGGAGAGACTGACTGGCTGACCGACAAAGGTCTCAGTGATAGGCTAGTGATTGACCAGTGGGAAATTACTAATAAACTGACATCAGGACAGTCTACTGACTAATTTGTCGGTATTTTGGGATTGACTGCCCCACTGAATAACCATTGATTTATACTGTATACTGATGATGTTTTGGGTATAACTATTCATAATTGAATATTTGTTATTGCATTGCTCTGAATACTCCTTGGGGCGTAGCATGAGCAGATAGAGCTACCGTGCCCTTTGAATAATTGGTTATAACTAAATATTTCTCTGTGCCCTTCAATTTTAATTTGCAGTACTCAGATTTAGAAATACCTATATAATATATTGGTGACAACAGATTCAGCCTTCTCAAGGACCTCCTTCAGCTGTAAGGAGTGAGAAACAGGTAGACCTTTATTAGACAACAGAGGGGCAGGCAGAATAGGAGGTAGGTAAGGCACAAGGCTGTTGATGTGGAATTTTGCATTTATTATGCAATATGTATGCCTTTTCAAGCATTTATCTCCCGTACATCTACCGCCTTCTGCCTTATCTACCTCCTGTACTCCCCGGCCCTTTCTCACTCGCCATCCATTTGTATGATAAAGGTCTACCTGTTTCTCACTCCTTAGTTATACGTGAAGTGGGTCCATGAGAAGGTCGAGTCTGTTTTGTTCTCACGAATAGATTATATTTCACACACCAACACAATCCTCACAAACCACCACAGACCTCACACACGAGCACAGTCCTCACACACCACTACAGTCCTCACATACCACCACAGTCTTCACTCACCAACCCAGTCCTCACACACCAACGCAATCGTCACACACCAACACAGTCCTAACACACCACCAGTCCTCACACCACCACTGTCCTCACTCATCAACACAATCCTTACACACCACCACAGTCCTCACACACCAACACAGTCCTCACGCACCAACTCAGTCCTCACCCCACACGTGTAAAATTAATAAGAATAATCTTTTACTTCTATAAGTTCATTATTATATAGTTGTAATGACATTTGAAAAATAAATAACTACTTTCTAAAGGGAGGAGGTTGGGGAAAGTGGTTGGTGGGATACATGGCGAGTTGAGTCCTCGTCCCGTATCCAGGTTACACACTTTTTGAGTGTGGCTGAAACTCGCGTAGCTAAATATTATATTCAGTCATTAGAAAGAAATATATGGTAGTATTCTCATCATCATCATTATGAACTTTCCATTTTTAGTCCACAGCAGGACTGGACTCTTCACTTAGGGAGGTTTTAGTCAGGAAGCCCTAACCCACGGCCCTGCACAGTTGTTGACTTTATACACGGGTTTTATTCGCTCCTGTGTAGAGCACAGCTGTCATGTGTGGGGAGGCTTCCCACACAGTTCTTCTCAACAGGATGGAGTCGGAGACTTTTCGTCTCATTAACTTTCCTCTTACTGGCTCCCTTCAACCTCTGTCTCTTCGCGGCACTGTTGCATCAGTCTCTTTTCTATCGCCACTTCAATGGTCACTGCTCCTCTGAACTGTCTGCTTGCATCCCTCCACCACCACAGCAGGCACGCAGCACCCGTCTTAGCAACAAACTCAGCCCTTTTCTGTCCAACTCTTTAATGGAAGAGTTAACAGTTGCTCCAGTCATTCATGTATGCAACAGGTCAACTCTGGAATTGTCTCCATCTCTGTTTTTTTTTTTTACTGCCTACGGTCTCCAGTCTTTCATACACATTGTGTCCAGGCATCTCGAAATGAACTGATCTTGAATTTGGCTCTGCTGTCGTTTTTTTCTTGGAGGGAGCAATTTGCAGGTCCTGCCCTTTGGTGCCTTCTTTATTGCATAAAAAAAAAAACTCGCATGTATAACCAGGTATTATTTACATGCTTACATTATTAGATTTCCTTGACTAATAGCTACCTCTCCATCAACTAGTCTACCTAGTAGTAAATCCACTGAAAGTGGGTTTAGGAGTTATGAAGGTGAGGAAGAAAGAGAGAGTATTAGCGGTGGCGAGTGAGAGATGGTGGTGAGAGAAAAAAGCGGTGGTAGTGAGACGGAGAGTATGGTAGAAGGGAATATAGTGGTGAGTGTGAGGGTTATGGAGGGAGGGAAGGTGGTGGTGAGGAAGATGGGAGGTGGTGAGTGTGAGGGAGGAAGGGTGGTGATGATGATGAGGAAGATGTGTAAGCTATCAACTTCCATGTTATGGACGGTGTGTGTGTGAGAGACAACAGTAAACGGTTTATTGATACTGCAGCCCTCAGACTGAAAATATAGCCTACGGCTTTGATATATGGCAAACATGATAAGCGTTGGTGAATGGTAAAATATTTTATCATTTGATATTTACATTAATTTTAAATTTGTTAATAGTTAAACGTGTGTATGTGTGTGTGTGTGTGTGTGTGTGTGTTTCAGTGCGCGCGGGTGCGGTACGATATGTTTGGCGGCGCTTGCCTTGCAACGGCGCCGACGTGTCCGAATGCGTTCCTTTCACTTCGTCAAACCAATAATATTACTCAAGATTCTTTTCTCGATACTAGGGTCGTAAGTGTGGGAAATCGCCAAGGGTTGCACCGAATAGGGTTAAAGGAGTGGCGAACGCGGATGAGAAATTGGAATGAAAGGAAGTAAGGGAGATAACATAGGTTAATAAGAAAGAGGATAGTAAATAAGACAGTCAGAGATCTGGAGACATAAGAAGTGCAAGATCAAAATAATTAAGGAGGACGTGAAGAAAGATGAAGCAATAGAGAAACAAAAAGAAGAGGTAGGAGTTTAGAAAGCAATAAGTGAAGGGAGAGGAATTTGTTGCAGAAGAAGAAGGAGAAAAAAAACAAAGGAGCGACAGACTCGGAGAACAGGAAGCATTCCAGAGCTGTATGGTGTACCAGGCTTTTGTAATAGTAGGGGAAATAATAGAACTACATATTTTTATATAACTCCATCTCCCATCAATTGAGTACAAGTCACCCGGCGTTTGAAAAGTAACCATATCATGACATCGTTATGGATTCATCTCAGAATAAATAAATATTTTTTTAAAAGATTATATACTACACGAAATAAACAGCTATTTTTAAAAAATCATGCCTATACATTTTCTTCTACATCACCTGTTATGATAAGTCACTAATTATTAATAGTCTCATATGATTAAGCATATTTCAAATCCTGTACTACGGTCAGGAATGCAGTACGATCAAAACTCGCTGGTAATCACGAAAATATTTGAAGCTATACGAAATCATAAGTATGCACCACATTTTTCCATTTTTCCTTTTGCTACTTTCACCTTCACAGACGTATTCATTTTTATCATACACAAAAAGCTTTAGACTTCACCCTCATTCAGTTAATATATAATAAGATTTACTCTGTACGAAAATTTTTGAGGTTAACCATACAGTATTATACTCCAAGCAGCCTCAGAATCAGTCACTTCGCTCGACGTCTCACTTGTTAGTCTTCTCCCCAGTGGCCGGAAAGCCATGCGATGGGGAGCAAATGGTGAGGTGTGTGGAAGGGAGGGGAGGGGGATGAGGTGGGGGGAATGTCACACGGCTCATGACAGGACTGACAGAGCGTGAGGGAGTGTGACAGGCCAAGGCTGGGGACGTGGAACGAGGAGGGAGAGGGGACGAGAGGTGGAGAGATGCAGGGAGTGAGTTTGGTTTAGTAGGAAGTAAAATGAGATGCAGTGCGAGAGGTGGAAGGCATTGTGAAGTATTAAAGGCAGACGGAGAGAGGGATGTGGTATGTGGGAGACAGATGTGGTGCGATAGGAGATAGATATAGGGTAGGGTGTGGGAGGAAGGGGACGTGGAAGACAAAGTGTGTGGGGTGTTGGATGGTAGGTGGAGAGATGCGAGTTGGGAGAAAGGGTATGTAGAGGTTCAGAATGAAAGAAATTGGAGTTGGAGTATACGAGGGACGGAAAAGACTGCATGGGAAGTACTGAGGGAAAAGGGAGTGGTATGGAGGGCGCGAGAGAATAACAGTAAGTCAGTAGTAACAGTAACAGAAATAGTAAGTAGTAACACGACAGAAATAGTAAGCTAATAGTGGCTGTAATCTTGTTATTCATCAAAAGTAATCTGTAACCATGATTGCAAATGTCATGGTCCGAATAAGCAGAGAACAACAACTATTCACAGTCTTTCTTTCTGTTCTCATTTAAGCTTTCAGCATGAGTACCGATATTTTTCATTTTAATCTTCTATCCCCAAACCCTTTATGAAGATTGGGGTTTACTTCTTGGTCGCGGGGTTACGTATTTCCATGAATAACCTCTTCGCCATTAAAAAGTTCCCTTAAGCGGCATAAAGTCGAATAATAACAGGAAGAATAAACTAGCAAAAGACATCATCGCATTGAAAGGCATAAAGTTCCATTGATGTAGATTTCGGTTCTCGGCATCACAATTGTTACGTTCAAATCCATTAAAACTTTGGCCATATCGCTTCCTCAACTTTCTAGCGCAGCTTCCACCAACTTTACCCTTACTGTAACTCCTTCATTTTTGTTTCCTTCACAAATGTCTCTCTGTTTTTCTCATATGTTTCCTCTACAAGTCCTCCCTCCCTTTCCTCAGGGTTTCTACTCTTCCTCCTCCCCTTCTTTCTTTCCCTCCTCTTTTCTTCCTTTCCCTCCACCCTCATAGTTTCTGCTCTCCCTCTTCCCTTCTCTCCCTCCTCTCATTTTCCTTTCTCTTCTCCTTCATAGTTTCTGCTTTGCTTTCTTCCTCTTTCCTTCTCTTCCTCCCGTCTTCCTTCACAACTCCGTGCAGTTCCATCACTTTCCTCCCTTGCATCTCCATATTCTCCCTTTCCCTTCTTCTCCCTTCTCCTGTATCCTCCCTCCACCCAAACTCCTCGACCCATCCCACACGCTTAAGTATTAAAGTCATAGGAGAAAGAGGATAGTAAGACTGAAACAAATCACGGATATTTAAGCAGAAGAGAATGACAGTACAGAATGGAAAAGCGTACTTTCTTTTTTAATTGCCACGGACTTGCTTTGTCTTATGCACGTCCACCCAACAAACTAGGCATCGCTTACTGGGATTCAAACACACTCCAGAGCAGCCACTAAATGTGAAACCAGTGCAGACCGACCAAACCACCTATAGCTTCCTACACTTATGTTTTTAATTCTACTTCATAATCCTTTCTATACTCCTCCTCTTCTTCTTCCCCTCATCTTCCTTTCTATCCTCCTTTTCTTCTTCCCTTCATCTTCCTCTCTCGTTTTATTCCCCCACCTTCTTCCCTCCCTTTTTCTCTCTCTCTCTCCTTTTCTTTCTTCTCCTATTCTTTCCTCCAAGTTTTTCCCTCCTTTCCTTCTTCCTTCCCTTCTGCTTTCTGCCTCTCTCTTCCTTCATTCCATCCTTTTCCTCTTTCTCCTTTCTTTACCCCATCTTCTGCCCTCCACTTTTCCATCTCCTTTCTGTCCCCCATTCCTTACTCTCCCTCTTCCATCTCCTCCCCTCCATCCTCTCCATCACTCTCCTCCCTCCCCCTGACAGCTAAGGTGCGAGCCCCCTGAATGATGGGTCTCTCTGGGGAGCCTGCTAACTCCATTGACACACCCTCCCCCCCTTGCTCTCCACCTTCCCTCCTCCCATCTGTCTGTCTGTCTGTCTGTCTGTCTGTCTCTCTCTCTCTCTCTCTCTCTCTCTCTCTCTCTCTCTCTCTCTCTCTCTCTCTCTCTCTCTCTTTCTGTGTGTGTGTGTGTGTGTGTGTGTGTGTTTCTAGGCTTTACTGTTATTGCAACTTAATTACCAGGAAATTAATATCGTGTTCTCTCTATCATTTACAGGTAAGTCTTGCTACTTCTGGACGTTGTAATTCAGCCTTGGATAGACCTCTCACTTTAGACTGAAGGGATGCTGAAGAAGGAAATACTGTTATCGTCATCACAGGTAAGAAGTTAGTAAATAAATAGTCTTTAATGGAACACGGGGCATTTTCGTTGGTTTGTGAGATTTCGTGTGTGTTGATATTAGAAGTACGTTCGATTATTAAGGTGTAATGTATATACTAAGTCGCTAACGAAGTACTATATGTATTCTGAATGTGAAAGTACACTAAAAAGATGTGTAATATTCGAAACAAATCGCTTAGGCAGAGGCGTTGCGAAGTCTAGAGAGAACATGACTCACTGACTGGTAAAATGCTAGTGAGGTAACATTTATCTTTCAAGCATTTTCGGATGACGTGGAGGCGATTTGTTTGTGGCCCCCCCCCCGTATAAGGGAATAAGGCGTCTGGCAATAGATAGATAGATAGATTTTCGATAGTTTTAGTTTCTCTTAATTTCCACCTTGTATTTTTATTATTCGGTGACAACGAATTAAGGGCAGATGAAAATTCGCTGTGAAATACTAGTATCGCCTCTTTTATTTATATTTTCTCTACGCTTACCAGTTTTGGCTGTTGGAAATGTCATATATAAATACGTGCTTGGCTTTCCTGACCTGCAAATATATATATGTGATGCTAGCTTTACACAGGGGGCGCCTGGTTTACGTGCAGAATTATTTGATGGCATAAACAAGTCCTGCATCTCTCTCTCTCTCTCTCTCTCTCTCTCTCTCTCTCTCTCTCTCTCTCTCTCAAACTGTCCATCTGTCCACCTTTCCATCCACCTCTCTCTGTCGTTAATGTGTGTGTGTGTGTGTGTGTGTGTGTGTGTGTGTGTGTGTGTGTGTGTGTGTGTGTGTGTGTGTGTGCGTGCGTGCTTGCGTGCGCTGAACAACAAGGACTTAAGAGGGGATGAGGGAAATGGAGCATACTCAAGAAACGCGACCCATAGGAGAGAGGAGACAAAGGAAAACACGAAAAGAGGGTACGAAACAGTGATTAAGGACGAGGGAATGCGTACACAGGCTAGAGTTCGTGAGAGTGAAGGGAAAAAAAAAAAGACAGAAGAGAAGGAAACGAAGAAAGCTGTGTTAAATACAAGACTGAAGTATTGGAAGAGAACTGTGTGAGTGAGATGAGGTAAAAGCTGGGAGAGAGAGAGAGAGAGAGAGAGAGAGAGAGAGAGAGAGAGAGAGAGAGAGAGAGAGAGAGAGAGAGAGAGAGAGGATTAATACTTAGGGAAAAAAGGAAGAAATGAGACCTTGGATTTAGCCTGACACCAAAAGAGAGAAGAAATAAGAGAGGTTGGTGAGGTGCGGTGAGGGGAATAGAAAGAGGGGAAGCTTTGGGGCGGGGCACACATTAGCTACCAACACCCCGGAACGACCTCCAGTTACTCAGGTCACGAGGGGAAGGGAGGGGAAATGAGGAGAGGGGAAGGGATGTAAGAGGAGGTGAGGGTAGAGGAATGAAAGGATGAGGAGGGAAGGTGATGTGAGGGGGGAATAAAGGACAGAAAAGTATATTGGAAGGGAGGAGGAGAAGGGAGAGGAGGGGAGAGTAAGGAAATAGGAAGGGTGGATATAGATGAAGGAAGCGAAGAGAAGGTGAAGTAAGGAGAGATTACAGGAAAGAGGATACGGGAAGTGAGGACTGGGGATGGAAAGAGTGGAAGGGGAAGGAAGAGAAAAGAAGGAAAGTTGAAGGGATACGAGGAGAGACGAAAAAGGGAAAAATGAAGGGAAAGAAGAAGGGAAGGGAAAGGCGAGGAGGGGAGGGGAGATAATGGGAAAGGAAGGAGAGGAGAAGAAGGGAGAAGATGTGAGAGATGGGGAGAAGGAGAGTCAGAAGAAGGAAGGGGAAACGATGGAAGGGCAGGGAAGGGGAAAGGACAAGGGAGAAGATGAAGAGGTGTGGAAAGCCAGAAGATTAATGGGGAGAGTGTCGGAGGTTTAGAGTGACCCCAGCTGATTATTGACGCCTTGAGAGAGGGAAAATTAGAACCGGGCAAATAACACGAGGAAGTAGGTCCTTGTCGATACCAGACGCCGTTATCGGAGCGTTGTTATTGTCGAGGTTTTATTCTTTTAACAAACGTCCCACAGATTCCATCCTATCACCCAAAAGGTGGATGGTGGGCTGCAGGACATGAGTAGATTCAGTGTTCAGCCTGCTGGGGTCACAACAACAGCAGCAATAAATACGTAAGGATTATCCTGGCTGAAAGAAATCATCTGTAGGTAACAACAATAAGACACTTTAACTCAACCATCGAGGCGAGACATAGAGATAGCTTGTAACCCCGAAGCTGTGGACGGATTCTCTCGACTGAAGAAACTGGTATATATGTAACCGGATTGATATACATCGTTCTCATTTCGCAGTTAGAGTTCAAAATAAATATTCGTGATGACCACTGGCGTTACAGGGCTGCAGTCTAGTTGGTTCAGGAGGCTGTTTTACACCTCCTCCTTACCCGTTTAAATTCTGCACAAGACACAGTATTACGCCCTCATATGTTACCATGATAATAATGATAGTAACTGAAGAAAATACCGAGACGTAACGTGTAATTTTATTACTTAGGAAGAGTTGGTACTAAATCTCCTGAAAAAAAAAAAAAAAAAAAAAGTTAACCAGTATACACAGACAGTGCAAACCAAGGAAAGCAGGATCAGTGTGAGGTGAGGCGGGGAAGGAGATAATATGAAGTAAGGCATGGAGGAGGGCAGTTTGAGGCAAGAGAGGGAGGGAGGCAAGAAATTAGGATGGTATGAGGTTAGGTAGGCAGGGTGATGTGAGGCGAGAAAATGTGTTAGGGAGTGTAGTATGAGGTGAGAGAGAGAGAGAGACAGAGGGAAGGTACAGTGTGGCAGGGGGTGAGGTGTGGCATGGAGGTGAGGTGTGGCAGGGGGTGAGGTGTGGCAGGGAGGATAGGGTGTGGCAGGGAGGGTGGGGTGTTAGGAAGGAAGCAGTAAGGTGAGCTGCCGCGAGGAAGCTGTCCGTCTGATGGCTTACCCAGATGTTCCTACCCAGCCCAGTCAAGCACGTCCCTCGCTACGCACGTGAACGAGGAACATGTGAGCTATGAACACGTGCTTTGTTCCACGACCTGTCATCATCATCGTTCCCATCGTAATCACCATAATCAGTAGCACAAATATCATCAAAATTAATCTTCCCCTCCTCATTCTCCTTCTCCCCTTCACCATTATCTCATTATCATACTAATAATTATCAGCAGTTAACAGCAGAACGACATCAGAAATTTCAACTGTCCTATTATGACTGCTGATGGATTTTTTTTCCCCTGTGACTAGCTTCCTTTCATCTTGGGGTTAGGACCAAACGAGAATTCCGTGACGGTAGCAAGGATCAGATGTTAAAACAGCACTGTACTGAAGGATTGTGAATCAGAATGTAACTATACTTTTCTCGACATAAATTAGACCTGAGAAGGCCGAGAATATGTAATGAAGTTACGGACCATGAAAGTTGTGAAGTTACTTTTGAATTACTTTGCATAAATCATACTATCTCTGGGAGTTAGTTATTTCGTTCATATTGCCTATATCATCACGTTACTCTTTCTCTTTTCTTCTGATGCATTTTATTCATCCTCATCGTCATCATCATCATCATCATCTTTAGTCAGCCCTTCATTGTCATTGTGAATGTTATCTTTCTCGTGTTTTTCATCTTGTCATCGTCAGCGTTATCGCCGTCATCCTCATCATTCCTTATTTTTCATTCCTCCCCCTCCTCATTTTGCTCTTATGCTTCATTTCTTATACCTCCTCCTACTCTTCCTAATTTTCACCTTGATCTTCATCTTCCCCTCATTCCTTCCCGCAATTCAATCTGATAATGATGCAGTTTCTCCCTAATGAATGGAATTAGTAAGATTCTACATTAGGAACAGAAGAGCACTGATATTAACCATTAACTGCACTGTGATCCTTCTCTCATCTCCCAGTGTGTAACTCCCTTGTCTCTTGTTACTCATAATTGGACATTACATCTTTTTTCGTCCTTTTTAGTGAGTAATTTTCTATGCCACATATTTTCCTGTCTTATATTTCTCTGCACAGTTTTCCTCTGTCTCGTCATATCGTTTTCTACCATTTTTCAGATTTTATTCCTTCCTGTTCTTAATACTTCCATCATTTATCATTTTGTCGCAATTAATTCTCACTTCTCAGCTACTCGTTTTCCTATTTTCATGCTCTAAATATTTGTCCTCATTCTCTTAAAGTTATGATCTTTCTTTTCTTCTCCTCGTTTATCCTCGTTTGCATCTCCTAAATCCACTGCTGTCTTAGCCCTTGTTTTCTTCCCTTCCTCATAACATAGTTACCAGTTTACAAATACACTTTAAATCCATCATTATCAAGTTTTTTTTTTTTTTTTTTTTTCACAGTACTATCAGACGTTACTGAAGCTAAGGGCAGGGTTGCGTTAGTAAATGGGTGAAAATCAAGCTTCTGTATATCTCTTCAGCAACAAATAAGTATAATCACAACTTTTATTCATTTATATAGCTGCCTCATTTATTTACTTATTGGTTTATTTATTCGCATATTTATTTATATACTTATGTTTTATTCTTGATGCCACACCAGACGTCTTTATTCATACCAGGGAGGAATTGTCGCAGTCAAGGGGGTTTAAGTTTTCTGTCGTTCCTCTTCTCCTTCGCCTCCCTCTCGCCCCATAATTGTCGTGTATATTTTTCTTCTGGCCAAGTTTACGTGTCTCGCTGGTGAATGCGGTCGTCAGGAGCAACTCGTCTCTGTTTACGTTAGTTCTTGCTCCCTCCACACGAATTCGTTCATTTTAGGGGAGGCTTCCTAAAGTGAAGGGATAAAGGAAGGCTTTCTTTAACCAGTTCGAAAAGAGTTTTTTTTTATTAAGGGGTAAATGAAGGCTTTATTTGCCTAGTTTGAAAAGAGTTTTGTTTCTTAAACGGTAAATGAAGGCTTTGTTTAACTAGTTTGAAAATAGTTCATGTTCTAAATCGTTAAATATTAGTGTTATATAACTTGTTCGAAAAAGTTTTGTGTTTTATGGGGGTAAATATGGGTTATATAGAACTCGTCCGAAAGAGTGATGTGCTTCAGAGGGGTAAATGAAAGCTTTATAGAGCTAGTTCGATTAGAATTTTGTGGACTGAGTGAAATCGTCTGAAGCTAGCGAAACTGAAGTATAGCAAGGCATCATCCGAGTGAGCAGCAGCTGGCTTCTCTAATGATTTATTTATTTTTCTCTCCCTGGTGGTTTTCATCGATATAAGGAGATCTGTTGGGAGTGAATGGGTAAGCGATGGATAAATCTAACTCATACAGTTTCGAAAAGTTTCCGTACTCTATTGAAATCGTCCGGAGAAAGAAAACAAAATAAAATGAGATAAAAACGTCAGGGGTGTGAGGACGCCATATTATCACAGTTACAGAAGGTTGATTTCTCAGGCTGCTGTGTCTCATCCACAGTTGAATAAAATCGTCTGACGTTAGCAAGAAGATAAAAGAAATGTCCCATGGCGTTTTCATGGAATACAGTACTAGAAGCTGGAATAAGATAATAAAGACTGGAATAGAATACTAGAAGTGGATTAGAATATAGTTTTAACCCTTCATAGTGTATGGGTATGAAACATTTAACGCTATTAACCTCTTTAGCACGGAAAGCATGAGGAGAAGTGCCGTGAGACTGTTTGGTGTGCAAAGAGATTGAAGAATGAAAGATTGAGTAGGATGGATTGGCAAGGATGGGGTGAGACAGGGTCCAGAGAACAAGAAAAGAGAAAGCACGGTACGAGGTGTATTATCAGTAGTATACCTAGTGAAATGTATACTTATTCGCTCAGCCATACAAGCTTACAGAATCTTGACTTTACTTCAAATGCTAAAATTTTGCTGAGTACACAGATTGTCATGAAGTGCTGAACTATCTAAATTATTGTTAAGTACACAGTGATCCCGGCATCGTAAAAAGAAAAAAATGTTCGGCATAGAAAACAAGTTATAGAATATGCTAAGTTTTCTAAAATATCGATCAGTCCACAAATAATCATGATACCACAAAAAATATGCTGCAAATAGTCAAATACATATCATGTCGACGGGTACGCAACGCCCAAAGTCACAAAGGAAAAACAGTCTGATATACCGGAAACCACTCCACACTGCAGAAATTAACAGAAAAATACTGAAATATGCAGAATGTCTTTAGAAACACAAAGCTTACCAGAGAAACGCTAAATAACGTATAGAGCATAATATTCTACAGTAGGACATATAGTGGCTCTTAAAACGCAAAAAAAAAAAAAAATAAAAAAAATAAAAATCTAATACGTCGCCAAGTAAACATGGCTACTGAAATATCCCCCCTCCCCCCAAAAAAAAAAATAATCTGGACTGTTGCTAAATACCGTACAAAACACTCCTGAAAACGCCGTAAAAGACTGAAATGTGTCGAAAATGTGACTCCTGATACTTTAAGCCGTGTGCTGATATCCACGGCCTATTATTCAGCTTTACAAACAGCTGAAGCCGATAGAAAAAAAAAACTGAAGAAATTTTAGAAATGTCCCCTCGTACACAAGGCGCCGAATATCGCTGTAATGAAGCTGGCATTAAAAAAAAAAAAAAATCTGCTATTATAACAATTTTGACATAGCCAGACGGTGGCTAGGTAAACAAAACATATTGTTTAATAAGTCTCTGTAATGGAGTAACACGCAACACCAAAAATCGGCAATATAAAAATGCAAAAATATCTAGAATATCTTTAGGCACTCTACACACGACTAATGAACTCAGCGGTAAAACTATTCTTTCCAGTTTCATGGTGTACAAATTCACTGGAAAATGCTAAAATCTTTGAAATATCAGCAGGTAAATAATGCTTCCGAAATCTCTTTTAAAATCCAATAAATTCTAGAATGTTGCTCTATAAACCAAACACCCGGAACCGTTAGGAAAACATTAAAATCTTCTATATCAATACTCACAATGTACATGGTCGTGTAGTCATTGTAAAAATAGCAGAAATCTCTAGTAAAGTGCACCTAGCTCCTGAAATCACATGAAAAACGCTAAAAATCTGTATCTTGTGTTTTGACGAATGAAGCCCCTAAAATGCTAGAGATACACGAATATATCTGAAATGCTAATAAGCTGACAAAACTGATATCTCTAGAACGACACCTGTAACTGTAGAACGTCACTTGGAAGGATACAGAGGAAGCCTGAAATCGCCATGAAAATGCGACTTTCCTTAACGTTGTCATGTTATCTTTAGGAAAATACAATATTGTTAAGTATACAGCTCTACAGAAATTGCTTGAAATATGCAGTAAGTACCTATAAATATTTAAAGTATTGATGAAATATTAACTCATTCAAAGAAGTATCCATTTACCATCTATTTTAAACCTAACTCCAGACGATTATATTCAGTTGAGAGTAAAGTCATGGGAGTCTGAGTATTATTGCCGGTACTATTAACCTTTTCACGATCAAGATAACTAGTATTGAATCCAAGCCAGACGATTTCATGCAGCTGAGAGTGAGTATGGGTGTCTCAGTGGTAATGAAATCTCTATATATTGCCGTCATATTTCATACTCCCGGTCATATAAATTAAGCGCTAGAGGTAGATGTAAATATCCTTAGATCTGCTGCCAAGACAGGTAAATTGGCAGCCTTAATGCAGGTTGGAAGCATAAATCCCCTCGTTTTCCATACTTGAGGGGAGGGAGCTACCATACCCCGCTCCCCATGAAAATAAAATAAATGAAAATAAAAGAAATCGTCTAGTGGTAACAGGAATAAAATCATAACATACTTTATCATTTCTGGCGTGAGGAAGGGTGATTGCATCCTAATTGCAGTATATTCCATTAACCCCTTCCTTCCGAGAGCATATTTCCTTTCACTATATTTTTACCACATTGAGACATTTTTACTCATCTTGGAAACACCTCTCGTTCTGATTGGGTTAATCGGGACTGTATCTAGTGCCTACAGTTTGGAACTGAATTGAATAAAATTGTATGGGGGTAGCCGGACTCTGATAAAGATGTTAACGATAATAAAGAAGACGTTATAATAAAGTAGACGTTACCGATAATAAAGAAGTTACCGATAATAAAGAAGACGTTACCTATGATAAAAATGTTAGCGATAATAAAGAAGACGTTACCGATAATAAAGATGTTACCGATAATTAAAAAGACGTTACCGATAATAGAGAAGACGTTACCGATAATAAAGAAGACGTTACCGATAATAAAGACGTTACCAGGTGAAGAAAATCGCAAGGTGTTGGTCATCCTACGGCAGGGTTCACGGTGAGATCATATGACTCCAAGTTAATTTTATCCTAGAGCTGTTCCGGCCATGAGAGTGTTGATGCATGGTACTAGTGTTAATTTTCTTAGGCTTCTGTAAGCTTCAGTTTCAGCAAAATAATATCGTCTGGCGTTAGCTCGAATGGAATACGAATGCAGTCCTGACCACCGGATGGATTTTAATTTTAGTGTATGCTACTGGTAATAAGTCCAAAAAGTCTTATAATGTACAAGAGAATATTAGAATGTAGAACGCATTGTTTACAACTAGGGGTTAAATTTTATGAGGTCTCCAATGTTTACAAAAATTACGATATTGCATCAGTCTCTTTATCACGCGGCATGAGGCCCACTGTTGAATAGATTTTTTTTTTTCTTTGTAGGGAGATTGATGGCCAGAATGTTTTTTCTTGTGCTAACCAAGTACGAAAAGGGAAAGGGATGTCTGAAATATTAACTGTAAAAGTAGAAGTGTTTTGCTGACTATGTTTATTTGACAACCCCGACGCTACATAACATATTCCATTATTCACAGCGCCTGATATGATGGAACGTCTAGAAATGCACCTTGTTCATCTAGTCACACGATGGTACTTCTCACACGACGGTACTTCACCTCATCAGTACAGGGACGAGATTTTTACGCTGTCCTTATCTTCTGTTGATGCCATTTACATAGTGACGGGGAAGATATACAGCCTCAGTTAACTTTATTATTTGAGAGTCTTAACCATATTGGGTAAAATCGGCAGGTGGTAGCAATGTCATTATAAAGTGGACGGGATCGTACTGAAAGGTCAACGATAAGTTCCATTCTTCCTGTAAAGCTGAGTCTGTAAATTAGGGGAAATTGGCGTAACAGTGAAGCTTTAACAGGCATTTCTTATTTTCTGTAATTTATTGGGAACTTAAGAGCAAAAGTGAACATGAAAATAGGTGACTAATAGCAAAGACGTAGAGTATAATCGTGGTGTGTGTGTGTGTGTGTGTGTGTGTGTGTGTGTGTGTGTGTGTGTGTGTGTGTGTGTGTGTGTGTGTGTGTGTGTGTGTGTCGGAAGTTTGCATAGTGGTACCCTCTCTCCCCTGCCTGATAAGCGGGAGTTTATAGGCAAGAGTACGATTTTTTTTTTCTTGCTTCTTGTAGTGGGATTTTATATTGAGCTTTGGAGGGCGTAAAACCCACAACTAAACTGAGAAAAATCGCCCAGCCATAGCAAGAATATATGAGTGTTTTCTCTTTGAATACGGACACCCTTTTTTAAAATTATTATTGTTATTTTCAGACGATTTTTTTTCAACTTTAGAGAACACCTTAATAGTGAAGGGGTTAATGAAGGCTGCATCTAACCCCACTAGATTGATAAACCTCTCCTAAGCTCAATAAAAATCGTCTGGTTAAGCAAGAATAAAATGGTGAAGATGATATAGGCCTGAACGATATAGCAAGCGGTTAATTGATTGTAAGAATTTTGAATATGTAAAAAAAATACTAAAAAATGAAAGCCCGAACAAAAGTATACATGCATTGAAAGGCTAAATCGATGTATAACTATGATACCTGAAATCTTTTGGCATCGTCGTCAATAATTTGCTCAGTTATAATGATCTGAGTTCGCTATGCATTTTTTATATTGGGCTTTGGGCTGTCTGTATAAATTCCGAATAGTGTGTGTACCCTATGACCCATCCACAGGCTCAGTGGGCATCTGCACTGTCTGAGGACGCTACCCATCAGTTTCGATGCGTGGTGATGAAATAAGCTATAAACAGTGGATCAAAAACAGGGATGGTGTTTTAGTTCATCACGTCAACGCGATCATTTTCCACGCATTCTCCATTACAGTACATAACCCAACACCAGAAATACTCACTCTTCATGTAGACGGGGTTTAACCAGCATCGGGAATCTTATGTCATCTTCGGCAGTAATATCCTAAATCATAATAAAGCGAGAGACAGCTGCACACTTGGGATAGCAAAATGTGAACCTCAGCATTTTATACAAACTGCGTATAATCGGGAATCTTTGGACAGCTTCTACGATAATGCGCTAAGTCATAAAAATCTGAGAGGTAGTTTAACAATTAGTATAGCAAACGGTGAGCTAGATGAACAAGAGGCGTGTTAGGCAAAAAAAAAAAAAAAAAACGCGAAATGAAATTACGTCATTAGAGAGAGGTGCTTAACCCCTAAATACGATGTCGCCGTTCCTTTTTATTAATTTATTTATTTACTTTATTTTTTTTTACTCGCTACTTTCATATAATTTTGCTCAGTTTAAGCCCTTTAGTTTGGTTACGTATTTTTCTTTTTTTTTTTTCTTGTTACCATACTAGATTCTTCTTCAGCGTAATAAAAACCTTATATGAAGCGCACAAAGAAAGGGTTATTAATCACATACACACCTAATAGTTGCCCCTAAGATTATGGCAATCATCTGAATGTACCAGGACGCAAAAGAAATGTATGTTGTCGTACTGAACGGGTTAATGGAGAGTCGGCATAGAAAATCCTGTCGCCTCCCCTGCCTCTCTCAGCACGAACCTTGAAAATCAGTGTTTGACCTGCAATAAACGACGCTTATTGCAATCTGACGCCATATGAAGTCATCAGTGCCTTTGCTACCCGTTCACCACATTGATTTTCAAAGTGCATGGAGAGAAAAATAGGAGAGGCAAGAGGACTTCTGATGCCGACCTACCTCTCGCGGTAAAGGGGGTGGAAATCGTCTTCATCAACCCTCTCATGGCCAGGACACTTCTTGTACTCCAATCTAGTCAACACCAGACGATTTCATTCCGCCGAGAGTGAGCCACGGGAGAGTGAATGAGCCACAGGAGAGTGAGAACATGTTAATATATTGTTGTCATTATCCCGCTTCATAGTTAGGACAATTTTAATATTATGTTTAGGTTAGACGATTTTGTTCATCCGAGAGTGAGTCATAGAATGAGAATGTGTTAATATTATCCTCATTATCTGCCTTCTTGGTTAGGCCAATTCTAGTATTATATTACCGTCAACCTCAGACGATTTTATTAAGTTCATGGAATTACAGGAATCTGAGTGTGCACCAAGTCGTTAAAGAAGTCTCCCCAAATCTGAATAAAATTGACAATTGACAATTAGAAGTAAGTACTAAAAGAAAAATTTAATGGTAAGAAGCCTGAAAACGTTATTATCAGGGAAAATTATAATACGGTTTCTTTGACAGGTTTCATTGGTTTTTCTCTTCATATGTTTTCGAAATTAAGCTCTCCAGTACAGTGACGCTTCTTTTCTTAATTTTTGCTTCCTCCAGACTTTTTTTTTTTTTTAACTTTGGGGAAAGCCTTTCTGGTAAGGGACTTAGAAACCATCCCCACCAACTCCTTTCCAACCAGATCTTTCTCCCCTAAGCTGAAGAAAATTGTCTGAAGATAGAATAATATCTGTGAATCATGTGTCCCTGTATGTCCAGTCATAATTCATAAATATCACCATGGCGTACAGGATTCAAAGACTGTTTTGTTATATGATATTATTGCCTATGAAGCCTGACAGTTCTTATGCATCATCATCATCATCATCATCATCATCATCATGATCATCATCATCATCATCATCATCATCATCATCATCATCATCATCATCACCACCACCACCACCACCACCACCACCACGACCACCACCACCACCACCACCACCACCACCACCACCACCACCCAACACCTATTTCTTACTAAAAATGTGATAGTGTATCTAACGCGATAAGCAAAAATTATGCAGGATACCCAGTACATTTTCTACTATGGCGAATTGTAAGATATAAAATTAGAAGCTTATCAAGCTGGAGCCTGGTATGCAGCATGCCATCCGTCACTCGACATGTGAATAATATATGGGAGATAAATTAATTCCGTTACTAATAACCACAGTATGTTCACTGATCCCTACGTTTCCTTGACTGAGGAAATTACCTTGTTGATGATGATATTCGAAAATTTATTATGATACTGGTTAAGTAATTAGATGGTGTATTATTTCAATAATACCTTTATAACTAAAAGTTTTATGCCAGCTTTTATGTGGTTTTTTGGTCGACACGCCTTAAACGAATCGTAATGTACAGGTTAATAATTAATATCAGTAAAGTATTGGAGTATTGCTTACAGTTCGGAGAGCAAATTAAGATTCTGAGAAAAGTATGTTACATAGGTCTTTTATGTCAAGATCACACGTAGCCAGAATATGATGCACAAACTTCCTAAGCCATACTCAGTACACTGACCTTATGAAACAGAAATATGTACACAAAGTTTGCCTTGCTCTCAACATTCCAGCCGGGTCGGGGCAGGGCGGCAGACGCGGACATTCCAGTGTTCCCGGGGCTGGAAGGGGCGGGGCTTCGGCCATGACAGAAGGAGAGCCACTGGAACGATTATTCTTTAACCGCCTTGTCTTCCATAGGCCTACATAGACGATTCTTACGGCTTTTTATGGCCTTTTGACAACTTCCTCTTATACCCTCATCTGTCAGCGATGAGGAACGAGAGGTGTAAACTATCGGACGCGGAAGTTATGCAAAGTTTTATGAAGTCTTTCGTGGTCCTCTCACTCGCCATGGATTTTGGGTGATGCTCCCTCTCTCTGGAACTCGCAAGCGCCCACACTGACTGCACGCCCACCACCACCACTACCACCGTCACCGCCCTCGCCCTCCATCACCACCACGAGCTCAAGACTGGATGTGATCATGGAGAGGTGCTTCTCTTAGCCCCCCTCCAAACTGGCCCTGGCGGACTTTATTACGCCGGATTTGTTAAAACCGCTGAGTAAACCTGTTTGGTGGCCCCCGACGTGTTTTCTCAGTCTCCCGTCCTCTCCCCCTCTCCAACCCCTCTCGAAACCCCTCCTCGTCCCCCTAGAAGCCACCGTGTTTGGATAACTTTTATTGAGCTGGAGCTAATCTCTTTAGGCTGGATTATCGTCCTGGGCGGAGGGGTTAGAAGTGTTGGCTCCAAATTACCCTCTGAGACTTGGGAATTGTCCCCTCAGATTAAAGGGGGAAAATTGCGAGGGGCAGGACCCAGTAATTTGCTCCCCTCAGTTACCAATCATACGATATCACTGGGTGGAGCCTAGGATCATAACTCAGTAGAGCTGCGCGCGGATTGGTCGGGCGGGACAATAGGCGGCCACTCATTGGCAAGAAGGCAAAGAAGCCAGGCAGGGATTGGACGAGGAGGTGCAGGGCGGAGCCTAAATATAACATGGCGAAGGATTAAACTGTTGGCTTAAAGTAAATTTTCCTAGACTTTAAGATAGTTCAGTCGGCCTTTGGAGCGGAACCAGAGAGTAGCTCAGCGCGGTGGCGGGCGCTTGTTGACTCAGCACCCGCGACTAATTCTTGCGGTGTTTGGAGTAGCAACAGGACTGTTTGCTTTAGCATTGTTGGAATCATAAGAAAAAGACTGTCGATGTGTTTGGTCAAATTTTAATCGAGGCACTTAGCAGGAAAATTGGACCTAAGGACAGATAACCGAGGTGATCTGATTTTGTATATTGGAACTTGGCAACGGCGATACACCCCGACGTACAGTGAATGAAACAAGGCCAGGTTCAAACGACTCGGAATTATTCTTGCCAGAATACGCCCACACCCACGCCCAACCCAGCACCCGACATCGCCCAACCCCTCCCTCCAGCCCGCCCGCTCCCTGCCGCCCACCTCCTCCCGTACACTTCTGTCGAGCTGAACATAAAGTTGTTGGGGTGAGTGTTGGGGTGGTAGTGTGTGGTTGACGGTGGTGGGCAGTGAGGGAGGGTGTGTGTTTGTGTTACTGCTGTGTGCGTGTGGATGTAGCATTCCTGAGCCACATACTCCGCCCGCCCCGCTACTCTCGCCACCGACACCAGAGTGCCATCGCCGCGGCTACAGTGCCATCCTCGCCTCCTGTGCCATCACCGTGATCAGAGTACCAGAATTTTGCTAGTGCCATCGCCACTGCCAGAGTGCTATCGCAGCAGCTACAGTGCCATAGCCGCTGTCAGAGTGACATCGCCGCCGCCACTCGTCCCCGCCGCCAGTGCCACTGCGGCGTCCACAAGGCTATCACCGCTGCCACCTGCCTCTTTATTTCAGGAGAGGAGCTACAGGGTCTGCCTCTGAGGAGGTGGGCCCCATAATGCTGTGTAGCCATGTGTGATCAATGGTCAGCCTACCCTGTCAAAATGCACACGCTGTTTGGCGACCAGCAGTCCTACTACCGCCATGCAGCTGCGTCCTATCCCCCGGCGGCACTACAACAGATGTCCACCATGGCCCCAAACGCCTACTGCTATGACGGGTACAGCGCCATGAGCCGCTACCATCCCTACGGCTACAGTCCACAGCAGCACCCCCCGCCGAAGGACATGGTAAAGCCACCATACTCCTACATTGCATTAATTACCATGGCCATACAGAACAATCCAGACCAGCGCGTCACCCTAAACGGCATCTATCAGTTCATCATGGAGCGCTTCCCCTACTACCGTGAAAATAAACAGGGCTGGCAGAACTCCATCAGACACAACCTGAGCCTCAACGAGTGCTTCGTCAAAATACCTCGAGACGACAAGAAACCAGGCAAGGGATCATACTGGACACTGGATCCCGAGGCACGTAACATGTTCGACAATGGATCCTACTTGAGGCGCAGGAAACGCTTTAAAAAGAAGGACGCCAACGCTACCAGGGAAAAGGAGGAGGCGCTGAAGAGGCAGCAGGAGCAGCAGCAGCAGCAACACACACCCACGGGCACAGAAGGGGACCAGAGACCACAGCAACCGGGTAGCACAGCCGTGGGCCTGGGCCAGACACCTCAGCAACAGCAGCAGCCTGCACCTCAGCAGCACCAGGCAACAGCACCTCAGCACCCGCAGACTGGAGTTGTGGGCGGGCAGCAAGAAGGAGACGGGGTGCAGGTCGGGGGCGGTACCCCCATCTCGCCCCTCTGTCAACCCAAGACAGAGCCTCAGGACTCCCCAGAAATTCCCACAGCCTGCCTGCCCGAAGGAAAAGCCTCAGCCCACACGCCTCCCCTGCACGCCCACACCCACACACCGCCTCTCCACAACCAGACCCACACCCCGCCCTTACACGCCCACCCACACCTGCCTACCACCCTTCCAACCACCTCAGCCAGCACCGGAGCACATGAAGGGTCATATCTGGAAGTGGCTTCGGCTTTCAGCGTGGATGCACTCGTTCCGGGATCGCGGGAGGCCACCACAGGTCGCGACACCTCCCCCGGGGCGCTACTGACGGAGGCGCAGCAGCAGCAGTACCGCTCCAACATGTACTATGACACCATGGGCTATTGTCAGTACGCCGATACTAGGGCCCCATCAGTCTTCCCAAGCGCCGCCACCGATGATATGACCGGCTGTGGGAGCGCCGCTATGAACGGTGGCACGTCCGTCGTGGGCGGTATGACGATGCAGGCGGCGGCGGCGGCAGCGGCATACTCCCGCTCCCACGGTTCCTGGTACTCCCAACCTCTGGAAACGACCAGCGGGGGTAGCGACAGTAGTGGCTTCCCAAACGTCCGCGACATGTTCGAATCTCAGAGGCTGCTGACCAATCCCTCCTGCCAACTGGGATTCCGCGCATCCTACAAATACCCAGCCTACTACGACGACTCCACGAAGTACTGAAACCCCCATGACCCTTCAAGATGCGTTGAAAAGTCGCCCTGAAGCCCCCAAAAATGTGGGCGTGAGGAGCGATGTGTGTGGTGACTGGGTCGGAGGCGAAACCAGTCGAAGTGAAACCAAAGAGGCGGACATAGCGTGGGGGAATGGCGCCCCCTAAGACCACAGGAGCCCACGCCTTAAGTCAGGGCTGGGGCCTGGATTCACATGAAAACTAACGATCCATTCTGGGGTCCGTATTCTCATTGGTAAAGGAGGCTTCTGTCACCCATTCCTTACCTGTTTATTTCTGAATCTGGTTAGCATATAGGCTAATTGTATGTTAATTACGCAGTGTATGATATGAAAAAAAAATGCAGGTAACGCAGGAGAGACTAATTAAATATAATTTGTGAAATGAATCGTTAAGAAAAAGGTGCTCGAAGGCCTCCTAAACTGATGGGAATCGACCCCCTGTAACTGAGATTTGTTTTCGCAGGAGAAACAAAGAACAGAAAGCGCTGAATGTCTTACTTTTGCAGTGCTGTGAATCACTGAAGTAGAAGAATTATTATACCACATTTGAAAAGCAGTGAAAAGCTTTTCCAAATGTTGGTATAATTCTTGCATAGCCCAGACTCTTCCCATATCTCTTGTCAGTCATCCTGTGAAAACAAATTGTAGTTACGGCAGAGAATTGTTCGTAAGGTAGTGAATCGGCCCCTAGTGTACTACCACGGCCGAAAGTTAGCCGACATTTCTCTGCTGACGTGGCGATGAAAGGTGGTACATGAAAAAGAATATATAAGTGATATGAAGCACACAATAAAAGGATACGAGAAGGAAGTATGCTGTCTGATGTTCGGAGGGAAAGTATGAAAAGTAGGACACAGTCATGGACACAATGCTGGCAGGGGATTGTCGGTGAACTTTTGGTTGTGATTTGTACTATACTTGGGCGGCCCCTCTCCACGCCCGCCCGAGGACCAGTGTACGAGAACGAGTGACCCCCGAGAGAAAATCGAACCCGAGTGCGTACCAACACGAGCGTTCATGCGCCTTCAGTATGTACGTATAGACTTCTTCAGGTACAGGCAGGGGCACAAGTTCGCCTAATGTTTCACCTACTTCTCACTTCCCTCTGCTGGCTAATAAAAGTTGAGAAAGGCTTGGCCAGCTCATTTATTCCTCACTTTCCTCCGCTGGCTAGTATTCCTAAGCTGAGAGAGGGTTGGTATGTTTCTATGCCCGTAGATAATTCTCTCCGATATGATGCATCAGGGAGGAAAGTGACGGACATGCCCCAAGTGTGAAACAGACGCAGTGGAACAGTAGGCGAACATTTATCCCTGCTTGTACGCATAGAAAGTTCGTGTGTGCGTATAATGAGAGCTCAGTGTATGTCTAGGACAGCCGATGTGTATATCTTGATATTATTTAACACTCTGTAACATACGCATAATATATATGAAGCTTTTCATAACTACATAGTTTCATTTTCAACCCTACACAGTAACACATT
>NC_137027.1:13482649-13565149 GCF_032717465.1 Coenobita brevimanus
AGAATCCCAGTTGTGTCATGGTGTTGTCTAAAATAGTTTGTGATTTTTTGCCTCTACCCCCCATGTATCATGTTGTTGAATTCAACGTTCAGTGCACTCATGTTGGGATGAAGGCATCGTATGGCTGTGCTAAAACAAATCCACATCGCAATAGTATGTAAATCTTTAGAAATAAAAATACCATGAACATAAGATAAATTGGCAAAGTAAAAATTATCACATAGTATTGTGTGTGGCACATTCATATTTCCCGGTAAGGCGTTAATTCGAGCTATATCGGTGATCAGAAGAACGTAAATAATATGTAATAAATTAATGGGGTGTGGTATGCAAAGTAAATCACAAAGGAAGAGATGCGAAGAAACAAAGAACTCCTTGAACTTCAAGAATGCGGCTTCAAGATTACAGTATATCCATTTTTTTTTTTTTTTTAATCTCCGCATACCCACTAAGTCGAAGAGAGACTATAATTACTAACCCTCTCGTGGTCGTATCTCCTCAGTGATAGTGTTCTAACTAAAGTCTGACGATTTTATTCGGCTGAGATTGAGTCATAGGAGCCTGAGAGTCAATATCCCCTTTTATTGTACGCCTGTTTTGTTTGGGTTTCTAAGAATCGGCAGTTACAGAGTCTGGATAATGATCCTTTGAAAAGTAGCAACGTTTACCATTATTCATTATTTTACTTATACATTTCATTAGACATTATATTATTTTTAGGTCCACAAACACAATTACATATTTGAATGTTTATACACTACAGCAAAGCAAAGGAAATCCTGTCGTCTTCATAATTTTACATGTAAAATATTCCCGCGGATAAATGAAAACTTAGTGAATTTCTCATTGGTTCTGCCATGGTTTGCACCTTTATCGAGTAGAAAAACTGTCACTTGCTTCTCGGTACTAATGAGCATTACGAGTACTGTTCTTGCAGCGCTGTAATAATTTAGTTGCCTGTAAAGTGTTCACTGATTATGATAAAGAATTACTGGAAAAGAATTTCATATTGTGAGATAATAGTGATAAACTTAACCTCTGTAGATTTTATCATTTAGTTCGTTTTAGCACCTATGACTATGACTATTTATGAGCCATATTTCCGGCATTATATATATGGAGGTAATTAATTTTATTTCAGTTCAATATAGGCTACACTGCTTGTATTGTATCTTGTTTTACAGTGACGTGAATTGTTTAGATAATTTCGTCGCCATACTTATTATCTGTTTTTCTTTTTTCATTTTTTTTCTTCTTTTTTTGGGGGGGACAAATCATTCTCGGCTCGACTTGAACTGTCTGATTCATAATGATACTAGGTGACTTGTGAATCCATTAGAAGAGAAAACCTCACACAGCAGAGCCCTTGAGAGCTCAGACGAGAAGGGAAAATAATTATGAGTGGCACTGATACCGGTACCATCTAATTTGCGGCGGCTACCTAGAATTTATCATCCGCTGCAACTTTATACTTTATGTATGCACTTATAATGAACCTCATAAAATTTTAACTTAGGAATACTTAAAAAAATCGTTTGCGAAGTCATAAATGGAATAAGATAGACTTATTTAATTTGAACTCTGCAAATGCCCTGCTAGTAATGTTAATTGTTCCGAAATAGGCAGCTCTCGGTGGGTTATCATTTAAGAAGAAAGAAAAAAATAAGGATGTTGGAAGAGAAAAGAATGTAAGTGTGGCTATATATTTCTTCCTCATGCAGACAGCACATTATCTTCCGATTAGTAATGTTATTTTTTATGCAGTATCTTAAAAGTCACATTATGCCAACTGATTCGTGTGCCGTGGGAAGAAATATGGGAAATAATTATTGGAAAACTCATGCATGGAAGAATTAATCACAATTTGTCGGTTCCGCATGTCACAGTTATTTATAGCACTGTGTAAGCTCAGGTTTGCTTGCTAACTTTTCTGCAGTCACATCACTGATAATGAAAAATAATTAAATAAAAGGTAAAAAATATATAATGGAAATCTGTAATGCACCGAGAGAAATACTAAATATCTAGCTTCGTTTTGCGTATGTCTGACGTTGCCAAGCAGTTGTATGACTAATTTTTGAAACTGAAATATATTGCTGCACGGTCCACCATATACCCTTGGTGTATAAAAAAACTAACTACCATATATAATAATTATGATGTTCCATAAGTTACAGAGGGAAGCGGACATATACAAGTGCAATATTCCTCCGGCTGACAGCTGGTTGGCCATCACTGATTTATATATAGTGAATATTGTATCCACGTTATACCTGGAATAATTACCACACTGATAATATAAGTGGTTCAGGAGGATTAATGTATCACTGAACACTCTCCCCGTATCGTGCTGCAAAGTATTATATGAAAATACAGGATATAATTTTTTGTTTTTAGCACTCGTCAGTTTCATATATTTTTGGATTTCCCGTTTGCTGTCAAATCAAAGAGGGCTTTACTCAGTTACCGTAAGGCTATGTTTATTGTTATTATTATTATTATTATTATTATTATTATTATTATTAATTATTATTATTTATATTTCATACAATTTTTTGCTCAAAGGTGCTGCCACAGGACAAGGAAAGGTAGGATAAATAAATAGGATCTAAAAAATTACCACGTGAAGGCGGTAATGATGACAGTAGTAAAAGGAAGTTCAGGGGAAAACCAATGACGATCAATTTAATGACGGAAGAGGATACAGAAGGCGTTATTTTTACAGCTGGCGACACACTACAGGACTCTGAGTGAATATTTCCCTTTTTGTTGATGAACATCATTTGTATTTTACTGTTCATGTTTCTTGATAATATTCTTTCTCATAGGCTAGATTTTTCTGAGGGATTTTAAAGCCTTTATTAACGCCTTCAATAAAGAAAGGTCTTCATTATCTGCCTCCAAAAAATAGCTTAAGAGCATCAAGAGTAATATAGAAAATTGGTCATCAGATGAAGGATTAAATTTTGAAGGAATAAATGTTTTCGTTAAGGTAATAAATTTGTAACTATCGCGTCATAATTTTAAAGTATTATTAGATGTTGAAATACAAGAATTATATACTGCGCAAAAAGTTTCAGTACGTGGTAATATATATTTTTTTTTTTTCAATACGCGACCGCTAATGATGTGGCAATGGAGGCGTGACCCATATTAACTTGACACTACAATGATAGGTCCTCAAATTTTGTGTTTCCCCTTTTAATGATTCTGGATCCTAGCATCCTGTGTACGATACTAGGAAATAGCTCGATGATGATGATGATAATGATGATGATGATGATGATGACTGTAAAAATTAGGTGCGGTGTGAAATGTACACAGACGCTCCTTCATGTGGTTGATGGTACGAGTATGAATTTCTTATTTGAATATTCCATTGTTAATCTTTTGGGATATTCATGTGAGGATCACTAATGCCTCCCACACCACACCAAGGCAGTGTAGTGGATTACTTCTTTTTTTCCCCTAACTGTGAAAGCAAGGTATCCCATCAATTAGTTGTTTGTTTTGTGATTTCGCTTGAGTCTATTGAACTCAGATTATTTCCTTCTTATATAAAACGCGTTGCGTGTTTGCACAAGGATTCCTTGAAAAAGAGATTAAGAATTTTTTCTCCATGTCTGTACTTAACTGATGATGTAGAAAAATATCTCTGTAATAGTGTACATTTCAGTGATATCATAGTCAAGTAGTAAATTAGCAATTACTGTATGTATATATATATATATATATATATATATATATATATATATATATATATATATATATATATATATATATGCATTAATGTTTTTCTTTTACGGTAATAGTATATACCGGGATGTAAAAATTAAATCTTATTTGTACAACCATTTTCTTTTACAGTGCTCCTATGGAGAAAAATTTTAATAGTGTATTGATGAAACGCAGTTGCAACAATCATATATTGGCATTCTATCCATCAGCGAAATTTTTCTGTGCAAAATCAAATGTGTATATAATGACGTCGTAATACTGTACAGAAATCTGAGTGTCTCCGTATCGGGGAAAAAAATTAAAGGAAATTACAAAGAAAGCAAGGGAATTTGGCAAAGTGGAGTGGCTTTCACTAGGTGGGCAAAAATGTAGGAGACCAGTGCCCAATTAAGCATGTTAGGACGATGACCATTATTATGCTTTATTTTACTACCACCGGGCGACTTTTTTTTTTTTTTTTTTAACTAAGGTACTGGAAACAGTTTCCATTAATCCATTCAGTGCTATGTTGCTTATTAGTATTTTAAACCTCTTTTTTCATCCTAAATGAATTTATTTGACTCGGAGGAAACTTTCAAGGAAGGAGTTAGCAACAGTCTCCATCGACCCCTCAGTGTGATGACGTCTTGTTTATTTTGTCCTTGCTGCCAACAGACACTTTTAATTAGCTCAGAAGAGATCTTTTTTGTTTAATGATTTGTGTGAATAAACTAGTGTTATATACTTTCAAGGTACTGTAACGTCTGTGTCATAGGGCACCAAAAGAAACAAATAAACTGCCAGAAAACACGATAAAACTAAAATTTGTAATAAAATAACGATTATAATAACCTGGAAGAAACACTACCGCCTACTTTAACCCCATCAGTACGACGACGTTATCCTCATTATCCCATATCGCACAACTGCATTTTTGATGTAATTCCCTCCCCTTCTGGACTATTTTATTCAAGTTATGGAAGGCATTTCATAAGGAAGAAGTTAGGAACTATATTCATTGTCCCATTGTGTACGGCGACATTGTGCTTTATTCTTGTTATCGCCACACGATTCTGTTCAGCTTAAAGGAAAATGGTAACTGATATTGCCCCCATTCAGAGCGTAGGGTTTCGAGGCTGGGCAACCGAAATCCACAACATCAAAGGCATAAGACTGACATACGCCCCTGGTCAGAAGAAAAAAAAATCTTCTCTAGAACTAAAATCTTAATGCCTAAATCACTGGACAGTCTGTGAGCTCCGACACCTGACCACCAGCTAAGAGGAAGCAAGTGACAGACTCTTGATTTGAGGCTGTACCCATTAGACGTATATCCTTCAAGATCCTTACAGAAAAAAACATGCGTGTGTTATTGCCAAATCACAAAGAGAGAGCAGACACAGCAGAAGATTGACTGTCCTCCGTGGGCGATCGCTTGCGGTTGCGAGTAACATGGTGAAGGTAGGGATACTTTTTCATCTTGACTGCGACCTCCAGACTTTCAAGCGCAATTTACTCTGGTATGAGCTGGTATTGATATATTGGTTCCCTTAGGTTTAATCGTGCGTTTGAGGGACGATTTTTGTGGGCTTCTTAATTTTGCATCTTTCTTTCTGTGCTTTAGCCAGCGCGCGCACGCACGCACGCACGCACGCACGCACGCACGCACGCACGCACGCACACACACACACACACACACACACACACACACACACACACACACACACACACACACACACACACACACACACACACACACACACACACACACACACACACACACACACACACACACTGAGAGCAAAAGTAAAAGAATGTTGGGCATCGGAGCAGGATATTTGACGACTCAAATTACTCTTCGGTTCCCCTACTCACTTACAGATTGGTAAAATCGTCAGGCGTTAGCATTTACTAGAGCTATCCGAACCGTGAGAGAGCTAACCCTCAAGTATTTTATTCTAGTTAAACCCCGACGACTTAATTCATCTGAGAGTGGGTCATAGGAGCCTGCAAGCGTTAATACACGTGTAATGCAGGGTCCCTTCAGTGTCACGATGCTGATCTGACGAGTTGCTAAATATTTACGTTGCGTGTGCACAACTGTATATGCATGGAGATAGGCTTAACCTGCTTTTGCTCCCTACCACCTCCTTCTCTCTCTCTCTCTCTCTCTCTCTCTCTCTCTCTCTCTCTCTCTCTCATAGAAATAGTTTTGCGATGATTTGTTTAGTGTTGGATGTTTGTCCGTAGACCAGTATCATAATTGCCAAGATTATTTTTATTATTATTATTATTATTATTATTATTATTATTATTATAATACCACGAATAGGATGGATGGACAGTGTGAAGAGAGCGCTGGATGCGAGAGGGATGTCTGTTGAGCAAGGAAGAGTGGCTGTGCATGATAGAAATAAATGGAGAGAAATTGTGAATGAATAAATGATGACGCAGCCCTGAGGGGATATTCTCCCGCATTTGGTCTGATCAGTTAGTCAGGTCAGGTTCGGTTAAGGGGATGGGTCTGTTATGATGTGGCAGGGGTAAACCAGCTCTGCTGTCGGGCCCTGCTGCGGATGTCACTGATTGCATTGCGCAGTTGACCCTTGTGCGGTGTGGTGCGGTGAGGATCTGTCCGTTCTCCCCTTTGGGGCTAAGATGCGAATGAATGTGTTTGAATGGATGAGTAAATGGGGAGTGTGTCGTCCTCTCTCGGCTACTTCCCTTTCCTTGGGGGAAGCAGCCTAGGTATATAGATAGATAGATTATTATTATTATTATTATTATTATTATTATTATTATTATTACCATCAGATGATTCAGTTCGGTTTAGGAAAGTCACATAATAGTAAATGAATTAATATGCTGACAATTATTATTCAGGTATATCAGAATTGATCTCGGTGTGTTTTTCTTGGACTCTAATTTTCCATCCTGAGTGACGAAGAAACTCAAGTCAAGAACCATGGAGAGGCCTTTCGAGATTTCCTTCGATACTATTATTTTCACTGGAGAAGAGGAAGAAGAGGAGGAGAAAGAAGATGAGGAGAAGGAGGGGGTGAAGAAAGGGAGGACCATGGAGAGACAATTTTGAGATGGTCTTAGATCCTTATATTATTGCTGAGGAGAAGAAGGAGGAGGTGTAAAAGGAGGAGGAGGAGGAGGAGGAGGAGGAGAGATGGTGAAGGAGGAAGCACAGACAAGAGAGGTGGTGAAGAAGGAAAGAGAGGAGGAGGCAAAGACAAAAGAAGAGAAGGAGGGGGAAGAGGAGGGGTAGAAATAGAAGTAAAAGGAAGAGAAGATACAGAAAAGAGAAACCTCAAACGTGCGTGAATACTCTGGAAACTAGGGCAGGGACGTCATGCTTTCATATATACACTGACTGGCTGAAGCCCACTCACCACCCCGTGCAGTTGCAAGACACGGTGTTGGGTCCAGGAGTTTCTCGTGCAAGGGGAGAGAGAGCGGTGGGAGAGAGAGAGAGAGAGAGAGAGAGAGAGAGAGAGAGAGAGATGAATGAGAAAGGAGAGGTGAAAAAGAGAGGGTTGAGAGAGTGGGAGAGGAGAAAGAGAAGAGGGAGAGAGAGAGAGAGAGAGATGAAAAAGAAGATGCATAAAGAGAGGGAGGTGTGGGAAGGGGCGTGAGGTTGGAGAAAGTGTGAGAGAGAGCTGAGAGGGGTGGGAGACTTGAGAAAGGGGTGAGAGAGGGGCAGAGGTGAGAGATGGATGAGACAGAGCTAGGGGGAGAGAGGTTAGAGAGGGGGAGAAGGAGGTCTACCATCACGAAGGCTGGGGTTTCAAGTGGACCGGCGTGAGAGAGAGAGAGAGAGAGAGAGAGAGAGAGAGAGAGACTGGGGGGACTGGAAGGAAGGAGACAGGAGTGCAGAATGGGGAGCAAGAACTGCGGATCTGTATCATCATTAACCCTTTCACTGCGCTCTGTTTCCGTCTGCTCAGTGAAATTCCTATGAGTTAGCCAGGATAGAATAGCTAAGTTCTGTCATCGGGCGCTACTTTGGTTATCCGTTGTGATGAGTAAACACTGCTTGGTGAATGCTGGGTACAGATAAATCCTTCCTTTACACACTCTATAATCAGTCTCAAGCCAGACAAATGATAGATCTGTGCTAGGTTTTTGTCTCGCTTTATACGATATGTAATTTTAAGGCACTGTAATTTAAGACGAGCTGTTAAGTGGTATGTGCCTTAATTTCGGTTATCATCCATTTAATAATCCCCTTTCCTCATACTTCTTTTGTTCACCGAGATATTCTTCCTACCACGTGAATGTTTTATGCAGTCTAGAGTAGAAGTTTTCGGAACTGAGCGGTTGGATAGAACATTAATAAAACCCTCCAGTACTATACAGCTCTCCTGAGCTGAATAAGATTGATTGGAAGCAGTGAAAAATAAAATAAGCATGACATCCTCAGCCTCAATCAGTTAGAACGTTTGTCTTTTAATTTCTAGTTTCTCGGCACATCATAACATACTGAATTAACACATTAGCTGAGGGGCAGTACTGGGTAGGGCATTTGTTGTGTCTGTAATGCTGTTTATTTTAAAATGAATAACATGTTGGTGTGGTATTTTGATAAGCACCGACCTCTTTCATTCAAAATTATCTCTTCAAAAATAGTAGTCATTTAATGGGAACCAAGATTAAAATGAAAAGACGCTTTGTGGGTGCAAGAGCTTGTGTGGAGAGTCTGTGTTGGATTTAATCAGTGGAGACTTCTCTTAAACTAACAGGGAAAAAAAAAAAATACGTACGGTGAATTAATGTTTTAAAATAATTATCATACTCGTATACCACCGACTTAAACGTGGTACGAACGGCATCTCACGTCCTCAGCCCCGCTGTGGGTGAATCGAACGGGTCAGGCGAAAACACTGGTGAAAATGCGTGGGAACAACACAAATCCCCTGGCGGAACACAGAGCACGGGGTAATCCGGCCCTGGTAAATCCCTTGTCAACACACCCGGTTCATCCCTCTCACCCCAATCCTTCCCCCTCCCCTCCCCTCCCCCGTGTTGTCCAGCTGCACGGGAGGGGGTGTGAGGTGGGGTAGGGGTGGGGAAAAATGAATGTTATGATGGGGAGGAAAATGGGATGGGGAGGAAAGAAATTTGTGGGACATGATGTGGAGGAATTATTAATGGGGTAGGAAGAAAAGTGGGGAATTAGGGAGAGGAATGGGGAATGGGGAGGGAAGAAATAGATATAGGGCATGATGGGGAGAAATGGGGAATGGGGAAGAAAGATGATGGAGTATGATGGGAAGAGACAACGAAGGGATGAGGGAGGGAAGTCGGGGGTAAGGAAGAAAGGAGATTGGATAATGTTGGAGAGGATGGAGGTTGGAGGAAGAGAATAGGGGGTGAGGAAAGATGTAGTTGGAGAATAGTGGAGAGGATGGTGGTGTGAGTTATGAATGGAGGGATGGAGAGAAGGAAGTTTGAAAGGGGGAGGGGATGCTGATGGAGACGATGGCCAAGAACGAGTTGAATGAAAATGGTGGATAGGGTTGTTAGGAAGGGCATGGTAAGGAAAGGAAATATGGTCATGGGGAAGAGAGACCGAGATGAAGAGTTATAAACAGAAAGAATTGGAAATTGGGTTATGGAAAGGGAGGTGGCAGGGAATGGTTGTTTGTGGGATGAAGGAAAGTGGAAGAAATGAAAGGGAGGGGATGGAAATGAACGAAATGGAAGGTGCAGTGGAGAGGCAAAAGAAAGAGGGAGTGATAGCGTTAGGGTGATGAAGAGAGAAGAATGGAAAAAAAGAGTATTGATGGTGATGGGACGGACGAAAGGAATGTGTAATGGAACTAGAAGAGTAAAGGAAAAAGACGATGGAGAGAAGAAAAAAAATGTAAAGGAAACGGTAGAAGAGAATTGGATGGAAGTATAAAGGAATCTGATGCTGAAAGAGGAAGAACAAGTAGGAAATCTCAGGAACGGAGAAATACAGAGAAACACTGAAAAAAGGAGAAATAAAAGGAAATGACAGAAAAGAAAGAGAGGAAAGAGAGAAAAAGAAAAGATCTGTAGGAGAGGCAGTTTGTGAGGTAAATAAGAAAGGAGAGGTAAAAAGGAAAGAGATGAAATATACAGGTAGATAAAAAAAAACGAGTAAAACATTCAAGAGAAAGGGAGAGAAGGGAGAAAGTAAAAGAGAAAGGGTTCGTAAGAGAGAGGAAGTTCGTGACGGAAGGGTTGGACATGGAGGGCGAGTGAGCACAATCGATACGCTAACATAACAACCAAGTATGAAGAATGAGAGGAGAGATCAATAACGATGAGAATATAGCTGGAACTGACGCGGAAATTATGCATGATAAGTAAGAGGTGAATGAAAGAAAAATTAATAACGATGAGAAGTGTAAATGTACGAGGAACTAACCAGGGAATTAAGTATGTACGATAAAATAACGGGATCAGTAACAATGAGAAATATGGCTAGCAGAAGTTAACCAGGAGATTATGCATGCATGAAAAGAAATGAGCTAAAATAAAACGATGTGAAGTATTAATGGGACAGGAATTCATCTGAAAAGTGATTGGGATGATATAAAAGTGCCCTGAACGAAGTGAAATTCATTAAACCTTTGTATTAGGATGACACATCTTTTTTTATTGAGTTCTTGCAACCAGTTGATTAATTTTTAATCTGCAAACAGAGACAAAAAGCATTACTACATATCGCGATGAACAGAAAGGGAGAGGTTGAAAGTAGATGACTGAGGGGACGCGCAAAGAGGGAGAGGGCAGCAGCTGGAGAAGGGGAAATGGCTGAAAGGGAGCGCAGAAAAGGGGGCAATAGGAGAGGAACAAAGAGAGAGAGAGAGAGAGAGAGAGATACTGACAGGCAGACAGACAGACAAAGACAAGGAACCAGGACCGTCACAGACAAAGAGACTGACAAAGAGAGACAGACAGGGAGGAAGACAGATAAACAAAGAAGGACAGAAAGACAGAGACACAGAGGCAAGAGCAGTTGATGGAAAGAAACAGACAGACAGATCGAGACAGAAAGAGAGAGACAGATCAAGACAGAGAAACAGGCAGACAGAGACAGACTGAACTACAGACACAGAGGCAGCAGCAGTTGTGGAGGGGGCGCGTGAGTGGGCTTGTTTACTCAGTGGGCCAACTCCCCCCAGGGCGCGGCGCCCCCCTCTCGCCGCGGGGCACCTGGCACCTCCGCCGGGGACCCAGGTGTGACCCAGGCTGCTCCCTTCACCATCCAGCAGTATCTGTGTGATCTGGAGGAGGGGTTATCAAATGTGAATTAAGCAATCCAGAGAAAGAGGATTAAATCGTCATTGTTGCCCTTGGAGGTTTCACAGTGGCGAGTAAAGTCATTTCACTTCATCATCATCATAATCATCATCATCATTATCATCCAGACTTCCTTTCCCACCTATATTTTTAGCTAGAGTTAAATAAATAAGTTGTCTCCCGAGGTTTGGGGTAATACCACTTTATACTCTTATATTAATCTAGAGTATACTCTTATATTAATCTAGAGTATCGCTGAGAGAAAGAAAAATGGAAGAAAGCAAACTGTAATGGAAGACTTAAATATAAATCTTGGATCCAGGTCATTGATTCACCGGTATATTTGCGTCCATTTCCCTGTCGTAACTTTTAAGCTGCTTTTGCAGTAAGGGGAAGAGCCACGGGTGGATTTTGCGTTTTCCATTCCTTGCCTTTCTTCCGGAAGAGAAAAAAAAAACGACAGGAAAGTGAATGCAAAGTTAATTATTCAGGCCGACACCGAAAACTATGTTCGTGTGATTGTTTTTGGATGATTAGTTCGATTTTGACGTTCGCAGATATTCGTTTGTACTGTGAAACCAAAAGCGGATTGCGATAGGAAACTATGTCCGAATCGAAAATACCTCATAATAATAATAGTAATAATATTGATGTTAATAATAATAGTAAACATATTTTTCATGTCAATCAATGGGTAGCTACATACGCTGATACACCCAAGACGATATCGTACGGAATGGGTAGATAAATGTTTCTGAGTAATAACGCAAATTCTGTCCACGGAGAGAGGGAGAGAGAGAGAGAGAGAGAGAGAGAGAGAGAGAGAGAGAGAGAGAGAGAACAACATGGGTCCAGTGATAATGGTGGCGGTGGTGGTGGAGTAAAGGCGATGGATCAGCAGGTGGACGATGCCAGCAATGACTGATCCGGGCTATACTCATTACCACATCACTGATGAGACACGTTCCGCCTTTACGCCAACTCAAAGCAACACAACCCAGTTAAAGCTGATGTGTAGAATCCCTTCGTAAAATGGTGAATCGGCAAGTACTGAGTATTAGGCATCAAGTGTACTGAACATCGTCATATACACTCACATAACAAATAGGCACATTTTTTACGCTTACATGATAGGCACAAGTACCAATTACTAATGGGAACTGTATAATAGGAAATAATAGGGTATTTATGTAAGTGAAGGAAACTGAAGCAGCTACTGAGGAGAAAAAAAGCGACATAAATTCACATCTATAAAACGGCTTCACACATGGTAAATGAAATTGTACTTAGTGGGATGAGGATTGGGACAGACAGTAAGAAAGAGGAGGGAAAGAGAAATATAGAGTTGAGACAAGGAAAATGTGAGCAGCAGAAAGAGAATAAATAAGGAAAATAGTTACACGAGTTAAATATCATCATCGTGACTTCTTTTACGTCCCTATAAACGGAAACGCAGCTTGTTGTTTTTATCTTGACGCTGATGATTGTCCTCCTCTGTAATGTGGGTTACAGGTGGAATACGTCTACCAGTTACAGGTGTTTCATATGTGACCTTCAAAATTTAGAGGCCTATTAAGATCTTCGCGGACTTTTTGATATTACAGCCGATCCCTCTTTTCTTTTTTTTTCCTTGGACAAAAAGACGATGATACTGAACTTGCGTCAGGCGTCTAGAGTCAACTGATGGGTGTTGATAATGTTTTTCTCTCTCACGGAAATCTAATACTGCCGTAGCATAGACGGTTACCAACTCCATCTAGCGAACGAACAGCGCGTTACATCCCCGCTTGTTTTTATTGGCCGAATCAGCAACAGACGACAATGCATTCGCTAATCGTCCCTGTTGTGTTTGGCGCGCCCTAAGCCACTTATTATGATTTATTTTTTCGGGGGTTTAGATGACAACAGTTAATTCAGATTATTTTCCGAGCGTTCTCCTCTTTGTTGTGTTTGGCTGAATCCCCCCTCCTACCACTCACGACCCCCCCCCTCACCCCTATCACGACCCCCTCTCCCTTCCCTCACGAACCCCCCCTTACCCCTACCTCTCACGTCCCCCCCTCCCACTCCCCCTCCATTTATCCTGTGGCCCCCGTGACCGTGGAAGGTATATGGGAGCCTCACTTAGCACACACTTAGACCTTGATTCTCGTGTTTATTTATGGGAAGCCTTCTTATGTTTCGTCCATATCGATTTCTGTTCCATGTAACATACTTATTATCTTCTTTTACGTTATGTAGCGCCTGATGGTCTCGTGTATTGAACGCCCCAGTACTACCGACGGCCTTGCCAAAATGCGATCCCCAAGAGATGATTTGAAGTGATAACAACGATATAAATATAGGCATTGTCGCACTGATTGGGCTATTGGACATAGTTTCTAATCCATTCACCACAGGATAGTCTGATAGTGGCAACACCGTAAAAGTAGGAATAATATCGCTGAAGGGGATATTGGAGGAGGCATCTAATTCCTCCACCATAAAATCGTCTGGTGATGCCATGAATAAAAGATAATTGCTAACTCCTCAACCACAAAATCGCCCCTATTTGGCAATAGTGGAAACGAAATGTAGTAATCTTCATGAGGGGGTTAATGTCCTCGTTTATTTTTTCAGTATTCAGGGAACCACAGCCCTAAACTGTACGCCAACATACTGGTACCTCTCTTAATTTATCGACGAGAACTCAAAGGATAAGTTTTAAATTCATATATTATTTTGATGTTCCTCCTCGGGAACAGCACATAATTTTCCCCTCCTATAAAGAAGTTAATATATCATCACTCCCTTAGCACTAGTAATATCTTCACAGACTAGTTTCACTTTATTTAACGTATAATCATAACTCTACTTCATTCTGTTATGTAGAAGGTGAGCAAGGTCACCTGTTAATGCAACAAAAACACAATAGAAGAAATGATTAACGTCAGGGTATCCAGTAAGTAGTCTATGCTTCTGTTTTTTTTTTCATTCAAACCTTTGAAATTCGAATCCAATAAAAATATAGAAATTACCAAATCATCATCTCCGATACCATCGTCAGAATCATCCTATTTCCCCCAAACAAATACTTCCAAAACCCACATCACAACACCACATTTACCTGAAGCAATAGCAAACTTTTCTTCCATCACATTAGCATCACCAGCCCATCAAACCAGCTACACGAGTTGGCCGTAGCGTCTGTAACTTTAAGCGCGGCAGCAAAAGTCAGAGGCGAATAATCTCTTTCCAGCGAATTATGTCGGGCGTGACTAAACACATTAATTTTGTCAGATACATGCTAATTACATTTGGCTCATTTACTCGCTTTGCATTTACGGGCTGGATTTTCACATAATGTCACTCCGTATTTCTGTGACGTTTAACCTTAATACAATGGCGTTTTTTTTTTTTATTTACTTTGATACCTACTGATGATTTTGCCTAGATTAAACAGACCAGTAGCTTTGAAAACGCTAATGAAGGCAATAATGTTCTGAGCTTTCCATGATATGCAGTTGTTAATTTGGCTGGATAGTTTTGTGAGTGTGTGTGTGTGTGTGTGTGTGTGTGTGTGTGTGTGTGTGTTTAATCCATTGTACCTCGACTGCACAGTACAGCAAATACTGTACGTGTTCACTTTTGTTGTGCATCATCATCACCATCATCATCATCATCATCATCATCATCATCATCATCATCATCGTGAGTTGTAAGGCATCCAGAAACGGAACAGAACAGTTTTAGGAGCATGAGAACTAACAACGAAGTGCCCAATAAAAATGGGTCACACATCCACCCACTCGTCACTCAGGCTTTCGATATTGTCAGCTCTTCATCACAGACCAAGCACTCCACACAAAATTGCCTTTCATAGTATTGCCTTTGGGATAATTAGTATTCTTGTTTTTTTAAGTGCAAAAATTTATATCGGCTTTTCTCAACGCTCATTGAAAAAGACTCATGTTCAGAGTCCCTATATATATTTTTTTTGTGGAGATTATTGCCAAAGAATACCTTGTTTTAATTGTTATTCGGGGCATGGTAATTTGCTTATTCCATACTGCATATGCCGCAGGACCGCACCTAGGTATAGTACTTAAGCTGCCACGGATTTTTTTTTTTTTTTCCAAAGAAATCCCTGTTTGACAGTGGGTTATAAACATTGCACAGTTTAAGGAAACCCATCATAAGTATAGGATCGTCATATTGCCTTAAACTTTTATCCACAAGAATGTCCACTAATCTCAATCATCGCTGTCGAAATGGGTTTAGTGGAGGTTGCTTTTAAATTATTCATTAATAACTCCTTCTTGAATGGATAGAACTGCACAGAGGTCATCATAGTCATCATTATCATCAAGCTGTGAAAGTCCACTGCAATACGAGAGCCTCTCTCATCTTCCTACACTGTAATCATTAGCGAATCTGCGAATTTAATCTCTCCATCTTGTTCTCTTGTTATTTTTCTTGTGTGGCAAGAATCAAACAGCAGACGTCATCGATGTGAAGTGGTGGAAGTCAGCTGCTTTCCTGAGAGCACACAAGCACTAAAGAAGGCTGATGAGCGTACGTGTTACTGCTTGTTTCTTTTTGTTTAAGTCTGGGGGTATCAGCTTGCCCAACCCGACCCCACGTGTGCCGCCCCCTCAATGCTTGCCCACACACTTGCCCCGCCCACATCACCGGCGGGGGGGGACGGGTGGGGGGGAGGAGGGGAGAGGAAGAGTGAAGGGTAGGTAGGTGACGCGAGGAGAAATATGAGGAGGGAATATTGAGAGAATGAGAGTTGAAGGAAAGATTGGGAGAAAGAGGTGAGGAGGATGGGGGTGAGAGGAATAGTGATGGGGGTACGTGTGATGTGAGGAGGAAAAAATAGGGTAGAGGAGGGCGGAATGAGAGAGAGGACGAGAGAATGAGAGAGGAGGGAGGGAAGGATATGGAAGAAAAAAGAGGAACGATGAGAACGGTTTTGAAGTAGTAGTGAAAAGAGGAAAGGTAAGAGGGAAGATATGAAGGCGAATGGGAGGAACAATTGGAGGATAAAGAAAGTGTCTGAAAAGATAAAAGAAAAAGAAGACGAAGGAGAGGGCGAAGGAGGGCGAAAGAGGAGGAGGGAAGGCGATGGAGGAGAAGAAGGATAGAGAAACAGTGAATGGGGAAGAGAGGTGAAAAAGAGTGGGAAAAGGAGGGAGAAGAGGGGGTTGTGAGACAGAGGAGGAGGGGTTAGAAAAGAGGGAGAAAGAGAGGGATTGAAGGAGGGAAACAATAAAGGAGAACAGAACAGTAGTGGGGAAGGCTATGTAACTCACTCCTCATAAATCTTGCTACTGAAGGGTCAATCTGGCCCCCGTACCGCCGTCTCCATCATCACCTTCCTTTTTCCAACACCCTCGTTTATTGTACATCTCTTCATTGCCTTTTATGTATCTGACTCTGAACATAGATTACATGGTTCGTTCCCTTGTGTCCAGCACTACATTTGGGTACAACAGATGGCTGCACACATGGTCGCAGTGGGATTACTTTATCTCTACATTTCTCGCGTTTCCTGTACTAAACCCTATAAAAAGCGGCATCTCTCTCAAGCTGAACAGAATCGCTAGGCATTAACCAAAGTAACCACGAAGCGATAACAATATATATTCACATATTTCATCGCCTTTCCCATGACGTCCCCTTTTAAGCCTTCGTTTTTATCTCTTATTTACTCTTTCTAGTTTCCCTCTCTCCCATTTCCTAAGCCACGACATCTCTTTTCATATCCTCTCTCCTTTGTCCCTCTCCTTTCCCCTTTCTCCCTCTCCTTTCCCCTCCCTCTCCTCTCCCCTCTCTTGCTCTCTTTTTCCCTCTCTCTCTCTCTCTCTCCCCTCTCCCATCTCTCCCTCTCCAGTAGCTCCACGCAACCCACGCAAGCCACGTCCTTCAGTTCGGTCCCTTTGATGACTCTAGGAAACTTCATTTAAATGACGTAAATGCAGTTAACACCAACTTCATAATGCAGACCAGAAATATGGACCACACAGAATAATGGATAACGTTACAGAGAAGAGCAGTAAAAGGTTATATTAAGAATGTAAGTAAAGGAGAAATAGAGAGCTTTTTATGGAAGGTATCAGTGTTGCAACTGTTGATAAAGCTTCCAACATATATGAAATCATCTTCGGATCTCCCAGTAGTAAGTAAGAATGAGTAATAAAAGTAAAGCACGAATAATCTGTAAATACTGGATGAAAAAAATAAAATAGTTTCTAGTGCAAAGTATCTGTGTTGGAACTGTTAATAAGTCTTCCAGGACATATACCTATAGACATCAACAGATCCTTTACAGCCACGGCATTTTAATATTTTTCTGCTAAGAGTTAATACTAGTAAGAAGCCCGTGTCGCAAGTCTTAAATGCAGAATAGGGAGCAACTTAATTATCAATACGTAAAGTAGTAAAGATTGAAGATAGCTGTACGGTTTGAAAATCGGACAATGGTTTCTACGCATGTACTGTACCCATTTTTAAGTCAGCTATAGAAATGGATATATTTTTATTTGTTGATCATGGTGAAAAGTGTAATTCTCTGTCTACCATTCAGTTCGTTCATTGATTTATCCACCATAATTAGTTAGGTAGATGATGTGCTAAAAAGAAGCCATAAAGTGCACACACACACACACACACACACACACACACACACACACACACACACACACACACACACACACACACACACACACACACACACACACACACACACACACACACAGTCGCCATCTCACTAGCCCCGTCGAAGGGAAGAAGCAGGCGGAACAAACAGAAGAAAATGCTCACGGCTCATAAGTCAAGTGTTGGTGAAGTGGGGGCGTCATAGCGCTGAGGGGCAGTTAACACCCTCACACTGGGGGCTTCTGTGCTGGTGGAGAGAAGTGGAGGAGGGAAGTGGAGGGAAGAAGAAGAGGAGGAGAGTAATGGAGAGAAGAAGAAGAAGAGGAGGAGGGAAGTGGAGAGAGAAATGAGAGGAGGGGAGCAGTGGAGAGAGGAATAAGAGGAGGAAAAAAGAATCAGAGTGCGCACAAAATATGGAAGTACGACAGGGCTTGGAGAGAGAGAGAGAGAGAGAGAGAGAGAGAGAGAGAGAGAGAGAGAAATAAAGGCTTCAAGTGGAACAGAAGTGGGGGTGCCATAAGCTTGAGGAGCAGTTAACACTCTGTCACTGGGGGCTTCTGTGCTGCCCGGGAGATAGATAGGTTGCCAGACAGGTATGGATAGAAAGAGATGGATAGGTTCATAGACAGATAATCAGACACACACAGATAGTTGGGTAGACAGATAGATTATTGATTGATAGACATATTAATATTGTAGATAGGGAAATAGATCATAAACAACCCACGGACATCATATTCAAAGACATACATAAATAGACAGACAGGCAGACAAGCAGACAGAAAGACAGACTGGGAGTTAGAAAGATAAAGAGCTCACAAGGAAACCAAAGCAGATAAACAGACAGACAGATATATTTTGTAAATCATGGCAGAAGAGAAAATAAAATGTCTTTAAAACATGACAATGAAAAAAAAGTCTGTCTTACCCCCTCTCAATTTCTGTGATGGATAAAGAGGCTTGAAGGAGAGAGAGAGTTGCAAAACCGTCGACGTCACCCTTGTATAGCGTCTGTGAGAGAGAGAGAGAGAGAGAGAGAGAGAGAGAGAGGAGGCAGACAGAGACAAAGACAGAAATTGTGTATATAGTTCTCGGAATAAAAAAAAAAAGAAAAACGACTAAAGAAAAATGAATGAGGTTTAGATTACTAATGATACGTAATATTTTCCATGTTTATCTACTCTGGGTGTTCTGTTAGTCAATTGCTACACTTTCACTCACCATTCACCTCCATTACACTTTGCTAATCATCTAAATAATTAACCTTGTATACATAGACTGCTTGATTGCACCCCCTGATAATCTTACTTTTTTTCTTTCATACAGTCCTCCCAGTATCATGTACGCTGCGCACTGGATACGTTGTTTAGGCTAAGTGTAGGATATATTGCATAGGTGAGAAGAAATAGAACATCCCGAGAACTGAATGAAACTTTTTTTTATCTCTTTGACAGTTAGATTAATATTTTCCTCCTCCAATCACTGCCCTGGTCCTTTTCTTCCCACCCAAGGATGAGATGAAGTAGGGTACAGATTTTAAGGAAAAAGAGAAAGCACGACTGAGGGAGAACTCTCAATAGAATGCCGTAGTGATATGGATCAGGCATTCATTCACTCTCCATTCATGTTCCCGAAATCCTGGCCTTTTTTTAAGCTAAGAAAATCATCTTGTAGCTAGTAGCCTGAGTAAAATAATTGGTACATAAAAGGCGAAATAGTTAGCATATTTTGTACTTCATATTCCTTTATTTTAATAGACCATCTTTCCTTTGCATCCTTCTGTGAAAGATTTAAGTATATTCCTATCATTCTTTTAATCTAGTTTTCCTCGTCTTCCATGCTTCCTTTTAAACTAACTTTTCCACTTCTGTCTCTCTCTTCACCTGTATAATATTCTTGCCTCCCGTTCTTCATTGAAACCCCATGTTGTGCTTTAGTCCTCGTCCTTCACCTTTTCCTAGAATTTTTTGCTTTTCTTAACACATTATCTTTCAACATTTTCCCCGTTCCTCCCACGCATTCCCCTCTCCTCCTCAACCCTCCATCCCTTCTCCCCCTCCACCTTCCTTCCTTCCCCTCTTTTGCTCCAATTTCTCTTCTCCTTTCCTCCATCGTTCCCCCCTTACATCACCCTCCTACTCTTTCTCTCCTCTTTCTCAACACCTCCCCCCTCTTTCTTTTCTTCCCTCCTCCATTTCATCTTTCCTCACACTCTTCTTACGTTTCCTAATTTCCAGCGACTTTTTCCTATTTATCGTCTCCCTTCTTTTCGCACGTTTATCATTCCAATATTCTCCCCACTTCCTCGTATTAATTTCTTTTAAATATTATCTATCTACTCTATTACGCTCCCTATTTAGTCACCTTTCTCCCTCCGGCCCTGTACTGGGCCTTTCTTTTCTTCTTTTTCATCTCCTCCCTTGCCCTTACCCTCCTCCCCTTTTCCCTCCTTTCCTGTGCTGTCCTGTACCTCAATTTCTTCTCCCCTCTCCTCTTGTCTCTTTGCTTCTGTTCTCTCCTCTTCTCTCCCCATCCCTCGTCTCCTCTCCTTTCCCCTCCCCTCCCCTCCCCTCCCCTCCCCTCCCCTCCCCTACCCCTCCAATTCCCTCCTCACCTCTCCTCTTCTCGCACCCCACACCTCCCTCCACACACCCTTTGCGGCCGTGTGCTCAACAAACACCTCTGCAAACAAGTATTTAAGGCGGGGGAGTCCTGCGTGACCGCCCACAACCCGCCTTAGGAAATCCAATACGGGGTGATGGAGGAGGAGGAGGTAAGGAGGGAGGTTAGAAGAGGAGGAGGAGACGGGGAGACGGGAGGGAGGAGAGTGGGGGAACAAGAGAAGACAAGAAGTAGATAGGGAAAAGATAAGGGAAAGGAAGGGGACGGTGGTGGGGGAAACAAGAAGAAAATAGAGGAAGGGAGGAGAAGGGGATAAAAATGTGGAAATGAGAGTTAAGGAAGGAGGTGATGGAGAGGAGAGTAAAGAAAAGAGAAGTGTAGAGCAGGAGGGAGGCAGGAGGAAGAGAACGATGGATAGAGAAAAGGAGAGAAGAGAAGAGAAGAGGGAATGGATAAGAGTATAGTTTAAGAGCTGTGATGAATAGGGCAGGACAGCTAAGGACTGTGAAGAGAGCGAAGCTGGGGGAGAGGCAGGGGTAGGGGGTTGTGAATACAGTCAAGGAGAGTAGTGAGGGAAATCCGAGAAATGAGGAAGGGGAAACGAAAGAGAGAGGTATTGAGGATCAGGAAATTAAGCTAAAGGAAAAGTGAGATTAAAACCATTATCTTCACCACGCCGTTGAAACTTTGCAAACACATGGAGTAGATAATACAAAAGTACCAACACCACCGTCACCAACACTATCCTATCCAAACTTGCCGTATTGAATTAAAAAGATATAGAAAAATATATAGGGGTATTGGCCCCAAAATTGTGCCAAGTTTGAAGCGAATCCGTAAAGAAGGAAGGAATGGCACCAAGTTGAGAAAGTGTGAAAGATTAAAAAAAAGTGAGGAAGTACAGTAGGTCTCCACATCACGCTGCTGAGATCTAACAATGACATTCGGCAGGGCGCTTGTATGAGCTGTTGAGGTGGCAGCGCCGAGTAACATTATTTATGCATACAAGGAAGGGAGGGAGGGATGGGGGGTGGAACTTCGGTGGCTGGGATGGTGATGGTCGAGGGGAGTGACTGGATGGGAAGACATCGGCAACAGAGCCGTAAAAGGGTCGCCTTGGTGCTGGCTTTATATTTAGAGGACGCTACTGACATGAGTTCGAGCCCCATTGACAGTCACTGAGTTTCTAGGGTAAACGCTCACAAGCTAGGACCAGTCCGCAACAGTCAGATAACGAAACCTTCACCGTATCACTTTCCGCTACCACAAACTTCTGTTTGCTCGTTTGAACCCTGAATCTGTCCAACCCCCTTCTAACCTTCCCATAGCTTCATCCTTTTAGGCCGCGAAGGGGGCTATCTGAAGACTGCTATAACACAAACGACGAGAAAGTTGATGAAACTTGTATAGTACTGCTATAAGTCGCAACTCTTCTTGCAACGCGCAATGTGTAAGTAACCCACTACGATAACCTTCAAAAAATATCCTTCGACTTAAATAAATCAGCTTACTTAACTCGTAGATAACTGGAATCCTCTTCTAAAAAAGACTGCAGCAGTCTGTTCCTTATTTCCGTGTTGGGATCTAGTACAGTCTAAGGCTAGATTACAGTTATGCAGATTGTTTAAGCCTCAGGAGCCTACCCTGCGTCTCTGGCAGTTTTTAGGTGATAGACGTGCTGGAGAGGGACGCCTTCATATGGTGGTACGGATAATGACCGGGTGGTCGAGTTGCCCGGTTACACAAATGTCCCTCATTCCTCTCCCAACCTTCCAAAATGATGACGACGAACTGCGGAAAAAGGGTAACGTCGCCTGCAGTTCCCCGGAATCACGTCCAGATGAACCTGGGGTTGCAGCTAATACAAATACTGGTATTAGTACCATTAAATGATAAAATAAAAGAAAAATCTCACCTCGTAAGTTCTCGCCGCTTTGTGTTAACTTATTGCCATCTCTGACCCAAGACTTCTACCACAAGATCGTCAAAGTCGTTGCTATGGCGAATAAAATCGTCAGGAGGTTGTAAGATAAAATGCTTAAAACTGTCGTACATCTCGTATATTTTTTCTTTTCACGGCATCATCCCACCAACAAGAATGAACAGTTCCCGGCAAATGTCTCGTCTCATTACTGTTCTGTGAGTGGTGCGTTTGGGTGGTCACAGCCTGAGCAAATGAAGCAAATGATGAGGCACGCACAGTGGAGCACAGAGCGGTGGCATGACAGATGGCCCGCCTTGCTTCACATTACTCACTTCACCCTCACCACCACCACCCGCTCTGCTCTGCCCTGTCTTTCCCTGTCCTGCTGTGTCCTGCCTTTCCTTGCCCTGCTCTTTCCTATTTTGCTTTGTCCTGTCCTGGCTTGCATTTCCCTGTCTTGCCTTACCATGCCCCTCCTTGCCCTCCCCTGTTCTGCCCTGCCGTGCCTTGCTTTGTCATGCTTGCTCTTTCTCGCCCTTTCATAGTCTTTCTCATTCTGTCCTTTCCTACCCTGCGTTACCCTGTCTCGTCCTCCATTTTTCTTCCCTGTACAAGCATGTCCTGCGCTGGCCTGTCCTGCCCAACAGTGCCTATCCATGCTCTTTTTCACTGCAGTTCTCTGACAAAAACTACACACCCCTACCTTGCCTTGCCCTACCCTAGATTGTTTTCCCCTATCCTGCATAATCCTAGGCCGCACCCCTGTCCCTCCCTGCCCTGCCTTGCTTTGCCCTGCCCTGCCCTGCCCTGCCCTGCCCTGCTCTGTCCTGCCCTGTATGCAAAACCCTTCTGCACAGGATAGATGCTTGACAGATAGTATGTGTTAAGGTGGCCCGTCGGTTCTTGATTGGGTGGTGATGTGGCGGCCTGGCCTTGATGTGGTTGACTGACTGTTGCCTTTGGTCAGAATGGGAATGTATGACTGGTGGTGTAGCTGGTGATGTGGTTAATGATGTGGCTGGTGATGTGGTTAGTGATGTGGCTGGTGAAGTGTATGTCTGAATAGTGATGTGGTTAATGATGTGGCTGGTGAAGTGTATGTCTGAATAATGATGTGGCTGAGTGGTGATGTGGCTGTCTGGTGATGTGGCTGGTGATGTGGCTGAGTGGTGATGTGGGTGGGTGCTGGTGAACGTCCTTGGGTATGCGGGGGCTGGTGTTAGGTTTCTGTGATGACGAGGGAGTATGTCCGTCATCACTTACTTGGCTTCTTTACGTGAGGCATTTATTCCGAGTTATGCTCTTAAATCACGCTGCCAGCGGAGGTATTAAACATTTTTATTAACTGTAGAAGTTAAAGAAAAGGGGGAAGAATGATGTTAAGAGCCTTATTAACCATTTCAAGTTTTAGCTGTAGAAGATAATGGATGCAGAAAGAAAATATATTCTTAGTGAAAATTTTAAGTTTCATTTAACCATACCAAATACAGGCAGGGAATGAGAAAAAAATACACGTTAACTTTAGATGGTAAGGAATTCCTAGAAATATGGACAAAAAATACCTTCAGCAGCAGGATTAGAAGAAAGGCATGAATTAATATATGGATCTTATAAACTGGAGATGATAGATAAAACCAGCGACACGATAAACTGTATTTCATGCCACAGAAAATTTTGAAAGACAATAGAATAATTTTACACCATCTAGTATTAAAAGTCTCGACTGCTAAACAACAGGGTTAAAAGTATATAGCCCATGAAACGGTTATATCAGCAGAAGAAGCCGCCGCATCTCTTCCATGACATGAGCCACCCGCCCATTCATTCGCCACCCAAGCCCACAGATTTCTCGGCTTTATCTTGTAGTCAGTTATATTCACATGTATGCCATATTTTTCTCACCCCTTCCAATACAAGAATTTGACCACTGATTCATCTCTATGCATCATTATGTGGAAAATTATTCCCCAAATATCCCCTCAATGTGAATTGTGATAGGTCATATCTGAGGGTCTTTTGGTTGGTTACATGACTACCACACAACGTAGTGAATGGTTTGCAGAATATCAGAATCTGTTTGGTCTCTCACTCAGTGAAGAATCACCTGAAGGTAGCAATATAGTGAATGAATGGATATTAAGCGACTCCAAACGATGTAAATGCTTGTAATGAAACAAAGATTCCAATCTCCCTCCCGTTCAACTCCCACAACTGTCTACAAAGATTTCTGGCGCCACTTTAGAAAGGTGTTGGTGTTTGTTGACGAGCAATACCGGTTCCTGTGTGTTGTCTCAGGTGTGCGTGCGGTCAAGGGGTGAGGCAGGTGTGTGAAGACAGGAGGTACAGTCGGGGATAAAAATTCGGCTACCGTTCCACTGCAGCCACTGTTCTTGACATTTAGGTATGTCACCCTCCTCCCTGACGCGTCATATCAAAGAGTATCATCTGTGGGCAGAGAAACATACCAAACCTCTATCAGCAGGGGAATAACAGCCAGCCAGGTGGGACGCTGAAGAGGCGAAATATTATGCTAACTTTTCCCCCTGGTTGTAAAACGGAATCTCAGCCCATCCATCTTTTTATATCTTCATTTGGTTTAGGGCCGAGTTAATATTGCGTAAATAATGATCCATCATGTACGTATTGCTTTAACTTTCCAGTATGAATCACATTTTTCTGTTTGCTGCTGAACTTGTATAATCCAAGAAAACAGTATGAGTATATGTTTATGTGATATTTAGAGTAAGAAAGGCACTAGATTTATTATGAAAAATATCGCTTGACTAAAGAATTAATTCAGGAAAGGTTAGTGAAGTTCATTTATTCATCAAGGGTAAGTTAGGAGGGATGGATAATGGCAAAAATGAAACAGTGCACAGTGAGAATAATGTTGATGGTGGTATGGTGTAGTTTTGGTAATACAGTTGCTGCGAATTTGAGCTTCCCTCTGAGCATCTTCCCCGCCAGCGTATCGGCAGTCACTTGGATTCGAGCCCCATCCAGAGCGTTTCCCAAACATGAGGCTAGTACCAAATCATCCAAGCCACAGTCACCCAGTTCTCTTCCTCAAACTCCCCTCAGCTTTCTCCCCTCACTCGTTTGCTACAGGTTAAAGTCACAAGGAGTTACGGTGGAGGACTGAACAATTGCAACAAAAACGATGCAACAGAAGGTAGCTGCAGAAGATAGTTGTCTGGTATAGGTCAGGTTTTGACTGTTTCGGACCGGCGTTAGCACGTGAGTGTCCACGCCACATACTCAGTGATAGTCGGTGGGACTCGAACCCATGAACGTGAGGCCAGCACGAAACTGACCAAGCCACCGAATCGCCTCTCGCGTCCTCTCCCCTCATTCATCCTCTGCCTCTCTCCACACCTGTCATTGCATGTCCTCTTCCCTGGCTCCTTCTCTCTCCTCTTTCTTCGTTCCCTCAAGCGCACTTTCCCCTCACTCCCTTTCTCCTTCTCCCCTCACTCCTCTCCACCCTTCCTGTCTACCTCTCTTCTCGTTCCTTTTCAGACCTACCCTCTTGTCCTCCCTTCTGCCCGCTCCCTACACCCTTTCTGCTGTGTCTTCGTTCCCTCTTTGCCATTTGCTACCGTCCCTCCAGCAAGCCCTCTTCCCTCACCCATTACTGCCTATCCCCTTGCCTAACTCTCCTGCCTACCAACACTCTGCCTTACGTCACGCAGGGCACCCACTGGAGAGTCTTCACCCCGTTGCCTTACCTTCTTCGATGTTTACGCTCTTCATAGAATTCCTCAGATTTAATTTTCCTGAACTTCGCATCACCGTTTTCGCGGATTTTGGCTAAACAGTTGAACGTTGCGCTTAGCTGAAATGCCAATAACCTTTAGGAGAGCAGTGGTGTCTCAGTTTTAAATTGTGGGGAATAATGTTTTGGGTTATTTTCGTTTACGGCGTTAGTTCCTGCAAGATTATATGATGCAGTGCATGATCTTACCAATTCTGTTCATTTGTGCCCTAATGTTAAATGGCGATTATATTATTTTTCACCCCCCCCCCCACACACACACTTGCATATAGATTTATGTGAAAATAATCGTTACACAATATTTGAAGTACGGGAATCAAGAATTAAGTGCAGAAGTACACACCAATTATATATGCGGAGAAACTGCATTAAAGGTACACCAGAAATCTAGCATATGCGCGTTAAGAAAGCAGACTGCCAGGCACAGAACTTCATCCTGTGGAATGCCATGTTGTGAACAGCTTTGGAGAGTCCTCTTTTACCGAAGGATTTAATGAAGGATTTATCTGCTTTCTCGCTGGAAATGTGACTCTTAAGCTAAATGAAATAACCTGAATACAGCAAATAATGATGATAATAATAATAATAATAATAATAATAATAATAATAATAATGATGCTGAAAGTGAGCTTGCAACTTCAGATATATGTGGTATGTTGGCGGTTGGCTGGGCTTCAGGGAAAGGATTATCAGGACTGTACCGAGAGTCGGATACATAAGAAGATAGAAAGTGATAAGACGTTCACTTTCACAGCGACTGTATATTAATTTAGCCGGGATGAAAGGCGGGAGGTGGCCATAACTGGATAACGCAGAAAGAAGGCCAGACATCTTGTAGCAACCCGCCCGCTCCACGAGAATCATAAGAATGCATGATTTGCGTCTCTTGTGGTTTCAGATTTTTTAAATATTCCTCCATGCTCGAGAAAGATGGATAAAGGATGGTTATGAGAGTTCTGGTGATTCATTGGTATTTCTCTATATGCAATGTAAAACAAAAGTAAAAATATGCCTCTTAAGACTGAGAGATAAGTATTAGAAAATTTCATAACTCACCAACCCCCGGGACGCCTTTTACATTTTCCTCTCTCCATCTCCTGTCGATTTTATTCACATTAGGGTAGAGTGCTCAAACTGGGTGGATTAACTATAGCATTATTATACTTCTTTATTACAAGAGACCTTTCCATATGCATGAAATTGCGTGATAGCGGCAAGAACAAGTTAATAAGAACGTTACGCGGATTTTCAGGGTTAATATATAAAACATTTCAGAACAATACTTAAAACTACCTTTATTCCATTCCTTCAAGCTTTGCCAGTATAAACCAAGCATAAACCTGTCTAGTAGCCGTGTTTTAATGGGCTTGTGCGTTTCCGTATCGCCTAACCTTTAGCTAAGTACAGGGTATCATGAGACGTTTTTTTAAAGACACTTCAGGAGGTGATTATGTATAGCTAATTCGGATTACAAATTGCTCTATTAGCGTGGGTCTAATGGTGAACCGATTCTGAGTTCTAGCTATTGATGACCTGATGGTAAAAAATGACCTCCCCCATCATTAACCTTTAACCTCATAAGTATTTGCAGCTTCGTACCGGTTGAGCATTAGCTCCATGTTGATGTAGATTTTTTTTTTTTACTCAAAATTATCCATACAGTTACCTGAAGTGTCCCCAGAACTGCGCGGACTACCTTGTATTTTGCAGATTATAATTAATATATTCACTTGTTTGCTTACTACATGCTTTTCATCATCATCTTTATCTAATTCCAACCAGAAAATAAGGTAAAGTGGGAACCGAGAAAAAAAGTGTGAAGCGGGAGGACTATGGACAGAATAACTAGGGAAATGGGCCACACAATCATGCTCACACCATTCAAGTCCTCGGAATCTTGGGTGCATGAATATTGTGAAGAGAATATTAACGTGTAAAAGGCAGAAATAAACTAACAAGGAAGACGTGCTAGGGTTCAGTCCTTGGTTCGGCTGGTATTAACGAAGGACAAGAGATCAAGACGTTATAAAGAGGTGGGTATGCAAGTGTGCTAATGAATGAAAATAACAGCAACCTTCCATTTATTCAGTCTAGCTCACTACTGAATGAAAGAGAAGTTGTTGTGTGTGTCTGTGCTTGGGGAGGGGGGACGGTAAGTAGTGAATGGTGTTAGTGGTAAGGGTGTGTGTGTGGTAGAGGACAGTTGTGTGTGTGTGTGTGTGCGTGTGTGTGCTGGGCGGGGAGGGGGGATAGTTACTGATGAGTGTCAATGAGAACCAGGCAGTGAGGGCGGATGAATAGAGTGAATTAAAATAAGTACAAAAGTGGGTCTAATACTTTCGCCCCATGAATGAGCGGCAAATGAGATGCAGGCTCTTGTGAAGGACGATAAGATAAGTTTATTAAGAATGAAGACCAGCATGAACGTAGTGGACGAGTGAAAAGATAGGGCGCGACGTGAATAAATACAAAGCAGATATAAGTGATAAGGGCGAACGAGATGCAGATATATAACACGAGAGTAGCAAACAGGATTGATAGATGGGAAAGACTACTAAAGGATATAAACGGCGAAGACTTGTAGCCATTAAATGAGAAGCAAAATTTTTCAGACATTTCCCTTCCTGCCTACTTTACAGCAGTTTGTACTTCTAATGACGCGTTACGTATATTTTCATTATTATGTAATATATAGATTAATATGAAAACAAATAGCTAGCATACATTACAGACGCAGGCGAATTAAAAGCAGAAGTAAACGAGTATCAGACAGATATTGGAGCCGGAATGGGGAGGAAGTGAAAAGACAAGGTAAGAGAAAGAGCACAGTGGAAGATGAATTAAAAGCAGGAGACTGCAAGAAGAATGAGGCACGGAACAGCAACAGCAGGAGCAGCGCAGGCAGACGTGGTGGTGCTAGTACGTCTGCTGGTGGTGGCGGGACAATGGTAAGGTTGTGGGCAGCGCGGGTGTGTTTACATTTGTGGCGACCTCCCTGACCTCTGGCGGCAGGGCGGCCAACTACCCCTCCACCACCCTCCCTCTCTCTCTCACTGCCGCCCCTTCCTCCCTAAATACCCATCTACCAGCCCTCTCTCCATTCCTTCCTCCCTCTCTCCCGTCCCGCTCTCCATCCCTCCCGTCCCACCGACCTCTCTACCAGCCCTGTCTCCCTCCTCTACCCCACTATCTCTCCCTCCTCCTCTCCCGTCCCTCCATCTCTCCAGCTCCCCATTTGTTTGGTTGATCGGGGTAAGGACAGATTTACTTTTATTGTTTGTTTTAAATGCAGTAGTTTTCCTTCGTGTTTGAAGGGGAAATGCAGACCAGTAGTTTCAGTGATTAAGCTAAAAAGAGTGTGTGTGTGTGTGTGTGTGTGTGTTTATTTTTTTCTGTAGCAAGCTAGACGTGATTCAGTCCTTGATTTCTTTCCTTGCCTGTCATATGATAATTCACAGCAAGGAAATAAAACGCTTAGGATTTAGTGTACAAAGTTTGCAAGAAATTTCGCATATTGTTGGTGTTTGTAGTGGACAGGATTATGCACTGAATCTTTGCGTAATCTCTTATGAAAATATTGTTTGATAAAATTAGTAATTCACTTGTAGTTGTTGTCGGCGATTATAACGTAACTGAAAAATATTACTCGTCGATTTTTGAGTGAATGTATGAGTTGGCCAAGTGAAATCCCCACTTTTTTTTTTTCAGTGTGTGTGTGTGTGTGTGTGTGTGTGTGTGTGTGTGTGTGTGTGTGTGTGTGTGTGTGTGTATAATTTGCACTAACAAAAGACAGAATTCATACTCAGAACTGCACTCATACCGCCAGGCCCTTGTATAACCCAGAATTTAATGTACTGAAATTCCGTAGCAAGACTCTCGGCCTCAAACGCAACTAAAATAAAATAGTAAAAATCCAAGCACGTAAAACACCGGAGTGGGGGAGATGAAGACTTGGGCATTTGTGGGATAACGTGACGGCCGGAATTAAGACCTTTTTACGTTGGGGAATTCCTCTGTGTGTATTTTTGATGTGGGGCTTCTGTGTCGTGGGCAGCTGTCGACTCGGCCCCGGACGGAGGCGGACTGGAAAGTTAAAGAGTCATTCTACAGTTTTCATTTCGTGTGTGAGGGAGATTTTCCAAAGAGGAGCGGAATGATGTTGAAGCGAGTGCAGAAAGAGAGGAAGAATGCAAGAGAGCCGAGGAAAGAATGAGATAGACAGCTACGTAGAAAGGGGCCACGAGAAGAGGAAAAAGAGGAGAAGCAGGAGGAGTAGGCTAGATATGCAGGAGGAGGAATCGCTTTGATACGCTCATTGTGAAAGGGGTTTTGGGATGGAAATTTGTTGTGAGAAGAGACGACCTGTGAGACTAGAAGATGAGGGTAAGTGAAGTGCTGTTCATATGTCGACTGTTTTGGAATGAGACTTGACAGAATGCTGGAGAGGGAGGAGGAAGGGACGAGGCTTTTTTGATAAGCTCACTGTGAAAGGTGTTTAGGACTGAAATTTGTTGTGAGAAGGGAAGACTACAGCATGTTGTAAGAGTCGTAGATGCGACCCGAGGTTCATGTAAGTGTAAACCCGGTGGACCGCAGGCCAAAGCCCCCTTCATCAGCTGTACAGTCTGCCAGTCTCCAGTCGGGCAACGGGGAGGGAAGTGAATTACATATATATATAACCGGATGGTTCCAAAGTTCAATCATATCAGTGCCGCCACTTGAAAGCATTTTCTCCAGCTCCAGTGTTGTGATGTGGGAAGAGAGTGAGGGTACTTGGAGTATTGTTCAGGTGTGGATCGCTATATTTATTGGTATTGAAGTAGTGCTGGAATTGGAATTACTTAGAGAAGACGATACTTGGAATATTGGCGATGGGATTGCTTGTTCCGATTACGCGTTATCATAATCCCTCCTGGCGATTTTTCTCAAGTTAGAAAATACACCTCAGACAGAGACGGTTATTTATCTCAGAACGTTGTTGTCATTGCTTACTCCTGGTCTCCCTTGCCGAGCAGACCGGTCGACCACAGGTAAGCAACTGTTTTTGTAGGGGCCGTCCTACAGACAGGGAACCTTGTGTTAAACAGTGCCTTACCAGGGTCGGATCATGGTCCTTCCGCATGGCAGGGTGCAGGGAAATATGACGAGGTTTGATTCACGGGTGAACGCCGCAGCTGCTTTGCTTCACTAAGGATGTACAGAGCGCCTCGCCTCTCAGAACATGGAAACCATTAGTTATATTATTCAGACTACTTCCAGGTACTTATATTTAGATTACGAGTATTTTCCCTTCCTAAGTCTTATGTATCAGTATTTCTCACCCGCTCCTCCTCATAACTTCGTCACATCTCCAGTACCCACCATTATTTCACATCCCCAGTACCCACTAATATTTTTCTCCTCCATCTCCTCATCGTCATCACAAAAACTCACCACATCCTCACATGTCATCGCATCCTCAGAACCCGTCAACGTTTGCATCATCACATCGTCTTCAACATGACTGCAACTTATCACATCCTCACACTTCATCACATCCCCGCCATTATATTTATCCTCCTCATCACTAAAACTCATCTCACACTTCATCACATCCTCAGTACCCGCTCCTCACTCCCCACCAAGAGGAAGGATCTCAGAGGAAAATAAATCAGGTTAAAATATTCCTCAGTGGGGTCTCATTTTTCAGCGTTTCTCGCCTCAGATGGTTTAAGACTGATTATGGTAATGTTCCCTGAGCCAGGCTAAGGGCAGGTGTGGTGGACGAGAGGGAGACCAGTGTGGTGAATGTGGTGGAGAAAGTGAGAGAAAAGTGGTGAAGTATGAGAAATGGTGTTGTGAGATAATGGTGGAAATTGTGATTGTGGTGGTGATAGTGGTGGTGGTGGTTATGGTAGCTGTGGCAGTGGTGGTGATTGTGGTAGCTGTGGTAGTGGTGGTGGCGTGGTATCTGTTGTCGTGGTGGTAGTTATGGTAGTGATGATTGTGTTGGTGATGATAGTTGTAGCAATGGTGGTTGGTGTGATGTAAATATAGTAGTGAACGGGAGTAAGGCTAATATGAAAATTGTGGTAAAGAGGGAGAAATGTAGTAATGAACTTGCCAGAATGAAACTGGTGCTGTGGTGAAATTAGATGGGTGAAGGGTGGTAGCATGTGGTGGAAGTGGTAGAAGGAGGGGGACTAATGTGGTGAATATGGTAGAGGAAAGGGTGAGAAATGTGGTGAACTGTGGCTGGAAAAAGGAAAAAAATTATAATGTGATGGATGTAGAGTGATGTGTTGTGATGGTGGTAATGATTAGTTTTGGAGGAGAGAGAGAGAGAGAGAGAGAGAGAGAGAGCTAGTGTGGGAGGAATCGTGTGCCCGACAGACAGACAGACACACAGACGAAGACGACCCTCCCTCGAATTCCCAAAAAAAGAGAAAGAGAGAGAGAAAAAAAAAAAAGGAGTGAAAAACAATGAGAGTGAGAGACAGTTTTCCTTTCGCCTTTGTCTCTCATGTTTTGGCTGTTGGGAACGACACCGGAGTTGCCTTAAGGGGAAAAAGAAGGAGGAGGAGGAGGAGGAGGAGGAGGGGGAGAAGGAGGACGAGGACGAAGAGAAAGAAGAGGTGGAGGAGGACGAGAACGAAGAAAAAGAGGAGGCGGAGGAGGAGTGGTTGGAAGACGAAGGTGGTGGTGGTAATGATGATGGTGATAAAGGAGAATGACGTCGAGATATGTGGTAGGTGTGTGGTTGATTATGATGATGAGAAGAACTAGGAGACTAAAAGGAGGACAAAGAGGAGACACAGGAGGAGGAGGAGGAGGAGGAGGAGGAGGAGGAGGACGAGAGGGAGGGGGGAGGAAGAGGAGGAGGAGGAGAGGAAGAAAAGTGAAGGGGAGGGAGAGGAGGAGTACGGTGAGGAAATGAAAAAGAGGAAAAATCGTAGGAGAGAGAATGAGAAATGAAAACAAAAGGGATTAGGGATGGAACAAAGAAGATTAAAAAAAAGGTTTGGAAAAACGAAGGAAAAGCGATGGAGGGAAGAGTTTTAATGTAAGAAAAAAATTAACAAAAGAATGATGTAAAAACGATGTGGACTAGAAAAAGGATAAAAGCATAGGGGCAAGAAAGATGTAGAGAAAAAGGAACTGAAGAACAAAGATAATTTAGGGGATGGAGCAGTATAAAGAGATTGCAGAACGTTATTGATGTTTAGAGGACTTGAGAAAATTGGATTATGACAGGATGAGGAACAGACGTGGTAAATAAGAGCGATGATATAAGTTTGGGCGGATAATTAAGGGAAGGTAGAATGTGGCGGTAAGTATGGATGACTTGAGAGTTGTTGGCTGATAATTGATAAACGGAGACATGGGTAGATAGATAGATAGATAGATAAATAGATATAGACAGACATATTAGTTGATAAAGATAGATAGATAAAGAAATAGATTCATTGAGTTATGGAAGACAGATCGGCAGCTACCGGTACATATATAGCAAAAATTATGTAGGCTATATTCCTTAAGCTCTTTCCGTTTTACTTTGACAAAAATATAACACCTCGTAATACACCCAAATTTGTCATTTCAAGAAACAACAAAAAGAAATATTTCTAGACAACTAACAAATACAAAACTGGGTGGCAATTCCCGGATCCCTGACACCCATTGGACTTCAAGGGGATGCTGAGGGAGGGGGGTGAGGGAGAGAGAAACTGGGAAGGAGGGGGGAGAGGGGGAGGGATTGTGGTGGAGGGGGATTTAGGAGGAGGGGATGGGGGATGAGAAATAAAGCGTAGGGGGCAGGAGAGAAATGAGAAATGGAAGAGTGATGAAGGAAAGGAGATTGACGAGATGTAGAAGATGAGTGATAAAGGGTGGGGTAAAGAGGGTGAGGGGGGTTTGAAGAAGGGGAGAAGAGGGGAGAGGAACGTGGAGATGAGAAGGTGGATAGAGAGTGAGGTCAAGAAAGAGTGAGGGACGGAATGTGAGGGACTGGGCCAGGAGTAAAAAAAGTGTGAGGAGGAGGAGGAGGAAGAGGAGGAGGTGGAGGAGGAAGAGGAGGAGGTGGAGGAGGAGGAGGAGAAGAAGGAGGAGGAGGAGGGGAAAGTTAGAGGCGCGGTGGAGAAGAGGTAAGGGTTGTGATAATCAGAAAGAGAGGGGAGGGGAGGGGGAAAGAGGTGTGAGGATTGGGTTGAGGATAAAGTGAATGAGAGGAAGGAGATACGATGAGTGAGAAGGAAGGGAGATTGGGGGGTGGGAGGTTAGGGAGAGATGAAAGGTGAGAGGCGCAGCACTGGGGAAGGAGTTAGTAGGAAATGAGAAATGGAAAGATGGGAGAGGAGAAAAAGAAATGAGAGGCAAAAGTATGGCTGAAGATTCAGAGGCAGCATCACTTTGGGTAGGGTGGTGTGATGTGGTGTGGTGTGGTGTGTGGTGACGTGCAGCGTGGCGCATTGTGGTGGTGCTGTGTGCTGCAGTGTGGTGTGGCGTGGTGTGGCTTGGCGTGTTGTCGTGTGGTGTGACGTGGTGTGTGCAGACGCAGTTCAAAGGTGGTAAACAATAACAACACAGACGCTCCAGAGAACGTCCCCAATTGCATCCAGGTGAGAGAGAGAGAGAGAGAGAGAGAGGGGGGGGGAGGAGGGAGATGGTTATGTGTGTGTGTGTGTGTGTGTGTGTGTGTGTGTGTATTTAGCAGTAGGTTACGTTCCTTGTCAGCGCCAACCGTCTACGACACCTTCCCATTTCAATATTATGTGAATTCGGATGATGATAAGAAACTTGCATCTGCTTCTTTAGTGGGGAAAGAGGGATACATTTGTTTCATACTGACCTGTTTTTTTCAGTGGACATAATATACCGAAATACTTAAAAGTTATAAATTGTTGTATAGGGGCATTATTCATCTATCTATATATCTTACGCTTCGGCTTTTGCACAATATATATATATGGGTAATCATTTTTTTTTTTTTTCATCCGAGTTAGCAGCAAATTTTCAGAGTTTACAGAAAATGTTTTGCCCTAGTTATTGCCTTTCCAGCAACCCATCTTTCACCTTAAAGAAAAAAGTAGGCTCCGTTCCCTGCTACCTCCACCGCCTCTCCTGCCTCTCCCCCACGTCTCTCTCTCTCTCTCTCTCTCTCTCTCTCTCTCTCTCTTACCTCCTCTCCTCTCTTCTCTCCTCCCCTCTACAGCTGGTTTCCCTCCCACACCTCCACAAAGCTCTCTCTCCTCTCTGTCTCCGCTTCCTCCCTCTCCCCACGCGCGCGCACGCACACAAATACCGTCTCCATTCCAGCCTCATCCATTTACAGAAAATCTGCTCTCCAGTGCCTTCTTTTTCATCATCATCATCATCATCATCTTTCTCATCTCTCTCTCTCTCTCTCTCCATATATATATATATATATATATATATATATATATATATATATATATATATATATATATATATATATTGTATATGTGTGTGTGTGTGTGTGTGTGTGTGTGTATGTATACGATTGCGTGGATGGTAAGGGCCTCCCCCGTACATCTTTACTTCCTTATTCTACACCTTGACGCTTTTATTCGTTCTTTCCATCGCTCTTTACTCCATTTCTTCCTTCTCCCCCTTACTCCTGCATATCCCATCCTTCCATTCTCACCTGTTCTCTCCATCCCTCTTATCCCTTTGCTTCAACTTCCCCTTTACTCCTTCCCAGCTCTCTTCACCCCTTTGCTAGTACCTTCTTGGCATTTGGTTATCCGTCTCCCCCCCCCCAGCGCCCCCTCCCCACCGATTTTTACTTTTCCTTAATCCCTTGTTGAATTGAGGCGAGAAAGAGAGGGAAGCACTCACTCTCCGTTCACCGAGAAAGATCCGCGATGTTTTAGCTGCCCAACTTCTCCCTTGGTTAGTCTGGGTAGTAAAGTGGAAAGGTGGAGAGAGAGAGAGAGAGAGAGAGAGTTTTGGGTGTCGTCCGGGATGTAGCTGGTATGGAGCAAGAGCTAGAAGGGAGCGGGAAGGGAAAGAGGAACACATTTTAAAATAGAGAAGGGAGGATATGGAAAGAAAGTAGGAAATAAGAGAGAGAAAGGAAGAAATATTTTTTCCTCCCTCTCTTATCCTCTTTCCTTCACTCTTCCTATTCCCTCTTCTCTCTTCCTCTCTCCCCTTCTGTCTCTCTCTCTCTCCATGCTGCCTTTCGCTTTTTTATCATTTTCAAAGTCTTTCCTTTCCTCCTTATCGTTCTTTCTATCATTCTTCTCTCTCCTCTTCCTTTCTTCCGCCCTCCTTCATAACCCACCTGCATTCTCACATCTTCCCTTAATCACATAATCTACCTAGGCTTCTCTGCTATGCAACTTCCCTCTTCCGCCCTCCCTTCTTGCATATCTCTCTCCCTCCTTCCTTCTTCCTCCCTACCATCCTGCATTCCTCCCTTCTTCCTTCCTCCCTCTCTCCTTCCCTCCACGCCAGCTAGCAGAGCAATGAAAGCCGCGGCCGAAGGAGGAAGGATGGAGGCAAAGGGGGCGAGCTTTTACCTCCCCTCCATTATTCTTTTCCTTCTTCTTTCCATCCTTCCTTCCTTCCTCCCATCCTTCCTTCCTTCCATTCCATCGTTCCCTTTCTCTTTCGTCAGTGTCTCCTTCTCCTTCCTTTCTTCGCCTTCCCTGTTTCGTAATTTTTCCCTCCATTTTACCATTATCCTTTCATCTCTTTTCAACCTTCCATCTTTCCTTTATCGCTCTGTTTCTCTTCCTTCCTCCATTTCCTCCTTTCCTTCTCTCCATCTTTCCTTCCCTCTTACCTCCTTTCTTCCTCCTGCTCTCCTTCCCTCCACGCCAGCCAGCAGAGCAGTGAAAGCCGCGGCCGAGGGAGGGAGGAAGAAGAGGCAAAGGGGACGAGCGCAAGGTTCAAAGGCTAAAACAAATAAACAATTGAATTACAATAAGATCGGCCCCGCTTCTCTCTCTCTCTCTCTCTCTCTCTCTCTCTCTCTCTCTCTCTCTCTCTCTCTCACCACCACGGCGTAGACTCTCCCTTCATGTTAGATGCATGAGGGGAGGGAGAGAGAGAAAGGGAGGGAAGGAGAGAGAGAGAGAGAGATAAGGATAGCGTTCGGTGTTTGTGTGGATAAAAATGGTCATGGAAATAGTGAACAAATTAAGCCAACTTTTTTTTCATTAATTTCGTTCTAATGCACCTGAAGTATTTATTAATTTATTTATTTATGTTAAAAGGAAAGCGTATTATACCTCCAGTGTTCATGCAAGCTCAATCTTACTCCTCCATTTCGTGACGTCTCCCCCAAAGCTGCATAAAATCGTCAGTAGTTACCGTTTATGGGTTTAAGAAATGCCTCTTTGTATTTAAGTAGCTGACCTTTGACCGTGTGGGTTTTTTGCCTGATGAGACAAATCGTCAGGAATTATACAGAAAATAGTACCCAGCTTCGTCATCTTGAGGTACAGACGGGATCGAAATTCCTGTCGGCTCTCCTACCTCTCTCTCCATAGACTTTAAAAAATTTGCTTGGTAGATCTGCAACAAACAGCTTTTAACTTTAACCTGAGGCCAAATAAACTCATCAGTGTCGGTTGCTGCCAATTCACCTCACTGATTTTCAAAGCGCATGGAGAGAGAGCTGAAGAGGCGATAGGATTTTTGAAGCATACTCTAATAGGTTATCGAGGTGATCTTTAGCTCGGTTTATGATTGGGGCAACTCTTGTTTTCTTTTCCATCTAAGGTCAAACTATTTTATTCACCTAAGGGCAAACACAGGAGTCTGAGTTTTTACCGTGCAGAGTTTCACGTGATAAATGAAGCGTCAGGATTAAATCAGAGTAAAGTACGTGAACTTGACCATTGCAGCGAAGAAATTGTTGATGTTCTGTTAATTAACAGTTTTGCTATGTAGGATGCCTCTTAATCTATCACACACACACACACACACACACACACACACACACACACACACACACACACACACACACACACACACACACACACACACACACACACACACACACACACCCTTATCTATTATACGTCTACATATTCATCCCTCGACGCGCACATATGTACAGACATAAACACATGCATACATACATGTACACACAGCATTTTCCATCTCTGACAAAACTGTGTATTCAACTACACATACACAAATTGAATCCTCCCCCACCCCACCTCCACCCACAATACATTATCCATCTCTGCCAAGACTACATATTCACACACACACACACACACACACACACACACACACACACACACACACACACACACACACACACACACACACACACACACACACACACACACACACACACACACACACACACACACACACACACACACACACACACACAGGCCCTGGGAAGCCGACCACATGCTCAAAAGAGAAAACCAGTGTGTGGATATTTTTATGAATACTCTCTATCCGCAGTTTTCTTTCCTCGCTCCCCCCTTCCATTTCTTGTCCATCTTTCCTTCTCTCCCCACAACCCCCCCACACACCCCCTCACCCCCACCCCCCCACCCCCACCCCCTGCAAAGTTGGAGTCTTGAATTTTGAGGTTATTCAAATGTGGAGTTGTTGGATGGTGGGTAGTAGAGTTTAATGTTAGCTTTTGGTATCTGTATGTTTATTATTATTTTTTTTTTTATGTTTACCCATCAGTTTATGTCTCAGTCTATGAAGATGATGATGACAGTTTTGCCTCTTCCAGTTTCATGCCGCTTGTGCCCCGTTGAGCCTCTCGTCACTTTATATCACCCGTTGCTTTGTCTCTTCTGCTTTAACTCTTCCGCGTTGTACTAGTAAAATCACATGAATGAATCAAAGCGAGTCAAGTCTAAGTTTGCAGCTCCTGTTGTTGGGTCGGCCGAAACATTAACCATTTTGGCCGAGTGTACAGTACGTAGTGGAGGTATTGGCTTTCTTTTTCGGTATAAAGCTGGCAGTCAGTGTGTGTGTGTGTGTGTGTGTGTGTGTGTGTGTGTGTGTGTGTGTGTGTGTGTGTGTGTGTGTGTGTGTGTGTGTGTGTGTGTAGAGACTAATATTGCCAAAGGAGATCAACTAATAATCTACCCAGTATCAGATATTTAACAAAAGACTTTATAATGTTTTTTTCTTGATATTTTGCTAAGGAATGGGAAGGAAAGCCATTCCCAAGCCAGGCCTATTTTTATTCCCCCGACGAGGCCCTATTGTCCCTTCCCACCGCCTTGCACACACACACACACACACACACACACACACACACACACACACACACACACACACACACACACACACACACACACACACACACACACACACCAGACTTTTTTTCCATCGAGTTTTTGTCTCTTCATTCCCCCGTGTTTTTGGAACGTCGAGAACGCTGATGCCGTGCTCAGGATGTGGCCATTGAGCCGTCTTCTCGTTGGCATAAGGGTTTTTGCAGCACGTCTTCCATAGTGATTTATTTTTTCACGTTACTGCTTAATTGGTTCTTGTGGGTTATCTTTACCTATTGAATATCGACACCAGTAATACAGGATCATATTAAACTCCTCAGATCTTACTGAAATTCTTGGTAACAACAGATGATTCATAAAAAAAAAAATGGATTTGTCTTTTTTTTTTTTTCGTTATAATGGCACTCTTTCCTTACAGTAACCCAAAATTTTCTTATTCTTCCTCTCTACAAGGGATATGATTCAGCCAGGTAGAGATTTTTTTCATTATTAAGGTTTGATATAACTATCATTAACCCTTTCATTATTATTTAACCGATCTAGTAAAAAAAAAAAAAATCCCAAGCCTATAATCGTCAGGAGATAAGATAATGATAAATACGTCATTGGTTTTAGGGACTAATATTTCCAGTTCTTCCTGCAGCGTTGAACACAATTCCCTTCCATTTTCCTCCTCAGTTCTGATTCTAATTGCTTCCTTCGTGCCTTCTCTCTATTCCCTGCATTCTCCTCTCCCCTTCAGCTCTATATTCCCCCTCTAGGTCTTCCTGCCTTTCACATCTTCCTCTTTACTCTAATTCCTTCTCTTCTGATGTTTCCGTCTCAAACTGTGCATGTCCCTCCTCCTTCCAAGTTTTTTTTTTTTTTTTCATTCCTTTCGTATTTTTAAGTCCTTACGTTTGTGTTTTCAAGGCCTTTTTTTCTTTTCCCACTTTTCTTCATTACCTTTTCTTCTCCTCCTCCTTCTTCTTTTCTTTAATCTTTTCTCCCCACCTTCGTATTCCTAACATTACATTTCTGTTTCCCTTTTTTATTTATTTATTTCAGTACCTTCCTCTTGTTAATTATGCTTTCTTCTTTTCTCTGGATTGCTTTTTCGCCCTTCCCACTTCCCCTCTCCTGTGTTCTTGTATCCTTTCCTCCGTCTACCTATTCCTCTCTCATTTTCTACTTTCACATTCTTCTCTTCCCTCTTTTCTTGTCATTTTCTTTTCAAAAGCTCACTCTTCGATTCTGTTCACAGTTCTTCTCTTTTCCTTTTTGTTTTTTCTCTCCATATCTTCCTGTTCCTGTGCTTAAATGTTTACAGTTTGCTCTTTTCCCCTCTACTATTATATTTAATCCTTTTTTCCTATCATTCTCTTCCTATGCCCCTATTTCTACCTTACTCCTCTTCATTCTTTCCATCTTCTCTCCTCTCGTTTTGTATATACCGTAATATTTCTACTGCATATTTCTAAGCTTCTCCCTCAACCTTCCTTCCTCCTCCTTACCCCATTCCTTTCCCTTTTCATCTTTTCTATCTACCTGTCTGATCCTAACCTTGCAGTTTTACTTTCACTTTCCATACTCTCCTTTCTTCTTTCCTCCTTTCTTTCAACTGTTGCCCCTGTCTGTTTGCTCCTTTCTTACCTTTCCTATATTCAGGCCTTCCTCCTCTTCTTCCTTTTCCTACTCCCGTTTCTCCTTCACACATCCCTCCCGTATTCTCCTCTTTGCATTCATCTTTTTCCCTCTCTGCGTGTTCCTATCTCTCCCATCCTACCATTATGCCTTGCTCTTCCACTCTAGTCCTCTCTCCTCTTTCCTTTCATCTTTTCTCCCTCTCTCCCCGTTCCTGTCTTTCCATCCCTACCTCCAGGCCTTCCTCCTCATCTCCCCTTCGCCGTCCCCTCCTCTTCTAATGCCCTGCTCTGTGACCGTCAGACGTACACCTGTCAGTATGCAAATTAACAGGTAAATGTCTGCCTGCATTGCCTCGTGTCGTATACTTAGTCAAGGGATGAGGAGTGATCGAGGAAATGGAGAGAGGGAAAAGTTAAAGGAGAGGGAGATTACGGGGAAAATGGTAGAAACAGAGTGAGGGAAAGGGAGATTAAGGGAAAAATGGAAGGTCGATGAGGGAAAGGGAGACTGATGGAAAATGGAAGTGGTAGTATGAGGATGGTGGAGACAGACACTGAAAGATGGAGAGGGAGAATGAGGAGAAAATGGAAGGAACAGAATGAGGGATAGGCAGACTGAGGGGAATATGTAGAATGAGAAAGAGGGAGACTAGTGGGAATATTGAAGAATTAAATTGAGGGAAAGGGAGAGTGAAGAAAAAATGGCGGAGTTAGAGCTAGGGAGAGGAAAACAGGAAAAATGGCAGGGGTAGAATGAGGGTGAGGGGAAATCTGAGCATATAGAGTGAAGAGATGGAGAAATGTTGAGAGGAGAACAATTGAAGGAAAGTGGGACAGACAGAGCGTAGAGAAAGGGAACAGAGGGTGTAAGGCAAGGAAAAGTGGAGAGAGGAGAGCGAAAATCTTATAACTAGACAAAATGAGTGGGAAAGGGATATACATTTGGGGGAAGGTTAAATATGTGAAAGAAAGGGATAGGTGTTATAGATCCTTCTCAGAATCAACACAGTTTGCGTTGATTAAGTCAAATATCATACTTGCCCGTCTTTGACAGTATATATAATGTATATCAGGGAGAAGATGGGCAATGCCACACTTACTTTCTGATATAAAGATTGGTTCATACTGAGACAAAATGCGCGAGATCATTACAGTATATCAAAACTCACTTTTTTCCACTTCAGACTTACCACAGTCGACGCTTCCTTCCCCTTCCCTTCAGCAATACACAAATTATTAGTTTTTTCTTTCACCATACCTCAATAACCTCGATGTCTCAATTTCATGTGATCTGACCTGGAAAGATAACATTACTTTTGCAATATCAGGTTCTCTGAGGATGTGCTGAACCGGCTCCATACCATCTTTAATCCTGCACTGCTGCTGATTCTGTGCAGGGATCTTATTCGGTCAAGTGTGTGTGTGTGTGTGTGTGTGTGTGTGTGTGTGTGTGTGTGTGTGTGTGTGTGTGTTTGTGTGTGTGTGTGTGTGCGTGCAAAGGAAAATGGAGATCACACGCAACACTTTCAAAGGGGGTTGGGTTCATGTTTTCCTTCTCGTCACCTTTCCTCCCTTCACCAACTTGCTCCAGTCTCTCATTGTTGAAGTGTTGCATCTCCCTATATACTGTCGCTAGTAAACTGAGCACTGCTCTTCTGAACGCAGCCTTTATCGTAACCCAGTTTAGGTGGGCACGCAAGATCCATCAATCTCAACACCTCATCGTCCTCTATTCAGTTCCATAATACAAGACTTAACCAATATTCACAGACTTTCATGTTCTCCCCAGATCAACTTTGGAATTCCTTGTCTGTCTGTGTCTTTTTATGCCTACAGTCTTCTAAATGCTGTGTATCCAAATGAACGGATCTTGATTTTGGTGCCATTTTATGATAACTACTTGTATTTTTTTCGAGGCAAAGTTTTCCATGCTTACTGCCTTTGAATCCTTATTGATGAGGTTAAAAATGAAAATAAAGTCCAGAGTTTAGCCAGTTCAATAATGTAATATATTTTAGCTTATTTATATTGAAAGTGATTAATAGTAGTCCAAAATTCTCGGTTCAATAATCCATCTAACTTGAACAAGACTGTCAGGAGATAGAAAACAAGATGTCCTCGGGCTGCACAGGTTAAGGGGGCTAAAGGAAGGTGTGAAGGAATGCGACAGTGATTGCGTGGAGGGGGGAGTGTGTGAAAGGAGAGTGTGAAGGTAGTATTTGCACAGCGCCACTCCGACGCTCATCGCCGCACAATAAAGCAAATCCCAGGCAAACCAAACTAGCCCACAATCCCCGCGAAAACAAGCCGCCATCACTCACGCAAGCAGACCATAGCGAGGGGCCAGCTTAACAAGAGGAAGCACTAATATTTGAGTTCCCTCTTCTTCACCACCAATCACGGCCGTATTAAAAAAAGAAAAAAAAAAGAGAGAGAGGCGGTCTTCAATTATCCATCATTTGCAATCCGGATAAGAAAAGTAGGCGCTAAAGAATCCAAATAATTGCTAAAAATTCGACATGCATCTCACGCAACAACTATTCTTCAGTGAACTATTTCCATTATCTTCTGCAGTATGATGACTTCTATTTCGTTTGTTGTGATACTGCTAAATAATTCTACAGTATTTAGCTTTTAGAAGTATAGTCCTATTATGATGGTGTAAGAAATATTAAGAAAGTTTGTTTGACCTATTTTCTACGACGGTCATTTGGTATATAACAGGGAAAATCGTGCCCATTGGATTAAATAAAGAAGAGGGATGCGTTAACCAAATTATCTTGTGTGGTAGTAGGTAAAAAAGACGTGATCGTTCTGAAGGGGTAAACAACAACAAAAAAAAAAAAGCAGTGTAGAACGGCCGCTGAGCTAGCCATGGCACACGCTCGAGTGGACCAGTTGCAGCGCGCCCCGTGTTTGTTTATTTACCCGGCATCCCCGACGGCTATATTTCCCACGTATGTATTGGCCAAAGCTGGTTGTGATGGAGCGTGTGTGTGTGTGTGTGTGTGTGTGATGAGCGTGGAAGTGTGTGCATGTATGTGGTGTGGCAGGAGGGTGAATCTTTACGTGTATGTCGGAGAACAAATGTGCTTGTATTTGTGTGATTCATTTCCCTCACACGTTTTGGCCAAAGTTGGTTGTGGTGAAGCTTGTGTGTGTGTGTGTGTGTGTGTGTGTGTGTGTGTGTGTGTGTGTGAACTGGTGTGTACACGGCCTAGCCTCTGTTTCAGCTCGCTTTTCCCTTCCGTGCCATAGTCCCGAGCTTCATACGCGGTGTGTGTGAAGTTAAGCGATGGAGCGGACGCCTCACGATGCCGAATAATCCGCTACGGCCTCTGTGTTCCCCGCAAACCGATGTCAAGAATGTATATCCCTTTGCCATTTAAGTCTTTTTGGTCTCTCTGAAGCTGAATACAAGCGTCTGGCGGTAGCAGGGATATGGATGGATCTTTTAAACACGATCGTTGTGAGAGAATAACAATAGATAGATAGATATACACAAATACAGATATATGCAGGTATATGAGAGAGAGAGAGGGAGAGAGAGAGAGAGAGAGAGAGAGAGAGAGAGAGGGAGTGACCTTCGTTTTCAGAGGAATATACTGTACATTTGTAGGACTGCGTAGAAAAGGAAACCTGTCTGCTGACTATTGTACATGTTAGCAATTATTTTTAGCAGGTTGAAACCGCAGTGATAGGGTGTTAAGCAGACGAATATTGATTTTAAACGAAAAATTGTTTGCGTTTCAGTATTCATAACTGTTGCAAGAAATACACTGTTTCCAGTCACCTATAAATCACATATTTTCACATTTAAGTCAGTGTGGTTATTTTTCACATGTAAATAATTGTGGTTATATTTTCACTGGATATACGAGCTCATCCCATAAATTCTTCCTTTACTCCTCAGACTCTCTCTCTCTCTCTCTCTCTCTCTCTCTCTCTCTCTCTCTCTCTCTCTCTCACCACCATTTAAAGACACTCCCCTGGTCTCGCCTCCCCTCGTCCCCCACGCCACAAAAGAGGAGTCGTCCCCTTTTGAAGCAAGGGCGGCCCACAGAAAGCTCGCCATTCTTCTGGAAATGAAAACAAAATATGGAGAAAGAGAGGGAGGGGACGGGGAACGCAGAGAGAGAGAGAGAGAGAGAGAGTGACTTGGTATAGATGCTGAAAATTATGATGGTGGATATAAACTTTAAATTAGTGATAGACTTTTCGGTAACTAGAGGGAGAAAGAGAAAATGATGAACTAGGTGATGATGATGATGTTGATTATGATGACGATAGTAGTGGTGAAGATGATAGAGATGGTGAATACAGCATTTTTTCTTTGTTTATATGAGAGACTGTAAAATATAACAAGCTCCATATTCATCTCCCAGCTGGTCCTCACGGCTACACCATCTGACGCAACAGGAGGAGCAGAAGTAACACCCAGGAATCGTCTCCTACATTACCTAAAGAGGACCTGAATTAAGCAGAAAGAAACTGTAAGGTAAGGCACGTAGTGAGAAAATAAAATGGGAAACATTAGAGTGCTAAGAGAAAATGGGGGATACCTCTTTTCACTCTTCATTCCATTTATTTGAAATTGCTGACTCCAACACCATAATCACAGCCATTATGAAAGACACTGGCAATATCATTACAGGTAATTTAGTTTTCTGTGGCATCATCATAATTATAGTAACTTCCCTAACTATTGCCATTGCCACTTCCCTTTTCACATATTCGCTGCTACCACAGTCTGAATACCCTCATTACCTTACACCAGTACAGTTAAAGAGGTTATAATATGATTTTTTTTTTTTTACCTGGCACCTGGGCCCCTCCCACAACTGGAATACTAAGTAGTGGTTGCAAGAAATTAAGTCAGACCAAGTTGCTGGACCTTCCCAGGCCTTGGCCTAAGAACCGCTAACATCACTGAATTACTAACAGATCAACTTCGACATATGGTATGTTAGCCAGGCCGGCCCCCTGCAGCACACACCATCTATTTTGTTATAACTCGGCTTCGTTCTCTGTCGTGACGTTAGGTAAGATCTGAATTTTTAAGAATTTGGTGTTTAACCTTTGTGAATGTGCTGAGGAGGTTGAAATCCCATGTTTTTTTGTTTTTTTCCAGATGGGGATTGACGTCCCTTGGATTTTCTCTAGAACGAATGGTTTTCCAGATATTTGAGTTTTTCTATAATTTTGCAGGATTTAGTCTTCTTCCGCCACCCGGGGAATTGCCAAGATCGGCGCCTCTTGCGATCTTAGGGGTTGCCACGCATCGCCAGATTTTTTTTTCATTTAATAGTGTTTTTCTTAGGATCAGACAGATGTGGTCACCGAACACACAAGTTATGAATGCGTCTCCTTGGCTGTTAATTTAATAGACCATCCGGGACGGATTGCTGCTAGGTTTGACTAAACCCACTGTACCTCCACTAGAGCCAGTTTCACAATCCTTTCGTACTTAACATAACGACATCCCCAATATGGTTAGCACTGATGCAGATCAACATGATCGGTTTAACAGTAATTTTGTTGACTTGCTGGCTCACTTTTCTACGCCTAACGGCATAGCAATAACAATTATCAAATCAGTATGTAAACCTATATTGTGAAACCCAGGTCTAAGAAAAAAGAAATTAGTCCGTGTCCGAACGAATATCAGTAGCTATGAAATATGGCCACAGTGAAGGGCATGATTGGTGATACAGGGGTGGGAGTTTGCTGGTTTCACTATACCTTCGTTTGTGGCGTAACCTCATCGATCGCTAGCAATTATCACTCATGCAGACCAACACGACCGGATTTACAGTAGTCAGAGTGTTGGTTTGCTATACTGTTTTTACTCTAACTTGGCCTAAAATTGTCATATCTCAATCTTGAATGCAGAGCTGTAGCCATAGAGTAACACTAGGATATGATGCTAGTCACGAAAAAGTGCAATGGCAAGAATGTAGAACCGTACTGTTGTCTTCTTCCGCTGTTGTTCTACGTGAAATAAGCTGTAAATTGACAAAAATATGGGCCAAGTCAAGGTGAAGGAAGTATAGGTTCACTGTTACAACCACCACCATCACCATCAGCCCTTCTCCATAGCTGGCACCATTCTTACCACCACAGTCACCACCATCCTCATCACAACAATCATTTTCATCACCAAAATCTCAACGAACCTTACCCCTGCCACACCAACAACACAGCAACCACCACCACAACTACCACCGTCTTCTCAACGAAAGTACCCTCACTCTCACCACCATCACAGTCACCACAATCTTCACCAGCACTAACACCACCACCATCACATTCCCTCCACAATAACCACCACACAGACATCGCAGCCATCATCCTCACCAACGCCATCAACCTCACAAACACCACAACTACCATCATCTCTCCAGCAAACCCCACCACCGTCACCACATCGTCACCTCACTCCATCATTCCTTCATCCTTCAAGAGGGAGAGACTCGGTGGAGGAGGAGGGACGGAGGGGAAGGATCTTTTTCAGCCAACTTCTTCCAATATTTTCTTAGATAACAAATAGAGCGCATCAAAGCCTTAATCTCCCAGCCGGCCTGAATTCATTTCCAAACATCTTAGGTTCGCTGAGAGAGAAATTATGAGGTAGCCGCCCCACCTTCACCATCACCCAGGGGGGAAACGGGATGGACACTGAGTTGAGGAAGGGGAAAAGGGTTGGGAGGAAAGAAGGGGCGATTTCAAGGGGTGTAAAAAGGGGGAGGGATTGAGAAGGAGTTGTAGATGGATAGAGGGTTGGGTAGGAATGAATAATAGGGATTTAAGATGTAGGAGATGGATAGGGTGTTGGAGAAGGGAAGGAAAGTGGCTTAGAAGAGGGAAAAAGGATGGTGGTAAAGGTTGAGGATGATCTGGTATGGGATTTGGGATAGGGGTTGAATAGGAAGATGAGAAAGGGAATAGAGGTATAAAGAGATGGATAGGATACTGAAAAGGGATAGATTATTTAACTCTGACTTTTAGGAGGGAAGGGGTATGAAGAAAAGGGTTTGATCTGGTAAGGGATTGTAAAGTGTGAAAGGTGTAGAAGGATAGATTGAAGGAGGAGATGCATAGAGAGGTCGATAGGTTCCGGAAAGGGAAGGACTGTTTGACACCGACTAGAGGGGGGGGAAAATGTTTGAGGAAAAGGGGTGGAAGGGGTTTGGTAGAGGATCTGAGAAGGTGAAGGGGGTGGAGAAGGATGAGAGAATGGAAAAAGAATTGTAGAGAGATGGATACGGTGCTGAATAGAGATGGACACTGCCTTGTGGGATGGAAAGGGTTGGAGGTTGGAGAGGATTTGGCAAGTGATTTGAGAAAGAAAAGAGCAGTGGATAATGTGCTGAGGAAGGATTGGGCGAGAGAATTCGAGGCAGGAATGGTGCACAGGATTTAAGGAAAGGATGGAATGAGGAGATGACAGATGCAGAGTGATGGACGGGGAGAAGTATGATGAGCTTAGTAACTTCACTATGAAAACGTCTTTTGATAACGTCTTTTATTCAGCATGTAAGATATTTTAAGAACCAAAAGGGGTTAGGTACTGTTAACAAAAAAGTGTTCTCAAGGACGCAAAAAATCTACCTAGTAGTTAGAGAAAATGTGAAGTGCCCTCGTAGTGAATAGGTTAACGATGTGTGGAAGGATCTGAGTGTAGGGTTATAGCGGGCTGCGAGGGAATGGACGAGGTGGGGTGGAATGAGGTGTTGGGAAGGGATGGGGTGCTTGAAATTTGGTTGCGGAGGAATGGATGGAGTGAGTTGGATAGATGGGGTGTAGAGAAACGGAGGGGAAGACTACTAGAGGGAGTGTTGGGATGGATAGAGGTTGGGTGTTTTAGTTCTTTATATAGGGAAGGAATGTTAGGTGATTAATGCTTTAATTAAGGAAAGGTATTTATGCTCACTATTCTCATTCGGGATATAAAACGAAGAGAATGGGATACTGATTTGGGATCTTTCTTGACTTACTAAGTAAAGTGATTATTCTGATGTTTCATGTAACAGAAGAACAGTAAGGTAATTCTTGCGATAGAGTGTATAACAACGGAATTTAAACCATTCAAGAGGACTTGTTTCCATTAGCTGAATGAAATACTCCTGCATTAACCAAAACAATATTCTTGTCTGTCTCAGAAACTGAGAGGACGCTCGTAACAGATTCTGTTTTTATCACTGGGAGTAGATTTTTCTCTTCACCTTTTGAAGTTGTCCAACGTTAGATTGAATATAATCCCCAAACCTGTCATAATTTGACGGCAGGGAAGTGCTTTGGGAAGTTATATAAAAAAAAAAAAACTAAGGCTGTTATTGAGATATTGTGTAAAGCAATGTATAGCAATGGAGTCTTAAAGACTGGAAGGTGGCGGAGATGAGGGGTTGAAGGAGAAGCTAAGGATGTGAGGGGAGGGTTGAGGGTACCAACGGGGGTCAGGAAGAGGTGGGAGGATGTAGAAAAATTGAAGGGCTTTGTGGGGACATAAAATATGGTGTGATGAAGTGAGGCAGGCTGGCGTCAAGGAGGGTGGTGTGAGGAAAGAAAATTTAGTAGGAATAAAAAGACCTGTGCGTGGAAGAAGCTTTGCATTACGGACAGTTAAAGTTTTGATAATAATGGCCCAACTGACCTGTAATATAGAGCAGGTGAAGAAACACTATACGTTGTTTTTCAGAGAAAGGTAAAACGAACGCCAAAAATCATGTGATAAGGTGTTGTGTGAAGTCTCGTTTCATATGTTTTCCTCTGTTATTTTTTTTTTATTTATGTATTGTAGAGAGGTTTTGCATAATACTGAATTACTGATATAGCATTGACGGTGAAGTAGCAGTAACCGTGCCATATATTGAATGCGATTCTTTCTTTCTCTCTCTCTCTCTCTCGTGATAAAAACAGAAACCCAACCCACACACCATCACAAGCCAGAGAACCACGAATATTAAGCACCAAGTTTATCAGTCCAGCCATACGTCGCTAATCTCCTCAGTACAAATATCATTACTTCGCCTAAGTTGGGACGCCACTCCACGGGCAGGGCATTTTCATATATAAAGGCGACTTATGCAGATGGAGCAAAACAGTGTGGCGGTGGTGGTGGGGTGATTCTGAGCCTAATTAAAAAGGTTTTCGGGGGACAGAGGAGGAGGGTAGCGTCTCAGCCATTTTGCGGCCCTTAACACGATTAGGCCATCAATCTAATCCAATTATGATGAGGGCCGAGAGGTAGGAGGAGAGGAGGAAGGGTGTGAGGTGTAGAGAGAGAGGGAGAGGTGGAGAGGATGAGAGAGTGTGGCATTGCTGGAGAGTATGATGATAAGAGAGAGGTAGTGGATGAGGGAATAAGAGGAAAGGAAGGGAGAAAGGGAGCATGAGAGGGAGGGAAGGGTGGAGAGAGTAACGAAAAGAAAGAGTGAAAGCAAGAGGAAGAGGGAGAGGATGTGAGAAATGGAGGGGCAGAGACTGAGCTTTGGTTAGTGGAGAGAAAAGCTGGAGAGAGCCTTTGCACGAATGGAGGGGATATGGAGACACTTTCGGCAAGGAAGTCGGGAAGATGGTGGGAGCTTTGGAGAGAAAAGTGGGTAGATGTCTGGCAAGGAGGAAGTGTGGCCTTGGATGCAGAAGAAAGTCAATACGAGCTCTAGGTGCGAAATTAAGAACAGCTAAGACACACGGATAGTAACAGTGCTGAGTGAACCAATTACAGTATCTTTATTTTCAAGTCATGAAGAGTACGTGTGGAGGAAGGACATTAAAGGAGAGAGTTTTGTGTCTTTTTGTTTCTGGATTCTATACCCCATCATTGAAAAGAGTGGAAATGTGTTTGAGTGATGATGATGATGATGATGATGAAGATGATGACGACGATAAGCAAGATAAACAATGATGCGAAAAGAAGGATAGAGAAATATATGAATGAGGATGGCGTGAGTTGGAGGAAGGCAGTCAGATGGCGGAGGACAGGGTGATATGGAGGCGATTTGTTTGTGGCTGCCCTCTCCGAAATTAAGGCGTCTGGCAATACTCGTAGAAAGACAGACTAAACGTTGGCAACAGAAGAGGACCAAATATTGAGGAGATTTAGGTACACAAATGGAAGGTAAATAATGGGTAGAAAAAAACACTACGATGAAGGCTAAGATCACCTAAGGCATATTCCTCCTCCGTAGCCGTTCCTCAGTTCCTTATCCTTCTGTCTTCACTGCTGGAATCCACCTTAATCTGAAAAAAAAAATCGCTGGACGGTAGCAGGTAGTAGGATTAAAAGGATAAAAAAGACGTCATCGTAATAGAGAGGGATTAATGGAATCTGAAACTACCTCACCACCTTTATCTCATTTTCTCAGCCTTATTTTTCCTACCTGCCTTATTTTTCCCTTTGATCCATCTTTGCATCATCTTATCTGTTCATTTTCTCCCCCTATCCTCTTCTGTCCCACCCTACGTGCTTCATATCCGCTGCCTCATCTTTTCTTTTTCACCCTTTTTCATTTTCACTTTCTCATCATGCAGTTTCAGTTCTCCTGCCTAACCTCTGCTGCCTCACTTTTGCCGCTGCCTCACCCCTTCTGCCTCACCACCAGCCCAATTAGTAGTCTCATCTCTCCAGACTTACTTCTTCTACCTCTTTCCCACCTCTCCTGCCGCTTCTACCTCCGCACCGCCTCTGCCTTAAGTCTCCCACCTCCTCTGCCTCACTTCTTCCACCTCCTCTGCCTCGCCTCTCCCACCTCCTCTTTCTCACCTCTTTTACCTCATCTTTATTGCTTCACTTCTGTCTACCTCACCAGTCTCCACCCACAGCCTCACATCTCCAGCAACCTCACCATTCCTGAGTCATATTTCGTAACTCGTCACCTCCTCTTCCTCACTCTCCAATCTTACCATTCCTACTTCCTCATCTCTCTTACCTCCTCACACCCCTTTCTCACCTCTCCTACTTCCTCATCTCTCCTACTTCTCTGCCTTGCCTTCTCTGCTTCACCTCTGCTGCCTCACCTCCGCCACGGCCCCCTGAGGCTCCTCAAAGGGGGAACTCCGGTAAGATCAACAATGTTAAAATTGCTAATATTGTTGGCGCAGCGCTCCAGCTATTTTGCTTGACGCGAGGGACGTGAGAGCTGAGAGCCGCCCGGAGCTGTTTACCCTCACACCCATGCCCGCCCACAACCCACGCCCACGTCCACGCCCACGTCCACGCCCATATTGCAGTCACACCTCACCCATCTTGCACCATACCCTCGTTCATGTTGCAGTCACACCACGCTTATGTTGTATCGTCACTCTTAATGCTGTCTGTATCTGTTTACACTCACACCCATGCCCGCCCACACCATGTCGACGCCCTTACCACGTTCATCTTGCAGTCATGACTCACTCATGTTGCATTCACGCCATTGTTTCATCCTCACCCCTAATACCGTCCCCAATTGTTAATCCTATCTTTCATCCATGCCCACACTAGGCCCATCTTGCAGTCGCATCACACTCAAACTACAATCATGAAACGCTCGTGTTGCAGTTACGCGCAAATTACATTCACGTCTATGTTGCATCGTATCCTATAACACTGGCCGGGATTGTTTACTCTCAGACCCATGCCCGCCCACACCTAACACCCACCGTACGCCCATGTTGCAGTCACGCCCATAGTGCAATCTAGCCCACGGTCATGTTTCGTCAATATTGCCATTATGGCCATGTTGCAGGCTTGTCCATATTGCATCTACGGACTTGTTGCAGTCTCTGTCACGGGATAGACTGTATACATCACGTCCTAATTGAACTCACGCACATGTTGCATCGTCACCCATGGTCCACCCCATTTTTTACCCATCTTTGCATTCACGTCCGCATTTCGTCCATAGTGCATATAGATCCAAGAAGAATTCACGCCCATATTGCAAGTCTCACCGCCGATGTTGCAACCAGGGTAACACGAAGCCCGCATAGTATTCCTATTGCCTCCATTTCCTGTTTCAGCCACGCCTGTGTTTTATCCACGCCCACCATGCATTGACTATGTTGCAACCCTGTCCACCTATCATTGACGCCCATGTTGCAGCCACGCCTTTAATGCATCCACGCCCTCGTTGCATTGACGCCACCCTGCAGTCAGGCACATGCTGCTTCCACACCCACACCAAACTCGGGTTGCGGCTATGTTGCATATACACCCATAGTACAACCCATGTTCCTTCCATGCCCACATTCATACCAGCATCACACTTAGGTTGCATTCAGGCACTCATTAAACCTACTTCATTAATTCCGCTAAGGAGGTTACATACAAACATACATACATACATACGTATATTCATGCATATATACAGTATATAAAAACATACATGCATATCCATAGCTATACGTACTGTACACACACACACACACACACACACACACACACACACACACACACACACACACACACACACACACACACACACACACACACACACACACACACACACACACACACACACACGTGGCTCCTAATAGCTATTTCCTGCTCCCTGGAGGCTGGCTGAGGAGAGCCAAGGGGAGGGGTGGCTGGAGGTGCAATATTTTCACCACACTCTAAAGTTGTTTGTGCTGGTGCGCCGCATGCTTCATGGCACAGGACACTTCGAAGGCTTCTTTCGTATTACTATATTTTGCATAATACTCTCGATATTTGATGTATGCAGTATATATATCATTTGACTCCTATATATTCTTATTTAGGGTCTTATTTAGCTTAGGAGAGACTTAATGAACTGAAGAAAGGTAGTCTTCTTCAAGTGCTTCCGTACTAGAGATTTTTTTTATAACCATGGAAATCAGATTCAGAGGGTTAATGTCGACCTATTTTTCTCCAGTGACATACAGGACATAAACGTCTGTTAGGTAAAGTTAATTTGTAGAGAACGAGGTGTTAAGACATCTCTTAAGCCAACGAGAATACAACCCATTTGCATTTATGTTGTCAACTTGAAACTTTCTATGATCATGCCACGACCCCTTCTCCCACGACACTCCACCCTCCTTCATACACTCCTCTAAATCTCTTAACCAGGTCATGACGCATGCTATATTCCATTATTGCCACCACAGGACAATTTTATTCAGCTTTGGAGAGACTTTTAGACTGGACGAGTTAAAGTCAACCTTCCTTTACACCTTTACTACAAGGTGCTCTCCTAACATGAATAAAATCATCTGGAGATAGCAAGAATAGGCCAGTAAAGAATGTAACCGGATTCAAAAAGTTAAATGAGTGTAGATATATCGTATGCACTTTACTTGTCCTTCAAGTTCAAGAACTCGGATATGGGGTAGATTTGTATATATTTTAGAGTGAGGTTATCAGGTGAAAACGCAAAACAGTTTTTCCACAAATATAGCCTTGCTAATTATGTGTTGGAGTCACGATGTTAACATGGCTTCATACATAACCACGTCTAATTCAGCATTCGTTCAACGCTTAGGCTTCATTAAATACAGTGAGTAGGAGGAAAAGGCCCAAGAGGAGTAGGTTATGGGGGGAAACTAAATCTGGGGCATGTGAAGGGGGCATCAAGTGTGAGGTTTATGGCACGAGGTGAGAGTCTACACGAAACACGATGGGGCTCGGCATTCCTAGGCTGGGTCACGGCCTACTCAGGCCGTGGGCTGGGTATGCAAAGACCCTGTACAGTATATTGTATTGCTCGGTCAGGTAAGGTACACTGCGAAGATTACACTAAACACAGGTTATTTTGACGAAGTGAGTACATGATGGAGAAGGCTCTTCAGGTACAGATTTTCATGTTTTGCCTGAGTTCAGATATAAATTTTTTAGTTGTCGTGCTTATTAAGAGAAATAATAGTATAAGGTTTGTTCTGGCTGCCACAAGTCTCTAGTCTAGGTACGGTACGGCACGCCAGGCAAGGAATTACTCGGTATATCTATTACATTGTTGACTGGATCACACCGCACTACCCGACCCCCCACCCAGCACTTCCACCCCTTCCCATAACTCTTCGCTTAAGTGTCGTAGTTTTTCATTACTCTGAAAGCTAAGGAAAGGTCCTTATTCTGAGTGGCCCAGGAGCTTTCGTAGTGCCTCTTCCTCGGCGTTTTATTTAGCACTTTACATCTCAACATCCTTTTGTATGTTACTGATGCAAAACATGTGGATATTAAAACGATATAAACATCATACAGCTTACCATATTTCGACACTATGCTCTCCTTCTGCAGCCCATTCTCCTTTCAGAGGATAGGGAGAGAATTGAGGGACGTTTATATAACCAGGCAGAGGAGCTACCCATTTATATCGATGCAACCACAAGAAGGTGTTCCCCCTCCTCAGCGCCTTTTGCGATCGCTAGCAAAATAAATACGAACGATAAAAAACGAAACTGGGCTCACTTAATCCTCCAGCCCTCCGTCGGACCCCGGGGTAAAGGGTTTCGATTCTCGGTCGGTGGTCGGGGATCCCTCATTGTGCGCCGGTCACCGTAGCGCTGCGCTTTTGTCAACACGCTGCGGGGCGCCTATTCGAACCCGCTCAGCCGTCGTCAAACCCCGCTGTTCGCCGCTCTTCATTTGGGGGATGGTCTGTGGCTCGGAACGTAATCATCAAGAGCTATTTTGGTGTAGGCTCATGCCGGGGTGTATTGCTCCAGATATTTGTAGGGGATGGTATGTAACTCATTGTGTGTGGGCTTGGAGAATGTAGACTACACGTGTTTGAGGCAGAGGGTACTTTTTCTTACCCATGCTACAGTTATTCACAGTTCTTTAGTAGTGGAGTTTTTGTGTTGTTGATGATGGCCATGATGATGATGTGGGATATGAGGAAGGGTTCCATATTCGATGGGGAACTTTTTTTTTTTTTCTGATCCATGGTACAGTGAATAATAGTATTCAGTAAATGTGCTGCAAGAAGTAGCAAGGGGTATTTAGTGTAGTCTAGACTTTATTGCTCCAGATCGTTGTAGAGGAAAGTATGTAACCCGTTTTGTGTGACGGAGTTTGGAGAAGATATGGTCTAGGCTACATGTGTTGAAGCTAGCTGGTATTTTTACTAAGGCTGCAATTAGTACTGTTCATTACTTGATAATGATGATGAAGATGATGATGGTGATGATGTGGAATGTAAAGGGGATCCATATTCGACTTTTTTTTCGTATACAGTCTACAATTAATCATTGTATGTTTCACGAATCATCTAGAGGTATGTGGGTACGACCTCATGCCAGTGTATTGCTCCATATATACGTAGGGGGAGAGGAAGGTATGTTTCATTGTGTGGGGAATTGTAGAAGTTTACCTACTTGAGTTCGAAGTAGATTTTTTTTTCTTGTGCCAGAGTTAATCACGGTCCCTATTTTCTGTTGTCGCTGCTGCTGCTACTGATAATGATGATGATAATGATGATGAGGAATGTGCAGGGATACATATTTGAAGCAGAGAACTTTTTGTATTTACTCTTACATGCTGCAGTAATATTTACAAAGTCGTGGGCCTAAGTAACCGTGATGACGTATTTTAATATAGCTTCACGCAAGAGTGTAATGCTGCAGATATTTGTAGGGGGAGAGGATGATATGTCTCATTGTGCGAGGGCTTGGATGAGGTAGCCTACACGTGTTCGAGGTACAGTTTTTTATTGGTACAGGTAGAAAAAAAAAGTTCGCCTGCTATTCCACTACGTTTGCTTCACATTTAAGGCATGTCCACCACTTTCCTCTCTGAGAAATCATATCGTATCAGAGAGAAACATCAATGGGCAGGTAAATATGCCAAGCCTTTCTCAGCTTAGGATATTAGCCAGCAGTGGAAGTGCGAAATAGAAGAGGCGAAATATTGGACGGCCTTTTGTCCCCGATTATATATTATACTGTATACTGTCAATGCCCACACTGTAATTGAGATAGAAAGAGTAGAATAAAGAGCCTTCACTGTACTGAGGGTAATATTGTAGAATGTTAATGACCTATTCACGAGGAGAGTCCTTTTTTAAGCTCCAAGTTTCTTAACGCGCATCATTCAAACAACGCCTGGTGGTCTAGTGGCTTAGAGCACCAGTCGGGATGAAATTCAGGTCTGTTGCGCATTGGTTCGAATCCCGAGGGGTGGGGATTTGCCTGACTATCACAATAATGCCTGGAGTATGTTAGATGTTCTTAAGTAAACTTCATTAACAGCATTGTCTATATTGCATGATGTTCCGGCTCATTATTTCCTGCCAGCTTCTGTTCAGGATTTGGTGGGCGGTGATGAGCCCACTTCTTAGCTACCCTTATTCTCTTAGTCTGTTCATTGCACCGAAGTATCCCATGGCTCATACCCTTGTCATGTACCCACAGCCTTACTCCAGGTATCCTCTTTTCCAGTGTCCTTGTATACACCTCACAGGAATCAGTATGGGACTGAATGTTACTAAATATAAACGCATTGCCCACACCGACGCCTTAATAAACATACAGTTAAACAGCGCCAGAAGATTAGCGGAAAATCTCTGAAACTGGCTGTCAAAACTTTGGTCCTGGATCCAGCGAGCCACACATTCATCCGGGCGGCTGTACGGAGGAGATAAGAGCCTCGCCTTGCCTCGTCACCAAGTTATAGGAAGCCCATTTGCGTTTGGCTTTATAAAGTGATGTTTTGCATATGAACACGGGGGTTAGGGAGCTTAGAGTGGAGGAGGAGGAGGAGGAGTTGCTAGGGAGAGAGAATAGGGAAGTAGGGAAAGTTGGGGAGTAGTAGGAAGGTATGGAAATAGGGAGAGAAAGTAGAGACAAAAGGAGAGTGAGGGGAGGAAGGAAAGAAAAGGAAGGAGGTAGGCTGTGAGGAGGGATAGAAGGAGAAGGGGAAGGAGGAGGAGACTGTGTTGGTTGCGTGTTCGTGTGGGTGATGAGATGTAGGGAAAGATAGTTGGAAAGAGAGAGAGAGTAGGGAAAAAAGTAAGTAGTAAGAGTGGAAATGAGAGAGGATGCATTGGCGAGACAATCTCATAGAAGCGGCAGAGGGACACGTAAATCGCATATATATAATGTCTATCTGTTCTCTCTCCAGACACCGAATATTAGCTTACCTAGGCAAAAATTACCTCCATGCTCCTTTACCTCCAGTCACTTCCACTTCTTCATGAATCTCTAAGTTATTTTCACTCATGTTCTCTTTTACATTACCTTTTACATCATTCTTAGTCTTCCATAAATCATTCTTCCATCAGTTCCACGTCAATATAACTTGGTACTCATCTTTCATTCCTCGTACTTTTCCCATATCCTTACCACAGTATATTTCTTTCAGTCAGTTTTCTTACCAGTAATGTAATTATTTTTATGAATCGTTCACTCTACCTCTCTGTCTACCTGTTTACCTTTCGATCTATCTATTTATCTGTCTGTTCTATCTGTTTGTCTGTTTATCTTTCCACACAACACACACACACACACACACACACACACACACACACACACACACACACACACACACACACACACACACACACACACACACACACACACACACACACACACACACACACACACACACACACACACACACACTCCTCCGTAACCGATAGGCTTCCACTCATTTTTAGTGACCCTAATTCTCAACCAAAACATTCCCGCGAACAATTACCAGCGTAAGGGTAATGTTCGGCCCATCCCCTCCTCCCCGGAATGGCCCAAAGGAACAATCTGGAGAAGGATTTTGTAGCATAGTTCTTGGGATCTGCGGAACTGACCACGGTTTTCAATCCTGGGCATTCCTAGCAGACAGCCACCCCTTCCACCGCGAGGCACTGAGATGTGGGGCGTCGTGGAGGTGGGTTGGGATGGGGGAATGAGGGAGGTATGTGTTGGTGGCGGAATGAGGGAGGTATATGTTGGTGGAAGAGTGAGAGAGTATGTGTTGGTGGAGGAGTGAGGGAGGTATGTGTTGGCGGAGGAGTGAGGGAGGTATGTGTTGGTGGAGAGTGAGGGAGGTATGTGTTGGTGAGGGAATGACGGGGAATCTGTGTTCTGTGAGGGTGTGAGGGTGGTCTGTGTTGGTGGGGGAGGTTTATATTGGTGGAGAAGTGAGGGAGGTTTGTGCTGGTGAGGGAGTGAGAGAGAACAGTGGTATGGAGATATATACTGATGAGGAAGCATTTTCAGAGCTGAATTTGATTGACCTAATATTGCAAAATGCACCCATATTCACCTCTCTCTCTCTCTCTCTCTCTCTCTCTCTCTCTCTCTCTCTCTCTCTCTCTCTCAGTCCATAACCCTCTTTTACCTTCACAGAACTATGGGGCGGATACTGACCAAATGAACTGGTTACTTGAGTCAAAAGGGTTGCCTGAGAAAAGAGTCTGGTAGTACCGTTTGTGGTGGACATTCCGGAGCAGATTTCCAGGTAAAATCCAAGTTCTCGAAATTTTTAAGCAATTCTTAGTCAGGTGAAAGGAGGTATGTTTCAAGGTGCAGTAGTAACCACGTTCAATGATTTCCAAACCACAGGAAGTATATAAAAAATGAAGAAATAGAAAAGAGTAATAGTTTTCCTCTTATTTCATCTCGTGAGTGCAAGATACGTATATTTTTACTTTTACCCTTTAGTCCATCCCTTTTTTTGGCTCAAACACGTCATTCTGGTAATCAGATTTATTCTACAGTGTGCTTGCTACTTCCAGACGTTGTTTATTCATTCGGGAGAGACTAGACTGTTTATGTGTATCCTCCATCAAACCTTCACTAACAGAAGTACATCCTAAAAGTGGAATAAAATGGCCTGGAGGTAGAGAGAATTAGCTAAGAAAATACGACACTGGATTCAGGGAGTTATGTGCTGAAGGATCATGAAAAAAATACAAGAGGCGCTATTTGCCACTTTTCCGAACCGATTCTCACCTGTTAAAGCACCTTGGATACAGTCTTATTGAATATAGGAGTTTTATTCTCAGTTACTGTCAGTGTTGTATCTTCCTCTCACCACTATCCTTGCATCTCGGCCCTCCAAGCACTTCCTGTCTTGTCTTTATCTTTAAACACCCAGACGCTTCCAGTTCTTGCTTACTTCCTCCCCAGTGCTCTCGTCCTTCATTGCTTCCGCAAATTTCCTCCTAGCTCTCTCTCTCTCTCTCTCTCTCTCTCTCTCTCTCTCTCTCTCTCTCTCTCGCTCGCTCGCTTGCTCTCGCTCTCTCTCCGGAACGAATGAAAAAAATATGCTGTTGGATGTTAAGTTTCCTGAGGGTGAGATCAAAGGCGAGACTCCTTGGTCTCTTTCGCACGCTTCTTTGTGGCTCCAGAGAACAGGATGAGAGAGAGTGCAAAAGAAAGGGAGTGTGTGAGAGAGATGAGAGACAGGCAGACAGATAGACAGACCGGGAGAGACGTGTGCACACACACACACACACACACACACACACACACACACACACACACACACACACACACACACACAAGAGAGAGAGAGAGACAGACAGACAGAAATATACGGTATGCATGTAAAAAAGAATGAGAACAGGGAAGAAAAAACGAGGGTTAAAATGAAACTGAGAGAAGCAGTGGAGGGCGAGAGTAGTGAGGGGTAAAGAGAGCGATGATTGGAATCCTCTTGGTGTTGAAGATAAAGAAAGACAAGGCGGGAGGTGCTTGGAGGGGCGAGATGAAAGGACAAAGATGGCGGATACAGAATTAGTAATAAAACTCCCACATTCAATCAGACGACAACCCAAATGTTGTAAGAAGTGAGGAATCGTCTGCAACTCATGAATTCTTGTGTATTTGTTATTGTATTTCACTCAGTGTCATAGTTAAACTCGTCACTATAAGAGGACAGAGGCCTTTGTTGGTAGAGCTGGTTGGGCGTGTGTATGCCAAGCCTTAGAGACGTGAGTTGTATCCTATTCGGAGGTGGATATTTAAGAAGAGGCAGTAGTATGTCCTTACATGTGTTGCTATTCATTCACACCCTGTCGAGATTCTTTCAGTGGTGTATACAGACGCACTTACTCACTGCCATTTCATGAGTTCGAGTTTCCACATGCACTTCTTACCATGTCTTCCACATACCGGTGATTGTGACATAAGGTAGGCGAGAGTCTGTTATTCAGTGATAATCATTAGGGTTTCTCAGCCCTACACATCATTTCCCCCTTCATCTTTCCCATCTTGTTCTTGTCTGCTTGCCATAAGTAGCTTGTTTTTTGTTTTTTTTTCCTGTCATATATATTACGCTTCCACCTTCCTTTCTCTACATATTTTGCTCCCATTCTCGTTTTTGAGCCATTCTGCTATATATCGTGTCTTCCCATTAATATTTACTCTCCATATCTCTCATGTTCCTTTCTTTACGTATTTTCTTCTCACTGCTCGCATTGTTCAAATTTGTTCATCCTTCTTCCTTTTCGTATCTTGTTCCTGCTTTTCCCATCTTGTTTTCCTTATTTACTTTAGTCACACTATTTTCGTAGATTTACAGTTTTGCACCTTTCGTCCTTTTATTTATTTTCTATATTCTGTCCGTTGCTTTTATCTTCTGCACATTTAGTTAATAGTATTCATGGTTTTAATAATACCATTTCTTATTACTTTTCATTTCCTCTCCTCACGTATCTGGTTCCCGCTTCTCCCATCTTTGTCTCTCATTCTCCCTTCTCCTCCTCCTCCTCCTCAACCATGCCCTTGATCTCCTTTTTATCATCATCTTCGCTTCCCTTCATTGCCTCCTCCCTTTCATCCTCCGCTATCCCCTCTCAAGTACCTCATTTGCTTCATCTCCTTCTTCCTCTTCGCCGCCCGCCACCCCACTGCGTCCTCGCTCTCTGTGTTTCTGCCCTCTCATTCCCTCTTCTCTCTTCTTAATTTTCATTTATTGAATTACCCTGTATTACTTTGCTGAATTTCAAGTAATATGTTCATGAGTTGGAAATTTCGATGATGACGATAATGACGATGATGATTTGAACATGAATATTCATTTATATCCACCCTCTCTTATTGGTAGGATGTATTATGATGATGGTGACTTTGATGATGATTTATGGATCATGTTCCTTTCATTTTACGTCACCGGGCCTCCAACGTAGTATTTACTTTGCATCTTCACCGACTCTCTCTATCACACTAATTGTTCTTCCCACTGTTTTTCATTACTTTTTCCTTCCTCCGTTTGTGAGTGTTGTCTCTAATTTCTCCCTCATTATCTTCATCACCGCCATTGTTACTTTCACCATCTTCCTCATTCCCTTTACCACCACCTTTTTTTCATCACCCTCACCCTCACCATTTTCAACACCTTTGTCATTTTTCTTCATTATTTCCCCAGATTGCTCTCTAACCCTCACTCCAACAGTTGTGTCTTTCACTAAGCCTACAATACTGCCTTGACCTCTACCTCCTCTTCTTCCTTCATCCGATTGTTCCCTACTTTCGTCTCGTCCTCTCTCCTCGTCCCAAAACCTCTCTCTCATTCTCCTTTCCCTCCACTCCCTTTCTTTAACTCCGTCTCTCAGTTTTTCCCCAAATCTTAGTTCCTATCTTTCTCAATTCCCTTTACCTTATATCTCCTTCTACTTTTCGTTTCCTCTTTACCTCTCATCTCCATCTTGTCCTTTCTTCACGTCCCCTCTTCTTGACCTTTTTCTACCTTTTGTCTCCCCTCATATTCACTTCGTCCCATTTCCTGCCTCTTAACTTCTCCTTTCCTTCCCCTCCCCTGGACTAAAATTTCTCCCCTCCTTTACCTCTTCCTTACATCAGCTTCTACTTCTCTTCTACAGTACCTTCAGTCTCTACCTCTCGCTCCCCTCATCCTTTCCCCTCACTGCCAATTGATGACCAACACGTGGCCACCCTGACCTCTGACCCCTCACGTGCCCTTACCCCTGACCCCCAGCATGCACTCCCTCCATCCCCTGTGGCTGACCAGTGGCCCTTGTTTACCCTGGGAAGCTGGCAGGAGGAGGGACTAATGTAACTGTGGGCACGGGGGGGAGTGTTAGGCCCACCTGGATACTTTAGGAGGGGCAGAGGGCGGAGGGAAGGTGAGTAGTGGGGGCAGAGGGAGGAGAGAAGATGAATAGTGGGAGAAAACACATATCGGTGGGTAGTCAGTCGAAGGAGTCTGCTTGACATTAAATAAAACAAAAACTTGCTTCTTCCAGGCGATTATATTCAGTTAAGGAAACCATTTGCAGTCAGATTCTTACAAACTTTTTCTTTGTGACAAAAGAATATGCATTTAAATATTCCAAAATGCGTCTGCAGCGTTTATTTACTCTCTCCTACTATAGCGGACTCCGAAAGACGTCAGTGAGTTAAACAGAAAGCTCCACATCACACCCCGGTGGTTGCTCTTAAGATTCTCAAATTTAATGGCGTTCTCCAGTGTGTTAAATGATTGTTTCCCGGGCAAGCCTTGACGAGAGAGAGCCCGCTTGCCCGCCTTTCATGTGGGCCGTAAAACACCATCTCATGCAAGTGGCGCTGCAAAACACAGGTGAAGGGTCTTAAGCCGCCTTTTCATTATCCTGTTACACCGTTTTGCCGCTGAGAGAGAGAGAGAGAGAGAGAGAGAGAGAGAGAGAGAGAGAGAGAGAGAGAGAGAGAGAGAGAGAGAGAGATGGCCTGGTAAAGTACTTGACAAAAGGGTGATGGTACTGAGGATTACGTACTTTTATCGTGCAATGTCTTTGTACTCTGCTCCTCACATAGTCAGTACATGTGTAGACCTGTACAATGAATTTTTTCTTTATTTCTCTTCTCTTGCTATTGCCAGATGATTTTACTGAGCTTACGGAAAACCTCTCACAATTATGAATTAGAAACAACCTCCATTAGGAACAAGGCTCAGCAGAAACATTGTCCACTAATGTATCAGCTTAATTAAAGACTGATTTGTTTTCACTCCCAGATCACGACCACGTTCAAACCCTTCCCTATTTCCGCTGGTCAGATATTTTACCCTCTCCTCCTCTTATCTTATCTTCCTTCATGTAACAGACACCTACAGCCTCACCCTCACCACCACCCCCACTCCTCCTCGCATACCCCGCCCCTACCATCCCCATCCCGACCCTCTATCTCCACTCCACTCCCTTACCACCACCACCTCATTCCCTTTCATTTGACCATCCCTTCCGCTGCCTTTACTCTTATTCCTTTGACTGCTGGCTTTCCGTTCTGTTGCAAACGTACGGTGTTACCCTGAGCAAGGTACCAAAATGTGTGAACAGCGCCGAAAGGGTCAATCCGAGAAATATAGTTGGTTTATATACTGAAAAAAAAAAAAAAAATACGGGCGTCCATCGCAACTCAAAAAATAATGTGAATAACTGTTTTGTACGCCAGAGTCCCTCAGAGAGAGAGAGAGAGAGAGAGAAATACCGCGTCACCTCTTTATCGGTCACCAGACACATCCCATCTTTTCCTTTCCCATTGCTATATGACTTCCGTTGTTGGCTTAGGGAATCTCTTCGTGCCCAGGGACATAACTATTACCCCTGTTTGGTGGTCAGCTGGTGGTCGGTGTTTACATAGGGAGTGTGGTTATCTAAAGGGTTGGTCGGGGCGATACAAAGGGGCTTTCATAGAGGGGCTGACCATGTATCACTTGGGATATTTGTCAGCGTTACTTGGAAGTTGAAAGGAGATGAAGTGTTAGGGTGAAATTACTGGTCTGAGGAAAGAATTTAGCGTTGAGGAAATTAAAAGGGGATGTGAAGTGGTGTTTGGTATGTAGTTCAGACGTACGACAGTGCGTTACAATTCTTTGCCTTTCATAATTCTCACTCCTTCCTAAATGTCACATAATATCCTCTCGCCATTTTGCTGCCACATCAAAATATTTCATGTAACACCTTCCTTCGCCACTGTGGAGGGCAGAGAAGTATTTGACGAATTTTTGCTCATGGCTGTACAATTTTAAGTAAATTTTTTTTAGCTCTTCTCGAAATCATGATGAAAATGGGAAGAGATCGTTGTTAACCTAATCAGTATTGAACAGACGGTTGGATCCTAACCTAATTACTGGAAACCCCCAAAGTATGAAGGACCTAATAAGTGCGACCGTATATAATCAATGGCATACGCAACTGTTTCCTTCTCCCTACTAAGAAACAACTCCCCTTCCCATGGCACTCCACCCTGCCTTGAACTGTGACTATCTTATCTCGCCACATTGTCCCTGGTCTTCTGAAATATTACCTCCCGACATAGCTAGGTGCAACGGTACAAGGGGACGCCCGTGCTCTGTTTAGGCGAGAGAGACAAAAACATGACAGTATATGGAGAACCAGGCAACAGCTCGACCTAGGCTGCAAATTAGTGTTCAGGGAAGAAGATTTGAGGCGCCGAGATGAGGAAATGCCGCATGTGAGAGCAAAAGCAGCTTCTGTTATAGCACTCAAGTCACCGTCTGCCCTCCATACCTCCTCCTACCCTGTTATTAAGCACACTCCCCTTAATCTCTATAGGTCGTGTTCTCGTGTGCTTAGAAGACTCCCCAGCACCTCTTACTTAAATAACTGTTTTGCATATTTCACCTGACTTTCTTGAATGCTAGGTATGAATTTTATTTATGAACATGAGTTGCATTCTTTGTAAAATACAAAAAAATACTAAAATGGCATTTGCATAAAGAAATTGATTAGACAGAGAATTTTTCCGGCTCACTAATATCGTTTGAAAATCTCAAGACTAAACTAAAAGAGGCGTCATCGTAATGAAAGGGTTAATAAATGACCCGCCCCTGACCTTCCCTCTTGCCCTCGCTCAACCTTCACCGCAACCAGCTCCCTGACCATTCATCACAACCAGTCACTCCTCAGCCATCCTCGGCATTTACCTCCCTCACCCCTGGTCCACCATCCTCACCAGCCTTCAACTCAGTCTATCCTGGCATTATCAGTTTCTACCTACGTTAACGATACCTTGACTCGATTCAGCCCCCACCTCCCCTACTCTCCCCAGTCCACTCTCGGCTCCCCTCATTCCCATTCATCCTTCCTTCCATATTGTTTCTTCCCTTCCCCTTCCCCACCTTTTATCACACGCCACACCTTTCTTGCTTCTTCATCTGACTTATCGCATATATGTCCCTAAAGGCTCACTCTTCCCTTCATTCCTCTTACTGCGTACCTTCCCTTTCCCCACCCCTTTACTTCCCTTTACCCCGTCAACCTTTCACCAACCCCTCATTTCTTCACCTCCCCACCCTCACCCCACCTTTCCCTCACCCTCACTTCTACCTGCTCTTACTCCCTTCTCTCTACCTTAGGTCCCATCCTCCCCTATCACTCTCAAACACTCCCTCCTCCCCCTCCCACCCTCTCGCCGTGATCCCGCAAAGCCTGGCCTCCCGCAGCGGCTCCAAGACTGATCCCTGACACAACCACACGGCCACAATTTTCCAAAACACTCCTTCACATCCCACTTAGCCTACTCACTTGTCGATCCCCCTCCCCCCCTCTCTCTCTCTCTCTCTCTCTCTCTCTCTCTCTGCCTCTGCTAGCGTGTATGTGTGTGTATGTGGGGGGGGGGGCGGAGAACCGAGATTATGAGACAGATCAGTGCAAAAACTAAACATTCTCGTGATAAATTGGTGAGGGATTAAATACTGTATATCGGATACATGAAAGAAAGCCGTCACTGTAAACTGACTGAGAACTTTATAACTGTCTTTGAGTTTCGAAGTCGAGAAGATGATGTTAATAAGAATAAAGTGATTTTTGAGAAGGAAGGTGACCTAGAGTGTGATGTGTCGGTGAGTGGAGAGGGACATGAGTAGATGGAAGATTTTTAATGCTTTGGTCCAACAAAATATCGGGAGAAAGTAAGTTTGAAGAGGCAGTGGAGAACAGAGGGGCTCAAGGAAGAAAAATGGCTCTTGCAGCGAAGGATTAGGTACGGACAGAGTACAGAGGATGCTGGAGGATTTCGTGAGGGTGTCTTGGTGCTCAAATGAACGTAATATATGAGTTTGAACTGTGTGATATATTATAATCGGTTTATTTTCGTCTGGACCACTCCCTTAACGTCAATACGTAGTTGTGGTTGCATGAAATTTGATGAGCTTTCGTCATGAGGTAGTATTGAGTCTCTTGGTTTCTAGTCAAATCCACCTTCCATTCTGACCACATTTGACCGCCTAGCTAGAAGGGGTTAGGGATCGTTGTCAGCAAAGAACAAATACGCTGTTGTTGATAATGAGAGTATACGAGAATGAAGACCCAGGATCACGCAACCGTCACAGTTACATCCAGGTCCTCATTTGTACTGCTGGAAAAGTATATTGGCCCACTTTCCTCCCTTTTCCTCCTCTTCTCTCCACTTCCCTTCACTTCCACTTCCCTCAACTTTTCTCCAATTCTCTCCACACTCCTGCAACTCACTGCACATCTGTTTCTCTTCCCCCCTTTCCCCCCAGACCTGTTCCCCCCCTCTGTTTACCCGCTCATTCCTCACACCTGCTTCTCTCTCTCTCTCTCTCTCTCTCTCTCTCTCTCCAGCTTGCTGGTGTGTGTGTGTATGTGTGTGTGTGTTAGGAAGGATGAATGGGAAGTGAATGACTCTGGGACCCATTTCATTGTACGCTATGTTCTTCTGCCTCGTTTCCCGTGTTGGTTTCTAGATTTTACTCTCCCGTTGTTTGACATAGGAAGCTTAGTTATTTACACTTAATCTATTACTTATTTCATTAGCCGCGAAAAAGTTACCTCGATTATAATTCTGTAACCCCATGTGTACTCGTAGTCATCTAACATACGGTACCCACAATCCTGATATTGATATACATAAGCATCTAAACTGATTTCGTCTCCAGAGTCATGTTCCAGCCCGAGCTGCTGTACCGTCAGTTAATCTAAGTAATTGTAAGTTTCGTTCTGTGTTTCAGTGCCATCAACAAACATAAGACAATTACATGTTTCAGTTTTCTTGCAGTGTCATCAATAAACTTGAAAAAAGCATGTTTTATTCCACGTTGCACTGTCATCAGTAAGCTTAAAGCAGTTGCACGTTTCATCCCATGTTGCACTATGAACAGACTTGTATCAGCTGTACATTTTAATCTGTGTTGCAGTTACATCAGTATGTTTATATCACTTGCATATTTTAAGTCATTCTCAAGTTTCACCACTGTATCAAATCGCATTAATCGCAGTATCCTACCTCTCATTGGTACCGTTTTACGAATATTTCGAAATAATCATCTCATTCATCATACTGTCAAAATTTAATATGCCTATCTAGTTTCACCAGTATATATAAATCAGGTTCATTTTCTTAGCCATGGTACGGTATGATCGATATATCTAAACATTTTTTTTTCGACGCACTTTGTCAAACTTCATATGGCCTATCGCTTTCTCCCTCTTGTGTGTATTTGCCTCTGCCATCCTCGCTCACTTTTACGTGTTCATATAACCTCGAGTCAACATGCATCCCCTCCCTTCTCTCTTTCTCCCCCACCACCCTTCCTTCTTGGTCCCACTCCTTCCCTCGTTCTTTTCCTCATCCTCCTTTCCCCTCACCCTTTCCCCCTTCATCTTTTCTCCTCACCTTCTTTTAAGCCCTCTACTTCTTTTCCTCTCCCTCCCTCCCCCCTTTCCCCTTTCTCCCTCTCCTCTCTCCACCTTTCTTCCCATTCCTTCTGTTCTTTCGCCCACTTCCCCTCCAATTGGCTCTTCTCCTGCTCCCCTTATCTCCCTCACCCCCTCCTCTTCCACCTCCTTCTCCTCCTCCTCCTCCTCCTCCTCCTCCTCCTCCTCCTCCTCCTCCTTCTCCTCCTCCTCCTCCTCCTCCTCCTCCTCCTCCTCCTGCTTCCCCTTCTTTTCCCTCGTTTTCTCCTCTTCATTCTCTTTTCGCTCCTCGTACCTCCTCTCGCTTCCTCCTTCTACTTACCGTATTATTTCTCTCCCCTTCCCCCTCTCCCTCCGCCTTTCTCCTTTCTCTTCCCTCTGCTCACTCCCTCTCTTCCCTTCCCTTTCGTCCTCTTCCCCTCTCCTCTTTTTCCTTCCTTTTAAGGAAGTTTTAAAAGCCTTGGAAGGATGCAAAATAAAAAGTAAATTATTCTTTCCGTCCTCACCATTCTTCCTATTTTTCCCTTTCTCCACCATGTCCGCAAGGCACAGTTACTCGGCTGATGGATTGAACGCCAGAGCACCTTTCTTTTTCCCCTCGTTCTTCCCCTTTTTCCCCACACTCCATTTCCTTTTCACCCTTTTCCCTCTTTTCTCCCTCTCTCCCCTCCCTTACTCTTTTCTCCCCCTCTTCCCTTCCCGTTCTTTCCCTTCTTTCCTCTCCTTTCCCCCAATCCCCTCCACGCACAGTTACCTGGCTGAAGGACTGAGCGCCTGTGCACCTTCGACCTGGCCAACTGAGCACGGTTTACGGGAAAGAAGCCAGAGTGTTATTCAAGCTGCTCTCTCACCTCGCTCCGTCGCTCGGCTGATGTGTGGAGCTGTGAGTTAGCAGTACAGTATACCTCTCTCTTGATGAATCGACCCTTTTATGTGGGTTTGTGGCTGTGTGTGTAAGCAAATGAATACACACACACACACACACACTGCACCGCTCGCTGGTGCAGTGGTAACGCTCTCGCCTAGCATCTGCTAAGACGGGGGTTCGCGCCCTGCTCGGGATGCGAAAAAGTTTCACTGACAAAGCGGGTGGTCACTGTCCTCCTTGAGCAAGAGGATGGGTGTGTGCGTGTGTGAAGGTCAAGGCTTTGCCCTTAGATCGGACTATATGAGCTCTCAGCTCTCTTCCGGGAGGGTAAAATGCCGATGATCGCAAAACCATCACGTGATCCTGACCGACCCGGTGAATTACGCACACACACACACACACACACACACACACACACATCTTCCATTTCTACACCTTCTTGGTAGTTTGCGTCTGTAGTCTATATTTGGCCAAGTAATTGTCCTTCATCTCATCCCTCCATCTAAAGTTATAGCTTTGAATATGGGTCTCTCTCTTCTTTTATCTTCTTTTCCTTCCTTTCTTTAACTTTTTCAGTAACACATTTCAGTAGTCTTCATTTAGCCCGTGTAATGACTCAGCTCTTCATTCATCTCTTCTTCCCTTGTTAATTTGTCTTTTTTTCCTTTCTTCCTTCCGTTCTGCTTTCCTTTGTGTTTTTTTTTTGTACTCTCTCCCTTCCTTTCTTCCCTCTTCTCATTTCCCTTTATTGATTTCGTGTTTCCTTCCTTTCTTACCTTCTTCCGTCACTCCCTAACCCTCCCCATCCCTCCCTTTCCCCTCAGACATGACCGTGGACGTGCCGTGAGGGGTCAGGTGGCCGGAAGGGTTCCCACAATACGTCTTTCTCAACGCCTAAATCCCCCACACGTCACCTCTTCCTCGGCCACCCTCTGTCATCTCGTTCTCTGTCTCCTGTCCCCTTCCTCTCAACCTCTCCCCTCGTCCTCTTTCACTCGTCCCCTTTTTTTTCACCTCATCTACTACCTTCCATTATTTCATCTTCTCCTCTGCCACTTGATCCAGTCACCTCTCCACCGTATCACTATCTCTCCTCTCCTCCCTTGTCATCGCCCTCCTCGTCGTCTACAGCCTTTCCTCTATTCCATGTTTCTTCGTCCTTACCTTCTCATGTTCCATTGTCTCATCGCCCCCTTGCCCCTTTATTTTTCTCCCCTCCCCCACGCGCAGGCACGCACTCACGCTCTCATACACGCAAACTACAGTTCTACGATTATTGTCGCATTCTTTACATGCCCTGTACGTATATGTTTTGCTAATTAAGAATATAAGATGATTATAAGAGTGTATGCAAGGAGAATAACTGCATAAGACCGGTTTGCCAGTTACGCCAGGCAGCCCCCATCTAATCCATTACCTTGGTTCTTGCTTTCTTGTACATTAATCCACCCATTTTCGGAGGTCTTTTTGTTTTAGCAGGGTTGACTAGTTGAGGCAGGTTGTGTTTATAATTTTTGTCGCTTTAGGTTTCCATTTTTGTTCACATTGGTCTTTGTATGTGTTTGCCTGGCTCTCATAATATCCCTGTCTAAGTATCGTTATCTAGACTAGCTGACAGATTAGCGTTACGCTTATTGTCACATGAGGACAAGTTAGTTTTTTATTAATCATTCGCTTCGTTGGTAGGGTTATTTGTTCTGGGTCATTGTCCAGTTTCTTGATCCAGCCATTACTTTCGGGCCAAGGTAAATTTAGTTAGGATAATGATAATGGATGGCGATGGTTAGTATTTTGGTTTGTTGTCAAAATAATCGCCAAAACATTTTTTTTTTTTATCAAATGAATAATCGACTCTTCCTACAGTTTTTGCCACAATATTAGAAGGCTTTCCGAATGACTTTGTTTCTCTAGTTTTCATCACTTCTAATATCTAAGCATCATTATTACAGTAACTGAGCATAAACTAGTTCTGTTTGAGTGATATATATGTTTTCTGTATTTTCATGTTTATTTGGTTAGCTGTCACTTTCATTGTGTAAGCATCTGTCGTGTGTGCGTGTGTGGATCAGATGTCACCCAAGCCTTCTCTTCCTTCCATTCTTCTTCTCCTCTTCCCTCCTGTCTCCCCCTTTTCCTTCCACCCCTTTCCTCCCTCTCCTCCTCGTCTTTCCCTTCTTTCCCCTCCTGCTTCACCTTCCTTTGTTTCCTTTCTTCTCTTCCCCCCACTTCTGTAGCTTCCATCCCTATTTAATTTGCAAATCAATTTTTTCCCAACAATACTGTCACTTCGTAGTTAACATCATATTGTAGTATTACTCTTTCGTTACAGCTCGGCGTCCAAGATGGAAGGATAGCAGTTTTACTCCATGTAAGAGTAAAAAGTGTAGTGAAAATGTACCTGGTGATGTTATTACAAGCATGTGTACTCGTATACGTGTAATGATGCAGTGATGTCAGTGAAAGTGTGAAAGGTGATGTGTGATCCACGTGAATGTATATGTGGTGTTGTTAGAGGAAATATATGTGGTATTGTGAAATCGTGTATGTGTGGGAATGAATGACAAGTGAAAGTACTGTTTAGTGTGTGGTGATGTGGTATAGTTAGCGAAGGCATGTATCGAGATGTGGTGATATAAATGAAAGCATGTGGGGCTGTATGGTGGTGTCAAGGATAGTGTATGTAGTGATGTCAGTGGAAGTGTGTGTAGTGTATGTAGCTAGTGATATCATTGAAAGTGTGTATAGTGACGTAAGGACATCAGTGAAAGTTGATTGGTGATGCCAGTGAAAGTGTGTGAGCGGTGGTAATGGTGATTCCGTGTCAGAAGTGTTATCAGGGAAGCCTTGCAGGGGGATAGTGATGACATCTGGAGGCATTTAGTTCTGAGGTACTAGACAAAACACTTGAAAAGGCTCTCAAGTAACTCCATGTGTATGTGTTTGATTCTGCTTTTGTCAGTACAGCATTGAAACGGAGCTCTGTACAACATATGAAGTTTTTATTTTGGCCTCAAGTTCAGCTGAAACGTAAACCCAGTGGACTGTAGACTCAGGTTGCCCTTCGTCTGCAATCGACAAATCCTTATTGGGAGAACAGGAAGAGAACTGATGGACAACTGCATGACCTGGTAGAGAAGCTGAGGGGTTATATCGGTGCCAACACATGAAGGCGTCCCTCTCGAGCACCGCAGCATAAAATGATGTACACTCTCCATTCAGAACCTTTGGCCTCAGGATAGAGCACGAACAGCACCGACGCTCATTGCAAAACCATGGGACCCCTGGGACAAGATACCTGTGTTTGGTTGCGGGTACCGTAGATTACGCATGAGGTTGGTATTAGGTTATTAGGTATTGGTGGATGTTTAGAGCAGTCACGATATTGGTGAGAGAGGTAGTGAATATTGGTGGGTGTTATGAGTGGTTAGGGTATTGGTGAGAGAGGAAAGTGGGTATAAGTGGGTTTTGAGAAAGGTGAAGGTATTAGTGAGAGAGATGATGGGTATTGGGGGTGGATAGTGGTCACGGTATTGGTCAGAGAGGTAAGCGGTAGTTGTACTGGTGGGTGTTAGAGCGGTTAAAGTATTGGTGAGACAGGCATTGGTGAGTGCTGAGAGTGGTCAAGGTATTGGTGAGAGAGGTAGTGGTGGTGGTGGTGGTGCTGGTGGTAGAGGGGAGGAGGAGGAGGAGGAGGAGGAAGAGGGTAGGAGAGAGGAAGGGTCGTTACTGCAGAGGAAAGTAAACAAGCAAGCGAGGAGAAGAGAGGGGAGAGAAGGAGGGGAGAGTGAGGGGAGAGGTAGGGAGGAGAGGGAGGGGAAAGGTAAGGAGGAGAGGGAGGGGAGAGGCATGGGGAGAAGGGGGAGCGAATGTGGGGGTTTTGAAGGCATGAAAAGGGAGATGAAGGGGAGAGGTAAAGAGGAGAGAAGTAGGGAGAAGATGAGAGGGTTTGGGTATTGGAGGAAGCAGAAAGGAAAGGGAAGGAAGGAACCGATAGAGGGAAAAGAGGGATAGAAAGAAGGGAAATGGAAGGGAAGTAAGGGTGTGGGTGAGGGAGGGAAGAAAGGTGAGAGGGGATGGGAGGAGTCACGGAGAGAAGAGCAGAGTGAGGGGAGAGAGGAGCAAGAGGGGGCAGAAGACAGGGAAGAGAAGAATGGACGAGAGGATTAAGACAAAACAAGAGTTAGACACAACGAGGGTAAAGGATAGAGGAATGATATACAAAACAGAGGAGAGAAAAATGAAAGAAGTTGGGAGAAACAGAATTAGAGGCAAAGAGAGAGAGAAAAAAAGAAAAGATGAAGTAGGATAATAATAGTAGGTCAAGAAAGTAGGAGGAATATTGATACCAGAAAAAATAAGGAAGACGAAAGAATAGATTTACCCGAAAATAAAAGAAAATTAGAGAAAATGAAGAATAAGCAGTGAAGAAAATGGAAAGAAAAGAATGAGAGATAAAAAAAAAAAACGAAGTGGGTAGAAAAATGAGATGGGAGGAAAGGAATAACTGAAGGGGAAACTGAGAAAGAAAGAAGAGAAACGGGAATAAGTGCACTGAATATGCATAAAAGGAGGATAAAGAAAGGAGAACTGAGAGGGAAGAGAGGAGAGAGAAGCGGGAAAAGAGAGAGAGAGAGAGAGAGAGAGAGGAGAGAGCAGCAACTACGGAGGTAAGGAAAAAATAGAGGGGGAACGGAGAGAGGGAAGAGGAGTGGGAGAAAATGTAGTGAATATGCATGAAAGGAAGAAAAAGAAGAAGGAGCCGGGGGAGAGAGAGAGAGAGAGAGAGAGAGAGAGAGAGAGAGAGAGAGAGAATGAATGTGGAAAGTCGAAGGAAGGAAAGGGGAGAGAAAATGTATATGGTTGAGGGATGGCGAAGGAAGAGAGGGCAAAGAAATGTTAGTAGTGAAGAGGAGAAAGCGAACAAGATGGGTGAAAAATGTATTGATAGGAGTGAATAGAAGAGAGTAGAGGGGAACTTACCTGACTTAGGAGTTGAGCGATAGAAAAAAGGGAGAGGGGGACGAAAGAAGTAAGTGTGGCTAAAAGAGAGAGTGGAAAAGGAAAGAGAAGAATTTGAGAACAAAGTATACGAGTACTAAGAGAAATGGTGGAAGGGGAGGAGAGGAGAAAATGTGAAGGAAAGGACCATAAAGAAAGAGTAAAGGTGAATCATACACATGCATATACATTCACACACACACACACACACACACACACACACACACACACACACACACACACACACACACACACACACACACACGCCACTGCTGTGTGTCTGGTGGTGAGCCCCATCGCATCAGTCAGCAAGTCTCTTTAATCGACTGCACCCTCCCGTCATTAAATCACATTACATGAAGGCCTTTTATTCACTTTTGATTGATAGCTTTTCAAAAACTCTGTATTTCTTTCATTACCTTTTTATTGCAATGATGTTTGACTTACTGATTGGTGCAGCAGTGCGATTTTACTTTCAGTGAAGAGCACCTTACTAGTAAAAAGGATATTGAAAGCTATTTATAACATCTCTTGTTGGTAAATCTCTCCGTTGCTGGATAAACTCGTCTGGGGGTCGGATAAAATACAAATAATGTTTTTATAGTGAAAAGATTAACGTTACAGTTGCTTTGCTTTCATCTGATGGAAATGGACCAGTATCGACAAGGTGATTACGAAGTTGTGGTCACGTAAAATTCAGCCAGCCTTTGTTATGAAGTAGGAATGAATCTCCTTGGTTATTAGTCAAATTTATCCTCCAGAGTAACTTCATCTGACGATTAACTGAGCTGAGAGGAGTTAGTGATCTTTGTCAGGTGAAAACAAAGCGGCGACAGTACTGTACAGGTGAAAAAAGTGATTAAGATAAAGACCATCATAGTAAAGTGGTGTGTGTGTGTGTGTGTGTGTGTGTGTGTGTGTGTGTGTGTGTGTGTGTGTGTGTGTGTGTGTGTGTATGGAGAGAAGCGACGTGTAATATTATCGTGGGGACTGACACACTTCCCTCCCACCCTTGCCTTCCCCTCGCCAGCAAGGAGAGAGAGAAGGTCTGCAAGTCACTCTACATCTGGCCGGCAGGGAGGCAGGCAGAAATAGCAGGGAGAGGCGCTGAGAGGGAGAGGAGAGAGAAGGAGAGTGGATGAGAGGAGAAAAGATGAGACAGGAAAGTGGATAAGAGGAGACGAGAAAGGGGAAAGGAGAGAGGGAAAGGCGAGAAGGAAGAGGAAGGGCAGAAGGGGGTACTTGGAAGACAGATATAAGACGGGGAGAAGAGAGAGCAGATAGTTGAGGAAGAAAGAGAGAAGTTCGAGTGAGAGAGGAGAAGGGAAGCTGGAAGGCAAAGGCAGGAAAAGAGGACAGGGATGACGGGAAGAAATAGGAGGAAGGGGCTCAGACAGGGAAAGGAGAGAAGAGGAGAGGAGAGTGAATATGAGGAGAGGAGGGGAGGAGAGGTGAGAGAAGGAATGAGAAGAGGTAAGGAAGTAAAAGGAAAGGGACACGAAGAGGAAGAGTATGAGGAGGAAAGTAGAGGAGAGGAAGTAAGGGAACAGAAATAATCTGATATTTAATTCTTCCAGTCTTGCAAACAGTCATATTCTGCTTAGCAAGGCTCTGTAGTAGTGAACGAATTGATGAAGTGTGTATGTTTTCTCCTCAGTGCATGAAGTATCCTCTGTTTTATTTATAACTGAGTGTAGATAGCAAGAATACAGTGGAATAATACTTCATGGGACTGAAGCACGTGACCAAGACAAAGCAAGCTTGGCCTTTCTGTGTCACTGCTAACTGCATTCTATAGTGTGGGATGCAGACTGATGAAATAACCAGAGGTGTTCCATGTCTGTCTGTCAGGAATTAGGGTCTTGCCTATGGCTTGACGACTTAAATTTTTAAACATGTGGTCATAAGTGAATATGGAGTCGGCACAATCGTCCAGGTCGTGTTTGTGACGTCACCAGGGATTATTATAACATGCTTGCTCTAATATGACAAAGATTCTAACATCGCTAGCTCGGTTGATGGCCAAGTCTAGTCAGATTGGAAGGCTGAATTGACTAATAACCATGGAAGCTCATTCCAACCTTATAACTAGGGCTCATAGAATTTCACGCAAATACAACTAATATTTGAGTTGTTGGAGTGGCCCAGTTTTGTCAGATGATACCACACTTGCAATGCTAGTATGGGCCAATCAACGGATGCCTTTGAACGTCGTGAGATCCATGTCGGGGGCGTACATCAAGGGGTGGAAATGGCCGTGGCTGTGATACACTTACACATACGAGGGGACGTAAACATGCACCACTTATATTTACACTTGTACACAAACACTCCAACACTCCACCTTTGAGCACTCGTTCGCTCCAGGGTAAGTAAAGTCATCTCGGAATGCTATCTACTTTTTTTTTTTTCGGGATTTTTAGTGCATATGGCGTTGATCCGATTCATGTCGAGAGAATTTTAAAAACTAATATCAGCCATTTATTTGCTGAGAAAAGATCAACTCTTCTGTTGTGCATATTTTGTTTAAACGTTTGACAGTGAGACAGTAATTTTTAATATATAATAGCAGTGTTTTTTTTCATGGCATACTACTTGCATTCATTGCATGACGAGAAAAAAAAAATATGTATTAGTATCCTGGTTTTGAGCTGACGATATCATCCTGCATTTCATCACACATGGGTTTCAAAAATTCTTTATTAATGACCCTTTATCGACAAGAGATATTATTTTATTCTGGTACCAGTAGGCTTCGTCCTCTAAACGTTAGGGAAAACCCTTAATCTTAAAGTAAACACACACACACACACACACACACACACACACACACACACACACACACACACACACACACACACACACACACACACACACACACACACACACACACACACACACACTTCTTAAGATGCCAGAACAAAGAAACAGACACATCAGCGTGTACATAAACATATACTCATAAACATAACCATTCAAACATACTTATATAAGCCCTCCATAAAAACATTCTCTCTCTCTCTCTCTCTCTCTCTCTCACACACACACACACACACACACACACACACACACACACACACACACACACACACACACACACACACACACACACACACACACAGCCTGAGCACCACCATAAGAGTAAAAATAGAGAGGGGGGTCCGAGACTGTCTGGCGGGTCATTCCTCAATTTCACGCGAGGATCTGGGCGTTAATGCCTGTGTGTGTGTGTGTGTGTGTGTGTGTGTGTGTGATTCATAGTCGTCTCGTTTGCAGCTTCTGTTTTTATAATATATGAACGGCTACTACTACTACTACTATTACTACTACTACTGCTACTACTACTACCTCTCTCTCTCTCTCTCTCTCACGCCATTTACTGACTTTATCCTGATGTCTCCATTTATTGCATATTTTTCCTCGCCCCCTTATGTGTTTATTTCCTTAGCCTCTTTCCTGCAGTATATCAGTGCAGCGAGTTCTAATTAGCATTTATTATTTACTCGTTACTCTTTCGCTTCATTCTGTCCATATCGTTGAATCCTCATCTTAAAATCGATCTTCTCCTCGCTTATAGTGTTGTATGTCTTGCTCCTGACACTTTTTTTTTTTTTTTTTCATAATTTCGCCACATTCTGCCCATAACCTCAGCGATGGTCGTCTTTTGTAATATATTTTCTCTTTTTCTCTGCTTCTATATCTTGGCTTTTTTTCCTGCCAAGAATCTGCTTCTGTCTTACTCTAAATTGTCGTTCTTTTTTGAATATGCAATTGAACCTGCTCTTGCAACAAATCCGCCTTTCCCTCGACCCCATCCATGCTATCATTCACCCCTGTTTCTCCAGCTAACAGACAGCTTGTTTTTCTTCACACTCTGTGCATCTCCCTGCTGTTGCTTGCTGTTGCTTTAACATCCTCCTTCTTGGTCCCTGTTTCTACCGATTTTTATTCAGTTCTTGCTGATATTCTCTACTATTTTTTTCACCGTTTTCTGGATCCATTCAACTTTAATGTCTACGTTTTTCGTTCTATATGATCTTGGTTTTTCTTATATTTTACCGCTGTTCCTTTGGTGTATCTCAGATTTTCCATTGTCCCCATTGTAACTGCATTTCATCACTGCTCCCTTAATTCAGAGATACTTCTGCTTACTTACTGCTTATTTTTCTACTCATATCCCAGCCCCTTTCTCTCTCTCTCTCTCTCTCTCTCTCTCTCTCTCTCTCTCTCTCTCGGCTCTGTATCTCTCTATATCCTGGGCCTCACCTCCACGGCGCCTCTACCTCTCTCGTGAGCTCTGGATTACACACGTCTCATCAAAGAGCCCCATTAATCACGTCCAAACAAAATAAACAGGAGCATTTGGCCACAATTATTATCAGTCGGATATCAAAGTTGGTGTTACCTAAGTGGAAGCAGTGTAGGGTGAGTCAGGGCAGGTAGGGTGAGAGAGGAGGAGGGGGAGCCAACTGGATGTCTGTGTGTGTATATAATTTTTTTCAGTCTGGCCTATTCCGCGTTTTTTTTGGGGGGTGGGGGGTCTTCATTCTTTTTTCTAGGTTAATTGAGGCAAGATCGAGAGAGGTTGTTTTACATCAGGTATCTTGGTATAGTTTTTTTTTTTTTTTTTTTTTTTAATGTGCCTCTGTCCCCTTCCTCCCTTTTTTTTCTCACTTTTTGGTTTCTTGGTTAACTGAGTCAAGAGTTATGAGAGGACATTTTATCTGCGTTTTTATACTCTTATGTCTTATTTATCTGCCTTTTTGTCTCCTCTCTTGCTTTCTTGATTAAATGAAGCAAGATTATAAGAGGATATTTCACCTCAGGCATCTGTGTGTACATGTGTTTTTACTTATCTGCTTCTTTTATGTCCTCATTCTTCTTGCTTCTTCGAGGAAAGAGTGATGAGCAGACGTTTTACATCAGGGAAAGATTACTCTGCCTGGTGTTAGAAGAATTATTTTGCAGAAGATACTGGGACATGCTCTGAGTGGCACAGGGTTTCTCGTGGCACCTTTTTCTCAGCGATTTATTTTACATGTTAACTGTGTGATAAGAATTAACCTCATCAGACTGGGAAAGTATTTTGTATTTTTTTGTAATTTATTCTCGCTGCCTCTGAACCATTTTACTTTAACTGGAAAAAATATCTAACAGTGGAAGGGCTAACTAGGGCTATATCTAATCCTTCCAGTTCCAGAAAACCCCTTGGAAGCTGAGTAAAATCGTCTTAGGGTTCTAGGTTTAAAGATGCCGCCAGATGTAGAGGGTTTAACACAGGCCTCCGCAGTTGAAACGAATGAAAGCTGTACAGGAATTATGTGTGTTGTAACTGAGTTAAATCGGGCAGGTTATAGAGCTTCCAAGACGAGATTTGCTCTATGACTGGAAGGAAAAAGATGCTTGGGAAAAAATGTTAGCCGCTGTTCCCACTTACTGTAGCGCTCTCTCTCTCTCTCTCTCTCTCTCTCTCTCTCTCTCTCTCTCTCTCTCTCTCATGTGTATGTTTCATTATCTCCCCATAACAGAATAAAATCGCCAGGCAGTAAAAAAGAAAAAGTAACACTAACACAAAAAATAGACACCAGCATACCAAAGCATTAACCTAAGATGCATACTGCCTCCCATAAATTAAGATAAACAGTCAGGCGATAGTGAAAATATACTGGAAGGGATGAGCGTTCAGAAGAGGTACAAATTCCGTGGTATACTGTTTTTGCTCTAACTTGATCCAGCTTTTCGTCCTTTTGCAGCTTTTTGGGCTGAAAAAGGTAACACCATTGCTCTACGTCGTTGCCACAGCACTTCTTCGTGACTAGCACCATATTCTAGTGTTAATCTCTTATTACAACACAGGATTCAAGATGGAGCGATGGCTGTTTTAGGCCAAGTTGGTGAAAAATGGTGTAGTAGCAGCAGACTAAAATCCATTGCTTAGAATACCGACACATTTATGTATTAGAACACGATAAAATTAATCCAGTAATTTACCGAGGAAATTTACCGAGGAAAAAGAAAATGTAAAAACACGTCAGCCTACAGAAGTGCTTAACGGTACATAAAATTTCTATTCTCGTTCTGCCAGCGAGTGAGGGGAAGTAAGGGGAAGTGGCACTGGTTGGTCGGGGCCACGAGGGGAGACATGTGTAAGTCGACAATTAGCGATGTAATCTGAGGAGGCGAGGCGCTGAAGGAAGAGGGGAAAAAACAAGTGAAGGAGGGGATGCGTGGCGGAGGTGTGATACTAGAGGAATGTGTATGGATGGGCGATTTTTTTTTTTTTTTTTTTTTTTTTTTTTTTTTTTTAAGGGGAAGGGGGGTCGTGAATAGGTGGTGGTAAAGGAGATTTCGCAGCACCTTTTCCTTTGCGACATATTATACCTGAACACTTTCTTGTATGCTATTTATGCAACTTTAATATCTATATAGTTTGCATCAGTAACATACAAGAGGATTCTGAGGTTTTCTGAACCGAATAAATCGCTAAGGAAGATGTGTTACGGAGCCCCTTGTGCCTCCTTGAATACGCCCGTTCGTCAGAGTTATGGTATAAGCCTCAATGAAATGTTTTGTTCATGTCTGTCAATACGGATAGGTTAATTGAGACTGCATTACTCGTACATCACTCGTGGATCATAAATTCGTCTGTAATTAGACTGAAGAAAATAGGATGATGTTAATTGAGATAGTTTGATTTTATTCCCCACAGTATTATGATTTCTATCCTCGGACGCATCTATAATTCTTTAATTGACGTCTTCCTCATTTTATTCTTGGTACTACAGTTTGATATTTAGCGTAGGAAAGACTTATAAGCCTGGAGTGGTTAGATATAGCCATTCATTAGCCCCATCAGTAATAGATAGCACTCATAACCTGAAAAAAATAATAGTTTGTCAGCACTTAGAATATATTGTCACACGAGATCATAATTGGCACATGTGGTGGAGTACAATGAGAATTCGCTGTTTTGTCTCTTTTTTTTTTTTTTTTTTTTCCTGAAGGCGCTCCTCATTCAGGCACTAATTTAAGACCGAGACTCACGCAAGGCTGAGAGACAAAGATTGTAGGATGTGGTCAGAAATCTGTGTAATTTACGAACATGGCGTGGCGTAACAAAAGAAATTCAAATCTGACACTTACACTTCTTGATTTAAAAATTAGTTTATGCTCTCAAATGTCGTCTTTGTCTGGCGTTAGCTGGCATGATATAAAATTCACAGTTCTCGAGCAAAAGAGAAGTAAGAAATATACTTTTTTTTTATGGGTATCTTCAGGGAACATGAAATCGTCTGACGCTCAAAAAGGGCAAAATACGAAGTGCTTTTATTGAGGTCAAATGGTTAAAAAACAAACGAAGGAAATGTGAGAGATTCGAATTGCCAAATAGAAAGTATCACAATGAATCCAGAGGAAAAATATGCTAATTCAAACAGAAATCGTTCAATACTCGAGACACTCTTTAATCTGGCGAAAGGGATTAGGGAAGCGAGAAACCTTTTTTATTTTCTGTCTAAATGATTACAGTAAAGCTGTATAGAGCAGCGGTTCTCAAACTTTTTAGTGTGTGACCCTGTTTGAAATATAGGTAGGCCTGAAAGTACTCGTAAATTTTCCGTCTCTTGTATCTTGATCTTACGAAAGGAAATAAAGTACAGATAATGATAATGATGATGATGATGATGATGTTGTTGTGAAAGAGACTATAAGAACAAGAAGACGTTTTTTTCTCTGTCTTCAAGTAATAGTTGTTTTGTAGAGTACCGGAATGATATTGTGTTTTCCTGTTTCAGTGTATAAGTGTGATGATGATGATGATGATGATGATGACTGGACTAGGAAAACAAGTAGTACTGTTTTCGTTCTCGCTGATACAGACTGATGTTACTGCTACTATTACTCCTCCTCCTCCTCCTCCTCCTCCTCCTACTGCTACTACTACTACTAATAATAATAATAATAATAATAATATCAGTAATAATGAGTGGTGTGGCGTATCGGGAGGCTGCATGGGGAATATTATAAGAGTGGAGTGTTTATAGAAAGTTGTGACGGCAGAGAAAAAATGGCTGGTCTTCTCTCGTCTCCTCTACTTCACCATGACTAGGCTTTCTTCTCTTTGCTGGCCTTCTCACTCATCTCTTTTTCTTTTTCTTCTCTGTTTCTCTTTGTTTTTCTCTTCCTCGTTTCTCCTTTTCCGTCGTTCTTATCTTCACTGTATTGCATTACCCTTTTCTCTTCTCTCTTTTA